>NW_024070187.1:112779355-112882756 GCF_014754425.2 Oryx dammah | reverse complement strand
AAGGTTCAGGGGGTACAGAGAAGGCTTGGGGGAGTACAGAGAAGGTTTGCGGGAGTACAGAGAAGGCTTGGGGGGTACAGAGAAGGTTTGCAGGAGTACAGAGGAGGTTTGCGGGGGTACAGAGAAGGTTTGGGAGGTACAGAGGAGGTTTGCGGGGGTACAGAGAAGGCTTGGGGGGTACAGAGAAGGTTCAGGGGGTACAGAGAAGGCTTGGGGGGTACAGAGAAGGTTAAGGGGGTACAGAGAAGGTTTGGCGGGGCAGGTACAGAGAAGGCTTGGGGGGGTGGGCACAGAGAAGGCTTGGGGGGCGGGTACAGGGAAGGCTTGGGTGGGGGGGTACAGAGAAGCCTGGAGGATGTCCCCAGGCCTTGCAGCTTCTAGGAAGCAGATCTGGAGTTCTGGTTAAGATGTCAGGTGGGGCCACTCTGCTGTGCGTCTTCCCAGATTAATTACAGTATGGCATATTGATTTCTAACCCCTCTGCCACACGCCAGCCTCCCAGAGCACGCAGTCTGCTCCTTAGGTAGGAAAGTATGTCCGCCGGGGCCTTCCAGAGAAACAGCAGAACCAACAGGGGACAGATGGGTAGACAGACAGACAGACAGAGACGCAGACGGACAAGTATTGAGTTGGCCCCAAGAGTTCACTTGGATTTTTTGGCAAGATGTTATGGAAAACTTGAGTGAACTTTGGCCAATCCAACATCAAGAAATTTAAGGAATTGGTTTCCTCTGGAGCTGGCAAATGTGGCATCCAAGGAGCAGGGCAGCCGACTGGACACTCAGGAAGGAGCTGACATGTAGAGACAGAATTCCTCCTTCTCCAGGAAGCCCTCAGTGTTTGCCCCAGCAGAGTGAAAGCGGCCACTGCATCTTCACTTAAAGGCTGATTGTAGGCATGACCACATGGTCAAAATACCTTCACCACCCCTGGACTGTTTGGCCAAACAGCCGGGCACCAGGGCCTGGCCTGGCTGACTCCCGCAGAGATCAAGGCTGGCGGTTGACTAGGTGGGGAAGGAGGGTGTGTCCTCCTGAGGTCTGGAGGCTGCAGTCCCCAGGATGCTCCTTTCTGAGCGCTTGGCATAGGCAGAGCTGAGCAGCTCCCCGCGTGCCAGACCCTGGGGCTAAACACACACCTGAGTTTGCTCAAGCAGGAAAAGCCCGAGTTGTAGGAATGCACCTGAAACCCAAGGTCCTGAGGTTTAAAGAATACATCCTTTGTTTAGACTCATCTGACCGGTCTGATGGGTCTCAGAAGAACCCGACAGACTGATGGTGACTGTGTTCCCAGCCAGGCGGATGTGTCTGGGAGACACGTCTGCCATAGCCTCCGGGCCCCTAGGGCCTCCTGATGAGACACGGAGAACAAACATGAGCTATCCTGGAAGGCCAGGACAGGTGGTAGGACTTTAGGGGTAGGGGGTGGGGAGGGAAGAGGGAGGTATGCGGAGAGAAGGGCAGGCCCTGCTGGAGGAGGGGGAGCTGGGAGGCAGCGTGACCGGGGAGGTGACAGCACAGATTTGGACTCAGGGATGCAAAGCACAGATCATCCCTGGATGAGGACAGGAATCAGGCCCATGCTGCCCGAGAGGGGCTGAGACAGATGAGGTCAGCTGTGCTCAGTACTGAGGGACACACGTGGCCCAGGGCCTGCTTGCTTGGCTAGTGCAACCCAGGAGGGCCCCCGGGAGGAGGTGACATTTGAGCTGGGACCTGCAGAAGGAGGAGGAGCTGCTCTGTGAAGTGGGGGAAGAGCACTGCAGGCTCTGGGTGGCAGGGAGCCTGGCATGTTTCAGAACTTATAGATGCCCACCATGGGGCACAGCCAAGGTGGGAGAGGACACGGCGATGCAGGGCCTCGGGGCCGCCTGGCAGCCACATCGGCCCACACCTCGGAGCCTCCATCCCCGTCCTACCCAGCAACCCATACTGAGGTCACAAGCCAGTGATGGAGAGCTCCTGGCCCTTGTCTGCCACAGAGGAACACTCCACAGACAGCAGGGGCCATTGTCCTTATGACAACTATGACGTCATCACGGTGATGATGTCATCGTGGTGATGGTGTCGTCGTGGTGGTGATGTCATGGTGATGGTGTCATGGTGATGATGTCATCACGGTGATGATGTCGTGGTGATGATGATGTCACGGTAATGATGCCATCATGGTAATGATGTCGTCGTGGTGATGGTGTCGTCGTGGTGATGGTGTCGTCGTGGTGATGGTGTCGTCCTGGTGGTGATGTCATGGTGATGGTGTCATCATGGTGATGATGTTGTCATGGTGATGGTGTTATGGTGATGGTGTCATCACGGTGATGATGTCGTCGTGGTGATGAGGTCAAGGAGCAAGGAGCATGGACCCCCGCTCAGCAGGAGCCCCCTCTGCAGACAGGGCCTCCTTGTGCCTTGTGACAGAGGCACTGTGGGGCCCAGACCTCTGAAAGAACACAGCTCCTAGAGTCACAGGCTGAGGGGGTCTGGGCCTGAGCTCACCTGCTTAGCACCCCCTAGAGCAGGGGCCTGGTAGTAGTTGGTGGGCTGCAGTGGGCGTCTGAGCTTGGTGAGGTGGTGGGACTAGGCAAGGCCTGCGGGGGAATCAAGGCAGGCCAGTCCCGGCAAGCCGGGCAAGCTCAGGCCGAGGGCTTTCACCACGAAGCCTGGGACGCTTCCAGGAGCCGCCGCGAGGCAGGCGGTCAAGACTGAGGGAAGGGCCTGGCTCTGGAGCCTCCTGGCCTGGGGCCCAGGCTGCATGCCCCGGGGCGAGGCTGGGGACCTCTCTGAGCCTGGGCTTCCAGAGGCTGTGAGGTGAGAGCAGACTCTCAGGGAGGGTGAGGATGGCAGCAGACGTCGTGAAGCCCCTTCCCGAGCCTGGCAGTGTCCCCCGTCAGTGCAGGGGGATGGTGGGATCCCTGTCTGTAGCCACGCCTTCCAGGAAACAAACCCACTCAGAAAGACAATGCAGACAGTGGAGTGCAGTTCATTACACCCTCGGGCCCAAGGCAGAGCCTCTTCTTAGCCAAGGACCCCAATCAGTTTTTGTGAAAACCTTATATACCCTAAGTGTATGTGCCCAAACCCGCCTCCCCAAATTCCCTGAAACTAGTCTGAACAAAGGAAAAGAAAGATAGAGTCGAAGTTAACCCGTGATTCATGCGCCTTAAGCCCAGGTAGTTAACAGTGGACAGTTATCAATAGGCCTGTGGTCATACCCCAATAAGCATAATAGAATGTATGGTTCTATTCGGTTACACAGATAATTAGGGTATTCTTTTAGACAGGGAGAGTCTAGGTATGAGCCCTGGGGCTCTTCCATCTGGGGGCCCTGGTTTTCCATTGGTGTGTCGTTTCCATAGATACTGGGATATAGCTTAAAGTCCATAGTCTGGCCCAAGATGGAGTCCTGCTTTCAAGATGGAGCCTGTTCTGTCTGTTTCCTCCTTCACCCAAGTAGACCACAGGACGTCCATGGTGCCTTCTGAAGCCTGGATGCTAAGGGTGTGTGAGTGTGCGTAATTCTACTGAGATGCACCGCTTCGTTAATGTTTCAGAGCATCTGTGATCCAGAAAAAGTTGGGGATTGCTGCCACCAATGGCCTCAGAGTGGACAGGCCTCAGTGGGCCTGTCTGCCACGGGCAGGGGTAGTCCCCGGCTACGTGGACCTGCCTGTCTGACCCGCACCTGGTCCCGAGGAGCAGCTGGGGGCAGCCTCTCAGAAAGAGCCCTGGACGCCTGGCCTGAAGGTCTGAGTTTCCGAGTGCTGCTTGCTGGGGCTGTGTGACGTAGGAGACGTCCCCATCTGGGACAGACATCCCCATCAGTCTGCATCCTGCGGGCACCACCGCCTCGCACACTCGCCACCTCCCTGGGTGTGAGCACAAGTGTGTATCTGGCACAGATGGTCCCTCAATGAGCTCTTGCTGTGAGCAGAGGTTCTTCATTACCGAGTCCTGTCTCCAGGGAGCCCTGGCTGATGGAGCCGGTTACAAGCTTGTTGACAACAGTCACAACCTGAAAGTCGAGAGTTATGTTTATTTCAGTGGGAAATTTTAGGACTTCAAGACGAGGAGACAGCATCGCAAGTGACCTTGAGAGAGCTGAGGTGGGGCGGGAATCCAGGTTATCAAGAAGTTTGTGACAAGGGGCTGGTGATCTGGACATTGAAAGATTATTGTTAATATCTCAAGGAATTTGTCGCTTCTCTGTGTAAGGGAAGATGCAAGAGTCTGGACTCGCTGAAATCATTGCTTTCATGCACACCTCACCTGTCTGGCACCAGGATCTGTTTTCGTATCCTGAGCTTCCTTTCCTCCGGCTCGTTGGGAGTAGCTGCAGTGTGATGGGTCTTAGATAGCAACTCTTCTCCCTGAATTCCCTTAGGGCTCAGCAGCTCACACCAAGGGCTGCAATCTCTGATATGACTGGGACATCCTTGTTTACTGATACGGCAGGAAATATTCCATCTCAGTCCTTACTGAGTCCTGTCTCCAGGGAACTCTTGCCAGCAGAGCTGGTTACAAGGTTGCCGACTTAAAAAAATAGTCACAACCTAAACGTGGAGAATTATGTTTTGTTCGGTGAGGATTTTTAGGACTTCAAGCCCGGGAGACAGCATCTCAAGTAGCCCTGAGAGAATGGCTGCAAGGAGGTGGGGAGGAGTCAAGTTATATGGAAGTTTTGCAACAGAGGATGAGGGGCGCCAGTGATGCCGAACCTGCCTGCCAAAGCGGGAGATGTAAGAGACGTGGGTTCGGTCCCTGGGTGGGGAAGATCCCCTGGAGGAGGAAATGGCAACCCACTCCAATATTCTTGCCCGGAGAATCCCATGGACAGGGAGGAGCCTGGTGGGCTACGGTCCCCAGGGTCACAAAGAGTCAGACACGACTGAAGCAATTCAGCACGCACCAGAAATCTCAAGCTAAGGAGTTCAGCACTTTTCTATGTATGGGAAGGCGAAGAGTCTGGGTTCGTGGAAGTCATTCCTTCCACGTGCGTCTCTGCTCTCGGGGCCAGAATCCTGCCTGTTTTCATATCCCGAGCTCCTCTGTGCTCATTGCAGGGAGTGACTGCAGCCTGATGGCTGTTGGATGGCAGGTATTGTTTTCCTTCCTGAGTGCCCTTAGGGCTCAGAAGCTCACCTTCAGAGGGCCAGAATCGCAAATGGACTGTGACAGCCTTGTTCACTGATACGGTAGGAATACTCCATTTCTCAAGGTGAAGTCAGAAAACTACCCGTGGCCGTGAGATGCTGGTGGGAGCTTCCCTGACGCTTCACGGGGCATCAGGCCTCCAGATCTGTGGCTCTCGGAAGGGCTTCACTGCTCTCTGACCCTCCTCCTTGGCAGGTGCGAGACCTCTGTGGTGGCGGCGCCCGGTCTGGTTTATTTCTGCGTCCTGGCACCTGATGCCCCATAAGTGAGGGAGAAGAGAGCCGTCTCCAGTGCTCCCAGCTCTCTGGTCACCCCACCACCCAGGAGCAGCCTATGCAGAGTCCTAGGCACACAGGTTCCCCTTCCCACCCTGGGGTGTTCCTTACAGAGAGAACCAGAGTACAGTTCGCTCAGATCGGTGGCTGTGAAGCTACTCCTGTTGTTAAATTTTCAAGCATTTTCCACACTGGTTGTTAAACTCAGCCATTACTGAAAAGCACATCAAGTGTACTTGAGATTCATAAATTATATTTAAACTGCAGGTGACAGAGACATCTCCCCCGCTCCCTAATTCCTCTGACACTTTTCACTACCGTCTTTGTCCTTGGGGTGGGTTACTTCCATCGCATCTGCATGGAAGGCGCATTCTACAGCTAGGTCCCCTGGGCACCTCTTTCCAACTCATTCAGTAACATCTCCTGGAAGCTTGAAACTGGCTGTGGTGTAGGTATCCACACCACGGGGAAGGAGGAGGCTTGAGGACCCCAGAGCCTGCAGTGACGGTACAGTCAGGAGAGGCTTTCTGGAGGAGCTGAGACTCAGACTCAGGTCTGGGAACTTGGCGGGGGGGTCGAGGGAGGGTTACCCGGGTGGACCAGGAGGGGCCGGCATTCCAGGCAGAGGAAGAACAGGGTGAAGGCATGGATAATCCTCATTTTACAGACATCGCAGCTGAGGTCGTGCCGCTCTGCACAGCTGGGCAGGCCTGGAGCCGGGACGGGGTTCCTGTGAGTCTGGCTCCTGGGCCCAAGGCCTTTGCACAATCCCGTCCTGGACAGTGACCAACAGGCCAACCCCCAGCTGAGCATGTGTGACCCCTCCCATGCCTCCTTCCCAGGGGTGCTCCTGGGGGAGACGGGGCACCCCCAGAAGAGAGGGCTGTCCCAGGATGTCCCTCTGCCCAAGCACTGTGCCCCAGGCTTCCTTCCTGCCGGCTCAGGCGGGAGCTTGGCCAAGCCTGGCCTTGGCGGGTACCTGGGGTGGGGGAGGCCTGCCTCCTCCAGGGAGCCTTCAGGAGCCAGTGACGGGCTGGGGGAGAGCCTCTGGGGCCAGCTGTGCTCTATGGCAGGCAGCGCGTGAGCTGAGTCACTTCAGTCATGTCCCCCTTGGCACCCTAGGAACCACAGCCTCCAGGCTCCTCTGTCCGTGGGGTTCTCCAGGCAAGGCTACTGCAGTGGGTTGCCACGACCACCTCTCCGGGATCTGCCTGACCCGGGGATTGAACCCGCATCTCTCCTATCTCCTGCACTGGCAGGCGGGTTCAACTAGCACCAGCTGGCAGGCAGCTGAGGAGGAGCCCAGGACGGGGGCCCTGACTCTGCTGTGAGTGGGATTACCTTCAGTGCCAGTGGCCAGCTGCCAGGAGCAGGTGCCTCAAGCCCTTCGCCCCTGGGAGGCAGTGGGGCCAGCTGGGGGCAGTAAGACTGCACTACAGACCCCACAGCTATAGCCAGGAGTGAGGGACAAGCTGCTTGGGCCCTGCAATGCCCACAGGCCCTGCCACTGCCCCCCTGTACTAGCGGGAGGCCCCCAGGTGGGGAACACGGTGCCACCTTCATTGCACCTTCTCCCCTTCTCAGCTTAGAACACCGCGACCCCTGTAGTCCCCCTCCCCTCCCCCTCCCATGTGTCATCACTGGGAGACCCAACCCTGGACCCACCCAAGGGCCCTAAAACAGGAGACCGTAGGCTGCAAGGGCGCTGGGCACCACCCCGTGAGCCCACTCCAAACTTCTGCCCAGGATCCCTGTCCACCGCCACCTCTGGGCCCTTTCCCCCTCACCCCCACCTCCCCGGGGCTGTGCCCTGAGGACCAGCATCCCGCTCAGGCTTCTGATCTTTCTCTGACCCCCTGCGCTCCTGTTAACTGCCCTGCACCACACCCCCCCACCCCCGGCCTCCCCCCAGGGCCTTGGGACTCTGCGTCAGGCACCCACTAGACACAAGCCCAGTGGGAGGAGACACGGCTTTCCCTGATCCTTCCTCTCTGGGATCTTGCTGGTCCCACAGTCACAGGGAAAGTCGTGACGTGGCCCCCGGAAGCTGGTGCTGCTCTCAGGAATGACGGTTCTGAGTCCCCCTGGGCTGAGCTGTGGGTTCCCCAGCTGGTCAGGTGACCCTGGGCTCAGCACCGTGGGTATGAGCGTTTTTCTGACGCTGTTCCTGTCTGCAGGTCTGAGATGGCAACAGGCAGCGGATGGCCCCTCCCCGGCCGAGGCTAGCTGGATGGGATGTGTGTCCCTGCGTGTGTTGGTGTGTCTGTGTGCGTCCGCTTGTGTGTGCCAGTTCTGAGGACGCCAGGCCTAGGTTCAGTTAAGAGGGACTTTAGAGCTTCCCTGGTGACTCAGACGGTAAAGACTCCTCCTGCGGTGAAGGAGGCGTGGGTTCCATCCCCGGGTCACAGGATTCCCTGGAGGAAGAAATGGCTACCCGCTCCAGCATCTTTGCCTGGAGAATCCCAGGGACAGAGGAGCCTGGCGGGCTACCATCCATGGGGGTCCCCAAAAGTCGGACACGACAGAGAGACTCACACGTTCTGTGATCAGCATAAAGGCGTCCCTTGAGTCTCCTCCTCCGTATCATGCCAGTGACCGGGCTCCAAAACCCAGGGCAAGTCACACAGGGCTGCGATTTCTGTGAGAGATGTGCCTGGCGGTGATGGCTGTTTCTGCTTTCCCTAGTTCCCCACATGTCTTCACACCATTTTCTCTCTCAGTCATCACAGTAACCTTTAGTAGGACGTGTTTTTTAAATTCAAGAAAGCACTCTTTTTTTCTGGCAGGAACTAGGTTTTAAATGATAAAATTCACAACTGCAGCCATTTTAAAGTGTACGGGTGACTGCCTTCAGTGCATTCTCAATGTTGTGTGACCGCCACTTCCTCTGCGGAATTCCAGAATGCGGTTGTTGGGTCCAGGAGGAAACCGCCTGCCCACCAACCAGCTCTTCCCCCAGCCCCCTCATCTCCCAGCTCCCGGCAATGACTGAGCTGGTTGTGGTCCCTGAGGATGTTCCCCACTCTGGATGTTTCCTACAAATGGACTCACTTAGCTTGTTTCCTCGCCCATCCGTGTTGTAGCAAAGGTCAGAGCGTCACGACTTTTTCTGGATGAATCATGTTCCCGATGGCACTAGAGGTGAAGAACCCGCCTGCCAAGAGCCCTCCTGCAGCAGGTGCAGGAGACCAGGTTTTGATCCCTGGGTCAGGAACATCCCCTGGAGGAGGGCCTGACTACCCACTCCAGTGTTCTTGCCTGGAGACTCCCCAGGGACAGAGAAGCCTGGCAGGCTCCAGTCCATGGAGTCGCAAAGCATCAGACGCTACTGAGTGCTCACCAGTCATGTTCCAGAGTCTGAATCCACCTCATCGTGTGAACCCCTTGGTCCTTCAGCGGGCACTTGGGTTGCTTCCGCTTTGGACCGGTGTGGATAATCCGCCGTGAACACGGGTGTGAAGGTAGCCGTGTGAGTCCCCGGTTTTGGTCTCTGGGGATCTGCTGGGTCTTGAGGTGATTCTGCCAGGCATGCGGAGGGACGGCCAGGCTGGTTTCCACACGGCCGCGCGGAAGCCACACTAATATCATGGGGGCGGGAGGGGGTTTTGAACCAGGCCCTCTGGGGCCGGAGCTGGCCCTGCTGCAGGCTGCCGGCCCCCCTTTCCATCTTCTTCCCAGCTCCTCCCGGGCAGGGGGGAGGGCCAGCCTCACTCCTGGGAAGCCCCCCCAGGAGAGGGTGCCATGCCCACCTGAGCCGGGTCTTGAAGGACAAGAAGTTACTCAGCACCGGCTGAGGAAGACACGTGGGGGCGAAGGAAGCAGACACCTGCAAGGAAGAGTCTAGAATTCAGGTGGCGCCAGGCGGCGGCAGAGGTGGCTCTGTCTCAGATCGTAATAACTGTGCCCGGGGCTCACTGTCGCTGCCCAGGGCCGTGCTCAGCCCTGGGGGCTGACCTGCGCTGACCCGTTCACCCTGCAACTCCGGGGGGTGCCAGGGTGACCCCGTTTACACGTGAGCAGGCTGAGACTCCAGGCGGGCTAGCTGGGGCTCAGAGAGACAGGAAGCTCCCTCAGGGCCACACAGCAGAGGTGGGCTGGGAAGAGGCAGGATTTGAAGTGAGGCCTGGGCCTGTCTGCCTCTGTGTCCTCGTTCGAGCAGTGGGGACCCTTCCTGCTCACACAGCAGCCGTGAGAAGGAAATGAAACGGTACACGTGACGTGTGCACACCCCCCACCATCTCCAGGCCTGATTTTCACTCGGTCTGCGGTGGGAGACGCTTCTGCAGGTGTCAGGAGTCAGGCCTCTGGTCCCTGCTGGGCAGCTACTCACCGTGGGTCCCCTAACCATCCCTCTTTCCTCTGGGCCAGCTTCTGTCCACTGCAGAGCAGCCTGGTGGGGATGCAGAGGGAAGCTGGGGAGCCAGGCGCACCCAGGGAGACCCTCCCATCCTCTCTGCAGGTCCCGCCTTCGGGGGTGCAGAGAGAAGATGGGGAACCAAACGCACCCAGGGAGACCCCCCCATTCTCTCTGCAGGCCCCGCTTCCGGGGGCGCTTGGCCAGGTTGCTCACTGCCCTGCTCTGGGTTTCCCTTTTCATTTGCAGAGACACCTGTCGCCCGAGGAGTTCCGGGAAGTGTTTGGGATGAGCGTGGAAGAGTTCGACCGCCTGGCCCTCTGGAAGAGGAATGACCTCAAGAAGAAAGCCCTGCTGTTCTGACGCTGCCGGGGGGTGGGGGGACCCTGACCACGGGTGTGTCCGTGGGAACCACCAGACCCCCTCCTCTTGCACTCGGCTCCGGCTTCTCTGTGTCCACGGCAGGCGGGCAGCGGTGGGAGCCTGGGGAGGGCCGGTTGGCGGGGGCTGGGGGTGGGAGGAGCTCCCAGAGCAGGTAGAGCCCCGTTTCTGCTTTCTGCCAGCACCACTCCTGCGCCTAGTCTGCGGCCCAGACCCCTGGCTTTGCACTGTCCTTCCCCGCTGCCACTTGCCATCAGGAAGGAGGATGCGGCGAGGTTGCTACCCAGAGATGCAGGACCACTTAGACGCACGCAGCCCACCCTCCCACCTCCCTGCAGTGCCCTCTCTGCACTGGGCCCCCGGGGTGCACAGAGGGCGGGAGTGGACGCCCGAGGAGGCTTAATCAGTGGTGGGCACTGGCAGGTTCCGGTGGCTGGGCACCCGGCTCCTGGTATCCGGGGCCCCACTTCCCTGCTCAGTCTGGGAGGCATGGCCTGGCATGCAAGCCTCCGTCCCCCGCCCTGGGCCTCCTCGGGGCTGTCAGAAGCGTGGGGGTCGATTTTTGCAGCCTTCGTGATGAATCTGTGTTTAGGGAGGACCTTCAACCCGAAGGCGCACCTTCTGCCGGGGCCCTCCATGCGCTGCGTTCCTCTTGGAGGTCATCCCTTAGATGCCTAAATGATATCTTTAAAGTTAACACAGAAGTTTTTATTTTGTTAAAGAGTAGAGCCTACTTAAACACAAAGACGACATATATAAAGAGTTTAATTTTATGGCCCCGCTGAAAGGGCGTGCCCCAGCCTTATTCCCCACCTTCGCATCTGTGTGCTTTCAGGTTGTGTGTGTTCCCTGTCTGTTTCCTCTGTGCTTTTTTCTTTTGCTTTTCGGCCTGTCACACAGGCACCCCGCAAGGCAAACCGCCCCCCCGCCCACACACCCCCTACCGCAGTTTGTAAGGACACCGAAAGTACGGCCACACTGCGTTTCTCGCTGTCATTTTCCAAGTCTTGCAGAAAACATCCTCCCCTGATGGCCAAAGCCCCCGAATCAAGGGTTCCCGTGGTCCCGGATAACGCTTGCCGCAGCGTGCAGCGCGTCCTCCTCGTCACATGGCCAGTGGTATCCCACTTTGCGCCCCTGCCCCGTAAAACACCCCCAGGGAGGGAAGGCTGGTGTCCGGTCCTGAGACCAGCGACACGCAGACCCTCCGGGAAGACGGGGTGGGAAGTGGTGCCTAGACCGGCAGAGTCGGCAGGGGCACCTGCCGGCCGTGCGGGTGGGGTGCGGCGCCTGAACGGTGGTGCAGCGCTTTGAGGGGCCTATGAAACACCGCGCAGGTGTCCCCAGAGAGTGGGCCCCGCCTTCGCGCCGCCGCGTCTTCCTCTGTGTCCTGGACGTTCCCGTGTTCAGTCCGCGTGACTCAGCCCCCTGTAGTCCTGCTGTGCACCCGGCTTCTCACCAGTGCGGCTTGGCCAGGGAGGGGGTTTCTCAGCACCTAGTATATGCTTCCCTCCGCGTCACGAGCTAAACCCGAGCCACTGGAAACCCCTATTTTCTCACTAGTGAACGTCTTGTCAGACCAGGGGAGCCTGGAAAAAATAAAGGATGATGTATTACAACTTGTGAAAGTGAAAAGCCGCTTCTTATAAACGCCCGTCACTTCCAGCCACGGGCCCCCTTCTGCCGCCAGCGCCTGGGGAGGACATGCACTGAAAGCGGTCGTCCTGGGAGCGGGCACAGAGCCGGGCGTGGGTCAGACCCCGTGTCGGCCCCGGGATGGCCCGAGGACAGCCCTAGCAGAGGCGGCCCCTCACCCAGGCCAGAGTGCTGACGGGAGAGACGCTGATGCCGCCACCGCCAGGCCGGGGAGACAGCACACAGACCATGATAAGACTGGCCTTTTGGAGAAGGTCCCCAAAGGAAACCCCATAAACACCCCAGAGGTCAGCGGGGGCTTTCTGAGAAGGCGCTGCCAAACTTAAGTCTTGCCAGATGAGGACGTATTCCTGGAGGCCAGCGAAGGGACAGGAGAGTACACAGGGCTGGAGGTGGCATCCCGGGATCCACAAGCAGGCTGTTGGCTGTGGCCCTGGAGCTCGTGGCTAAGGAAAGGACGGGCGCCTGCCCAGCAGGTTAGCAGCTGGTGCCCTGGGATGAAACAGTCGGTAATCTCCACCTCCGTTCACGCAGGCTGCTCTAACACAAGCCACAGACTGGAACCTCAGAGAACAAAACGCCGAGTTCTCTTAGTGCTGGAGCCTGAAGCCCCAAGATCAGAGTGCTGGTCGGGCCAGGTCCCGGCAAGAAGCCCCTTCCTGCTCTCAGATGTGTGGGCAGTGTCCTCACCTGGCAGACGGCATCTCTCTTCTGACCTAGCTAGCTTCTTACAAGGGCACCAACCCCCTTGTTGAGGGCCTTACCCTCGCGACCTGATTACCTCCCAGAGGTCCCCTCCTACTGTGTCACATGAGGGATTAGGGCATCGGTTATGCATGTACGGATGTGAGAGCTGGACTGTGAAGAAGGCTGAGCGCCGAAGAACTGATGCTTTTGAACTGTGGTGTTGGAGAAGACTCTTGAGAGTCCCTTGGACTGCAAGGAGATCCAACCAGTCCATTCTGAAGGAGATCAGCCCTGGGATTTCTTTGGAAGGAATGATGCTAAAGCTGAAACTCCAGTACTTTGGCCACCTCATGCGAAGAGTTGATTCATTGGAAAAGACTCTGATACTGGGAGGAATTGGAGGCAGGAGGAGAAGGGGACGACAGAGGATGAGATGGCTGAATGTCATCACCGACTTGATGGGTGTGAGTTTGAGTGAATTCTGGGAGTTGGTGATGGACAGGGAGGCCTGGCGCGCTGCAATTCATGGGGTTGCAAAGAGTCGGACACGACTGAGCGACTGAACTGAACTGAACTGAACTATGAGTCTGGGGACACATTTAATCCACAGCAATCTCTAATCTTATTGCGATGACAGTAATGACTCTCACGAAGCCCCCAAACCCTGTCCGCATGTACATACTGTGCCCTTAGTATATACTTCATGATGCAGGTCAGAAATGAAAGCATTTCCCTCCCCACCAGGGACAGCCCATCAGAGGTCCTGGTTCTACCTGAAGCGTCTCTCCGCACCTCTCCATCTCAGCAGACACCTTCTCGAAATTCTCCAGATCAGAAAACAGCCCGAGACTAGAAGGTGGTAGTTACCAATGGCACACAGGGTACACCTGGCCTGTCCCAGGCGAACCGGATACGTGGTCACCCTGAGCATACGCCCTCTACCCTCACCTCTCACCTGAGTGGACACAGCTTCCCAATCAGGTGCCGGTCCCTGTCTTGCCTGGGGGCAGGGCATTTCCCACCCGATGCTTTGCAGCCTCCGTCAGATCACGCCGACGTCCCGACAGCACTTTCAACGGCAGGCACTCTGCCCCCTCCCGTAAGTCACAGCTATGCCGCCTTCCTTCGGCACAAGCCCTGAGCTTTTACACACACTCTCCTCCCTCCCAGGGCCAGGGGCTGCTGTTTCTTCTGCAGGTGGAGCCCCACTCTCCCTTCTCGGTTCAGCTCTGAAGTTCCCACCAGTCACTCAGTCATGTCTGATTCTTTGCGACCCCATGGACTGCAGCACGCCAGGCCTCCCTATCCATCACCAACTCCCAGAGTTTACTCAAACTCTCAGACAGGCCCTCTGCTGACTCCAGGAATTTCCCCACCCATACCCAGAGGTCATCATGCCTGCCTGTATGTCAACACATTCTTCTCTTTTTTTTTCTTCCCCCAAATCAAATTTTCACTTTTATTTGGGGATGTTTTGTATTTTCTCTCTTCTTTTAATTTTGTTATTTTTAAGAATTCATTTTATTGAAGTATAATTGATTTGTTGTTGTTGTTGAGTTGCTCAGTCGTGTCTGACTCTTTGCAACTCCATGGACCGCAGCAAACCAGGCTTTCCTGCCCTTCACTATCTCCCGGAGCTTGCTCAAACTCATGTCCATTGAGTCAGTGATGCCATTCAACCACCTCAGCCTCTGTTGTCCCCTTCTCCTCCTGCCTTCAATCTTTCCCACCATCAGGATCTTTTCCAGCAAGTCTTCTCTTCCCATCAGGTGGTCAAAGTATTGGAACTTTAGCTTCAGCATCAGTCCTTCCAATGAATATTCAGGATTGATTGCCTTTAGGATTTTTTTTAGCTGATTTATAATGTGGTGTTAATTTCTGCTATGCAGCGAAGTGATTCAGTTATAATCATATGTACATTCTTTTCCACATTCTTTTCCATCATGGTTTATCACAGATGTTGAATAGAGTTCTCTAGCACATTCTTCTTGTCTGTTTACTGACACTTTCCCTCCGAGGGGGCTGGCAGTTTTACAACAGTGCTCTGTGACCCAGGATGTCACTGGAGTATTTGGTAACGAGACTGGAGCCCAAAGCTTTCCCAGGTATCATTGCTTTCAGAGCAGCCCAACCCAAAAGACTTTCTGCAAAATGTTCTGTACCCACTCTGTCCAGTACGACAGCTGCTGACATTTGAAATGTGACTGGTGTGACTAGGGAGTTAAGTTTTCGTTAAAGTTAAGTTTAAGCAGCTACATGTGACTAGCAGCTTCCAGTTAGACAGCACAAACCTAGATTAGATGCTTCTGCTGCCCTGGCCGTAGAGACTGGACCCCTCAGTGGGCTCGGGACCTGTCATTCTGCCTAGTGGAGTGCCATTTGACGCCCAGTGTGTAGGGTCATTCAGAGCGTGCACTGAGCCCCCATCTGTGCCTGGCCCTGTCCTGGGTACTGGAGGTTTGCAAGGCCAGCCCCTGTGCCCCAGAGCTCATGCCCACCTCTTGAGCCTCAGTGGTTCCAGATTCTAAGGAGCTGTCCACCCCAAAGCCCCAAGCCAAGTCCAGTCCCATTTTCCATGCCAGCCTTGGTGTCTGCCACTGGCACGGACCTTCCTGAACCAGCCTCAGCCTGGGCCTGTGTTGGGAGCCCTGGGATCCAGGGGGCAGGGAGATGTCAGCCTCCAGCCTTTCTTTCTGGACCCTTCTTCCAGGGTAGCTGTGCCTCCTAAGCCACTGAAATCTGAACCCAGAGCAGCCAAATTCACTGCTTTGAATGAGAGGAGAGAGACAGCCAGGCAAGTCATACTGCCCATCCTAGGGTTTGGCTCAGAAGGGACACGTGTCACCACCAGTCCTGCTCATTGGCCAGAGGTGGTCACGTGACTCCATCCAACTGCAAAGGCGTCTGGGAACACAGCACCCATGTGTTGAGAAGCCAGCCAGCACGATTGGTGGGCACTCCCAGCTCTGCAGCCCAGGCTCTCCAAGACCTTCTTGTCCCCATAGTCAACACCACCCCTCCCCGCGCCTTTGGTGGCTCTTGGCAGGAGGCCCCCAGCTGCCCCTGTCACGGTGCTCTTGGCAGGAGGCCCCCAGCTGCCCTCGTTCATCGGTGCCCATCTGCCTGCCTCACCACATGGACTCCAGCCCCTCCCAGTCTTTGCCATGTTCTGTGTCCCCTCCTGAAGGCACTTTACCCACAAGTCACTGTGTCCTGCCCATGACCTTCTGCCCCCAGCACAGGCGATTGGACCGAGGGTGGCCCGAGCCCCTGGACTCCTTGGTAACCCCATGTGGCGTCTCTCCTGCAACCCCTAGCCCGAGAGGCTTCGTTCTGCATGGACATGGTCCACCCAGTCAGCACCGTCTCAAGGAGCTGGACTATGAGATGCATGAGCCAAGGGAGGTGGAAGGAAGCAGGGGACAGCCCCCAGAGCACAAGCCAGCAGGACCCACACGGTAGAGAGAGGGCACACGGGAAGGTCGGTCGGGAGAGCAAGAGAGGGAGCAGGAAGGAGACAGACCTGGAGGGGCCGTCACCAGCAGGAGGGGCACGGGAGTGGCCCTGTGGGTGGGGTGGGGCTGTTTAAGCCCACCTGCCCTGCTCTAGGTGCTGGGCCAGCTAAGAACCGACAGGAGACAGATGAAGAAGCAGGGACTGTATCATTTTCCTTGGTGCACCAGACCCCAGAGCCCTAGTCCAAAGCTTCCGGAACAGCTGAGTTGGAAGATGCTGTTCAGTGTGTTTTAGATCAGAAAAGTCTGCAAGGATGGTCCACCACTTTCCCCAGCTGCCGCTGAACATAGATTTCCACCAGGTGACAGCTGGTGGTGAAAGCTGCACCCCCGCCGGCCAGTGCAATGGGAGGAGATTGCCCATGAGCCCATCTCCCCGGGCAAGCAGAGGAAGAATGGGCTCCAGGCCCACGCTGAAAACCCAGGCCTGGGACCTGGCCCAGCCATGGCTCCCACAGGAGGTGGAGAGGTGAATCAGCGTAGCATCGATTTCCGGCTCTCACTCTCTGCCTCTCCCTGTTCTGAGCACCTGGGGTCCTTAGGATAGTACTATGAGATCCTTCCTAATCCCCACTCTACAGATGGGGAAACTGAGGCATGGGGAAAGGTGACCCAGTTGGGAATGTCAGACAAAAGATCTAAAGCCTGCCCTCTGCATTTGGATAAGGGGCATTGTCCCACGGGTGCCTGCCTGAGCAAGCCTGCCCCGAGACCCCTGGGCAGAGCTTGGGCTCAGGTCATTTGAAGACCAGACCAGCGGCTCCCTGACCTCACGGTCCAGAGAATCTGTTTGTGCGGACAGTCAGGGACACGCCCGCTGTGCCAGTGATGGCAGTGGCCAGTTGTGTCCTGCATGGGGAGGACTTTGTCCCAGGCCAGGAGGCCTGGCCCTGCGGTGCTGAGGTCACTTCCGGTCACACTTAGCTCACGAGGCTCCCTAGATGGCCCACTGGCCCCAGGGGCACGGAGGTAGCCTGATAGCCAGGCTTCCATACTGGGTGGGTAGGCTCCTCCTGGCCTTGCCCTGCTCTCTCCTCCCAACCCCACTGCTCTCACCTGTCCCCAGGCCTCCTCCAAGGCCGCCACCCTCCTTTCCAGACCCCTCCCCTACATGGCCTCCACCCTTGTCATTGCCCCTCTAGCGGGAAACCTGTCTACTACACAGGTGAAAGCTGGGTCATTCCAGAAGTCAGTTTCCCTCAACCCTGGACCCCTGATCTCCCCCTCCCCAACCCTCACCTTCCAGAGTGGAAGAAACCCCGTTGTCGGGTAAGCCATCCCCAGGGCTGAGTGATCACAGACTGGCCCGGTTCCCGGCCCACAGGCTGAGACGGCGCGTTCCCTAGTGTAAGAGCACTTCTGAGAAATTAAATGTGGGAGATCAATGCCTCCCCGGTGACTGCCAGGCTGCAGGCTGTTACGGAGCCAGCTTTCATGAATAACGGAAGCTTCCTTTTCTCCCGTCTGCAGCCTGAGTCCCGTGAACCTTCCTCAGCGGCACGTCGTTTCTAAGCGCTCCACACAGCAAGTGCAGCCTCCGAAGCGTGCCTCCTGCCTCCAGTGCCCCAAATACCTCCCTGACCTGATACCCACACACCACGTCATTCCTCCAGTTTGTCCTGTGCTCAGGGGTCTGCAGCAACTGGTCTGCAGTGCAGGCTGGACTGTGCCCGCCCCTGCCTGGAGACCTCACCACAGGGACTTCTGTGGCCTGTCCTCCGATTCCTTCACAGGCACCATCTGGCCACTGATCCCCTCTCCAGACTCTTCTTTATCCCTCCTCGTCTGGCACCCTTGTTTCTTGACTGGCATCTTCTCATCTCCCTCCCAAACTCATGTCCACCGAGTCGGTGATGCCATCCAACTATCTCACCCTCTGTTGCCCCCTTCTCCTCCTGCCTTCAATCTTTCCCAGCATAAGAGTCTTTTCCAATGAGTTGGCTTTTTGCATCAAGTGGCCAAAGTATTGGAGCTTCAGCTTCAGCATCAGACCTTCCAATGAGGAAACTGAGGCTCAGAGAAGTTAAGTAAATGGCCCAAGAGCATGCAGCTGTTAACCGACAGGCTAGGATTCAGACCAAAGCCCACGTGTGCATACTCTGTGACTGTCATGTACGACTGCATGTCGGGTGTGGGGCCGGGAGTTTCATTAATACACCCTTTATCATTTCACTTAACTAGCACCCATTATATAAATGAGCAAACTGAGGCTCAGAAACACTAACTCACCTGCAGTCACATGACTGCTTCGCAGAGGTGCTAGGATTGCGCCCAGGACTACCAAGCTCTAAACCCAAGCACTCCCCAGGGTACGGCACCCTGCTTCCTCCTTAACTCCCCCACACAAGGCTCAAATTCCGCAACAATGAGCGAAGTCTGTTACGCGATCATTTCATGATAAAGAGCCCATGGGAAGACTACTTATTGGCACAAGCTTTGAAGCGAATCATTGTCTTGTGTGAAGACGGGACAACTTAAGGACTCCCCTGATGGAACAGCGGATAACAATCTGCCCACCAATGCAGGGGACACGGGTTCCATCCCTGGTCTGGGAAGATCCCACGTGCTGTGGGCAGCTGAGCCCGTGCACCACAACTGCTGAGCCTGTGCTCCAGATCCCGGGAGACGCAACAGCTGAGCCCACGTGCTGAAGCCCACGTGTCCAGAGCCCGTGCTCCACAAGAGACACCACCACCGTGAGAAGCCCACGTACCCCAATGAAGAGTAGCCCCTGCTCACTGCAGCTAGAGAAAAGCCCACAAAAAGCAATGAAGACCCAGCACAGCCAAAATAAACAAACAAATCTTAAAAAAGATACACAGCTTATGGTGGTTGCGGTTTAGTCACTAACTGGTGTCCGACTCCTGCGATGCCGTGGACTGAGGCCCGCCAAGCTCCTCTGTCCATGGGATTTTCCAAGCAAGAATACTGGAGTGGGTTGTCATTTCCTTCTCCAGGGGATCTTCCTCACCCAGGAATCGAACCTGCGTCTCCTGCATTGCAGACAGATTCTTTACTGACTGAGCTATCAGGGAAGCTTGTTACCCACCAAAGATGAACACTGAATGAATGTGTGCATGAATGGATGCACATTCAATCAATCGCATTCATCACAGCCCAGAATCAGAGTAATGGCGGCGGTACACAGGACCTTGGAGACCAGGCACTCTGATGTTCGGGGATATATTGAGGGTTTTCCCCCACAGCCCCTTCCTCTTCTCTGCTGGCTGCCCCGCCCTCTGATTGTCTGCACCTCCCCTTCCAGGTGACCCAAATGCAGCTGCCCTCAGGTTCCTGTAAAGAGCAAGTTGAGCTCTCTTTGCTTCTCTGCCTCAGCACCCCCTCCACATTGATGGGCAGTGAGTCTCTAAAACCAAAATTAGCTTTCAAGGAGGCTACTGAGGTTCCGAGCAGCTTAAAGACTTGCCAAGGTCATACAGGTGTCAGAGCTGGATTTCTAGAGACGGTTGTTATCACTCTCAGATTTATGCTTTCTTCAAACACCAAGCCACCACATTAACTTGAGAGGGACCAGTGTTTGCAAAGGCACCAAGCAGAGCGGGAGAATGACATGCTTAGGGCCAGCTGGGAAGTGGTTCTTTTCCTACTATGCCGCATGCGTGAAGGAGACAGAAGACAGTGCGTGTAAGTGGTTGTGGGTTTTGGGGGGAGATGGACTGACACTTTATTTTTCCTTTCAACATTATAAGACTGTTATCCCCCTTTTTTTTGGCTTCCATTATTTTGGGTAAGTAGTTATCTGTAAGTCTTGCTGTTTTTTTTAAATAAATTTATTAATTTTATTATTATTAGTTTTTGGACATGACACGTGGCTTATGAGATCCTAGCTCCCCAACCAGGGATCAGATCCATGCCTTCAGCAGCGAGAGCACAGAGTCCTAACCACTGGACCACTGGGGATTCCCTGTAAGTCTAATTGTTATTCCCCAGAATATGATGTTTGTTTTCTATGTCTGCTTTTAAGATTTTATTCTAACAGTAAGCTTTCAGCAGGTTGGTAGGCAGCCTCTGAGAAGACCCCCAGTGATCCCTGCTTCCTGGTGTTTCCACCATGTGTGGTCACCTCCCATTGACTGGGGGCTGTCACATTCTCCTGACTTGCTTCTGATAGAACACAGTGGAGTTACTGGACTTTCACTGCTGGTGAAATGCGTGGCCTCTGTCTCAGGGGCTCTGGGGCAAGTCAGCTGCTGTGTTGTGAGTGGCCCTGTGCAGGCCTGGCATCCGTGAGGAATGTGGCCTTCAAGAAGCCATTGGAGTGACATGGAAACAGGTCATCCCCCATCAAACCAGCAACGTCAAAGCTTGCCCCCAGCCAACAGCCTGGTTGCAACTCTGCAAGAGACCTTGAACCAGAGGCGCCTGGCTGGGCTGTGCTAGATTGAGAACCCACCAAAATGGTGAGAGAAGGAATGTAAGTTTTTTTTTTTTTTTTTAATTTTTTGGCCACTTGGCATGTTGGATCTTAGTTCCTTGACCAGGGATCAAACCCACATCCCTTGCATTGGAAGCACAGAGTCTTAACCACTGAATGGCCAGGGAAATCCCACTGTAAGTTGTTTTAAACTGCTAGGATTCGGGGTCATTTGTTACGAAGCAATACATGATCTGTGTGAGAGCCCTGTGGGTTTTCAGCCTTGGTGACTCACACCACATCCTAACGTGGGCTTGGATTTCTTACTGCTGCCCCCCACAGGGGACCTCTGCTCCCTCTGGGTCTCAGAATTTAGGAAGACTGCGTCAAAAGTGCCATGGAGTAATGATAACCCTATATGCGAGACAGCAAAAGAGACACAGATATAAAGAACAGACTTTTGGACTCTGTGGTCGAAAGCGAGGGTGGGATGATCTGAGAGAATAGCACTGAAACATGTATAATGGATCGCCAGTCCAGGTTCGATGCATGAGACAGGGCAATTGAAGCCAGTGCACTGGGACGACCCGAGGGATGGGATGGGGAGAGAGGTGGGAGGGGGGCTCAGGATGGGGGACACATGTGCACCCATGGCTGATTCATGTCAATGTGTGGCAAAAACTACAATATTGTAAAGTAGCCACAAATTTTAGCCTCCAATAAAAATAAATAAATTTTTTTAAAGTGCCATGGAAATGTAGCTTACCTGAGGATATAAACAGCCTGTAATTAAATTTACTTCCTCAAGAGATATATTAGTGGAGGAATCTGGAAGACATCTGGGGTAACTAACTCCATATGATAGCCCTTCACAGTATCAAACTAGGTCAGGAGCTTCTACAAAGTGTGCTGACTCAGGGATTCCCTGGTGGCCCAGTGGTAAAGAACCCACCTTCCAATGCAGGAGACATGGGTTCGATCCCTGATCCAGGAAGATTCCACCTGCCTCCAAGCAACTAAGTCTGTGTGCCACAATTACCAGGCTCGTGTTCCAGAGCCCGTGTTCCACAAGAGAAGCCACCAGAATGAGGGGCCCAGGCACTGCAACTGGAGAGTAGCCCCTGCTTGCCACCACTAGAGAGACATCCTTGCAGCCGTGAAGACTCAGTTCAGGAGCTCAGTCGTGTCTGACTCTTTCTGACCCCACAGACTGCAGCACGCCAGGCTTCCCTGTTCATCACCAACTCCCGGAGCTTACTCAAATTCATATCCATCGAGTCGGTGATGCCATCCAACCATCTCATCCTCTGTCATCCCCTTTTCCTCCTGCCCTCAATCTTTCCCGCATCAGGGTCTTTTCCAAAGAGACTTAGTGATTTTCCAATGAGACTCAGAGATTTCCAGTGAAGACTCAGTGCAGCCAAAAATAAATAATAAAGTAAATAAAATTATTAAACAAATAAAATCATGCTTGTTGTTGTAAAACAACAACCTTGGACACTGGGCAGGGTAGTATATGACTGGAGTGTCTCTAGCGGAGTGTGGCTGGGAAAGGAGGCCAGGAGGAGCAGCAGAGCCAGCAAGCCCACTGGCGGGTTGGTCTGCCTTTGGCCCGTTGCCTAGAACAGAACTGAGTAGGGCGTTGAAGCACAGCAATGAATAAGACACAGTCCGTTTCTATCTTCAAGGAGTTTCTGTGTGAGCGGCAAGCAAGTGGTGTGAACCAAGTAGGATCGTGGTAACTGTATAGGGGGCTATGAGTGTACGTATGGGGGAGGGGACCTAGCACTTGTTTTTTATGGTTTCATAAGAAATAACCACAAATGTAGCAGCTTAACGTAACCCACGTTTTTAAACTCAGTTTCTGTGGGTCGGAGTCTAGCCCATTTTAGGTGGGTTCTCAGCTCAGGGCTCACCAGGCTTCACTCAGCGCTTCAGCCAGGATGTGTCTTCCCCTGCAGGCTTGACCAGGGAAGCGTCCCTGCCAAGCACCTTCAGGTTGGCGTCTGGATTCATTTCCACAGGACTGCCTGGCAGGAACCCAGCTCTTTGCTGGCTCTTTGTTGGCCGGAGGCGGTCCCCAGGTCTTAGCACCATCCAACCATCTCCAGGCGGGCTTCTCCAGAGGCCCTCTCAGAGCACAGCCTATACACAGAACCTCTCCCCACAGCCTAGGATGAGTTTTTTTTTTTTTTAAATAAATCTTTATCGGAGTATAGTTGGTTTACAATGTCGTTAGCTTTTGCTGCACAGCATAGTGATTTGGTTATACATGTATATATATCCAGTCTTCTTTTTTTTAGCGTCTTTCCATTACAGAGTACTGAGTAGAGTTCCCTGTGCTATAGAGTAGGTACTTATTAGTTATCTATTATATATATATAATATATATATTAGTATGGCATCACCGACTCAATGGACATCAGTTTGAGTAAACTCCGGGAATTGGTGATGGACAAGGAGGCCTGGCATGCTACAGTCCCTGGGGTCGCAAAGAGTCGGACATGACTGTGGATGGTTTAAGGCCTGGAAGAGTCTGAGATTTCCCAATAGGAGAGTCTATACTGGAGCCATGGGCCACCCTAATACCCGAGCATGGAGAGGTTGGGCAGAGAAGGGGTGTAGACTCCAGAGGAGCTGCCGGTGGTGGGGGTTTAGTCACTAAATTGTGTCCAACTCTTGCAACCCAATGGACTATAGCTGTGGCTCCTCTGTTCATGAGATTCTCCAGGCAAGAATACTAGAACGGGTTGCCATTTCCTTCTCCAGGGGATCTTCCCAACCCAGGAATCGAACCCAGGTCTCCTGAACTGCAGGCAGATTCTTTACCAGCTGAGCCACAAAGGAAACCCAAGAATACTGGACTAGGTAGCCTATCCCCTCTCCAGAGGATCTCCCCAACCCAGGAATGGAACCCAGGTCTCCTGCATTGCAGGTGGATTCTTTACCAGCTGAGCTACCAGGGAGGAGCCACCAGTGACCTAGAGGATAATGGGGTGTCCCAGGATACCCAAGATCAAAGGCGGTGAGGACAGAGGTTTTATGGATGACTGGCACTTCGACTTACGGGGTGCCATGCAGGACGAGGAGAGTGCTTCAGGTGGGGAAGAGCGTAGGAACAAAAGCTTTGTGGGAGGAAGGGGAAAGAGCTCTGTTCAGAGCACCAGTTTTGTGACTTCAAGTGACCTTTAGAAATCTCTGATTCTGTCTGTGGGAGGTCCTTAAGGGAGGGCCAAATTTGCCTCTACTCCATTCTAACCGTACATCTTTGGGGCTTCGAAAATGTAGCTCAGTCGGTAGACTGACTGCAATGCAGGAGACCTGGGTTCGGGAAGATCCCCCTGGAGAAGGAAATGGCAACCCACTCCAGCATTCTTGCCTGGAGAATCCCATGGACAGAGGAGCCTGGTTGGCTCCAGTCTATGAAGCCGCAAGAGTTGGACATGTCTGAGCAACTTAAGCACACTTGGCTTGGGGGCCAGGAGGTCTCCTTCCTTGGGCCTCAGTTTCCCTTTCTGTAAAGAGGACCATCCTAAATGAAATCAGTCCTGAATATTCATTGGAAGGACTGATCCTGAAGCTGAAGCTCCAACACTTTGGCCACATGATGTGAATAACTGACTCATTGGAAAAGATCTTGATGCTGGGAAAGGTTGAAGGCGGGAGGAGAAGGGGACGACAGAGGAGATGGTTGGATGGCATCACCGACTCAATGGACATGACTTCGAGCAAGCTCCGGGAGTTGGCGATTGACAGGGAGGCCTGGAGAGCTGCTGTCCATGGGGTCGCAGAGTCGGACACGACTGAGCTGAACTGAAAGAGAACCAATTCCATAAACTTGAGTTCCGGGTTTGGTATGGCCACGGTCTCGCTGAGCAGACGCCGGGTGGACTTGACGCCCGGCCGTCCCGGGTCGGACCCGGGTGGGCCGAGGTTCCGGGAGCTCTCGGTGCGGGGACTCCCGCAGCCCCGCCCCGAAGCGGCCCCGCCCCACCTCCCTTTGTTTCCGCAGGCCCCGCCCACCGCGGCTAGCTCCCTCCCTATTGGTCGGGGGGCGGGCTCCGAACGCCGGGGAGCCGCCGGGGGCGGGGCGTCGTGGCGCGGGCGGGGCGAGTGCGCCTGCGCGGAGCCCGAGCCCGGTCGCAGCCTCTCGGCGGCCGCTGCTCCTGAAGAGCCGGAGCACTAGCCCGAGCGGGGACCGGCCGAGGCGGCTGCGAGGCGGCCCCGCCCCGGGGCTCCATTGTTGCGGCGGCGGCGGCGGCTCTGCCGGGTGCTCGGCTCCGCCTGGCTCGGCCAGGGCGGCCTCCGACTAGGAGCGATCGCTGCCCCAGAGGCGGCCTGAGGTGAGGCGGCGGGCGGCGGGTCCGGGCCGGGCGGGGGGCCCCCCGGGCGGACACGGGCTCCGGGGCTGGGAGAGGGTCTCACGGCCGGGCGGCGGTCACGGGCGGTCGAGGGGATCCTCGGGAGTCAGGGGTCCCAGAGCCGGGCGGGGTCCAGGGCGGGGCAGGGGTCTCGAGTCGGGCGGGGGTCCCGGGGCCGGCCTGGGGTCCCAGAGCCGAACAGGGGTCCCCAGGGCCAGACTGGGGTCCCAGAGCCGGACGGGGCTCCCCAGGGCCGGACTGGGGTCTCAGAACCGGGCGGGGGTCCGCAGGGCCGGCCCGGGGTCCCAGAGCCGGACAGGGGTCCCCAGGGCCAGACTGGGGTCCCAGAGCCGGACGGGGCTCCCCAGGGCCGGACTGGGGTCTCAGAATCGGGCGGGGATCCGCAGGGCCGGCCCGGGGTCCCAGAGCCGGCTTGGGGTCCCGGGGCCGGACGGGGGCCCAGTTGGGCAGGGGTCTGGAGTCGGGCGTGGGTCCCAGGGCCGGACGGGGCTCTCGGGGCAGGACTGAGGTCCCAGGCGACAGGGGTCTCCGAAAAGGCAGGGGTCCCAGGCCGGGCGGGGTTTCCAGGGCCGGATTGGGGTCCTGGGCTGGGCGGGGGTCTCGGGGCCGGTCTGGGGTCCCAGGCGACAGGGGTCTCCGAGAAGGCAGGGATCCCGGGAGCCGGACGGGGGTCCCCCGCGGGTGTGGCACATCCGAGCGGGGCGCCGCGGGGTCGCTTGCCCGAGGTGTGGGCCGCCGCCCTGAGCGCCAAGTGGGGACAGGGACGCGGAGCGGGACCGACCGCCGCGCGTCCGGGCGCCGGGCATTGTTTCGGCCTCGGGGTGGCTCCGAGGGGGGCTCCGCGCCCGCTGGGACTCCGCGGGGATCGGTCGGTGATGCCCCCCCCGCGCAGGGTCCTGGTCATCCTGAGGGCGGGGACACTGCCTCGGTCCCTGCTCCCTCCCTAGGGTGGCTGGCTCGCGCGGTGTGTCGCCCGAAGGCAGCTCTGGGTGGGCCTTCGCGCGAAGGGATCCCGGACATCCTGGGAGTGGGAGACTGTCTTTTCCCCCCCTCCCCACCCCGCCCTTAGCTCCACGGGGTGACTGGCTCGCGGTGTTTCACTGAGGGTAACTGAGTGGACCACCGATCGTAGGGATTCTGGTCACTCCGAGAGTGAGGGGCTCTGAGTGTTTGTAGGCCACTGAGGGTGGCTCCGCGTGGACCCGTGCGCGCGGTGTCTTGGCCACCCTGCGAGTTGGGTGGCTGTGCCCCGTCCCTACCACTCCCTCCCCGATCCCCCGCGGCTTGTGGGGGTGTGATCGGCCCGGGGACACGCTCCCCTTTTCCCACAACAGTGCATGCGCGCGCGTGTGTCTTAGCGGGGATTCCATGTATCGACGGGTGTCCCTGCTCGGGGAGCGGCGCCGGTCGGGCTGTAACGGGCTTGTACGTGGGGGAGAAGCATTTGGCCCGAGTCGGACAGCTGAGCCGCTCTTTTATTTATTGTCTCCTTTGCCGTGTGAACAGAAGCGGCTGCACTGGCCCCGGAACCCGCCCTCTCCCAGGCCCGGTCCCCGGGGAGCGCGGGGCTGTCACTGCGCCGCTGAGGGACCGCGCGTCGGGGCTGCGGCCGGCGTTTCCTGCTGGGGCGCGAGACTCGGCCGGCCGGGAGGGAGCCGGCTCTGATTGGAGGGAGCCTGGTCCCTCTGCCCGGCGCTTCTTGATTTCTTCCGTTAGGATTGGGAAGAAGAAGAAGAAAAAAAAAAGTCTGGAAAGCCAGATTTAACTTTGCAGCTCTCAGCGCCTGGAGAGTGGAAGAAAACTTTCCCAAGAATTTGGCGGGCTGGAGAGTGCGTTTGAAGGAGGGGAATCCACACCCGCGGAATGAGGCCAAGGCAGTTACAGTTAGAGGTCAGGTTTACGCAAGGAATAGAGGGGGTGAGGCTGTGGGTCATTCATCTACCCTTGTATGAAAACGCCTATTATGTTCCTGGAGAAGTGATTCTTTTCCCCTGGGGAATGCTGTGTCTAACAGGTCAGTCTTTTTCCTTTTCAAGAGCATCCTGGCCTAAGACAGAAAACTGTGCTATAGGCACAAGTAACTGTAATATCCAAATGGAAATTCTTTGTGAAGGGACAGGGTATAAATAACAGAAATGCAAGATGGAAGTGTGGCCATAGCTGCAGCTGTCGCTGGAACGAAGTCCAGACAGCCGGCTGGCCTTTCACTCTGCCTTGTCTCCGCTCACCCTTTGGTCTCCCCCATGCACCCAGCTCCGGGGCTTTCCAGCTTCGCTTGCTCATTCTTACTGTATCAGTTTAGGTGACCCCTTCTTTCTGAAGGCTCCCCTGACATCTTCTCATCCTGCCCTCTGAGAGCCGTGGTCTTCAAGGACAGGGTGGTTCGCTGCAGTACCGAGAGAGAATGAGGTCTGTCTGAAGGAGAGGCCCCTTTTCTCCACCCTGGATCCAAGTCTTTCCCGTGATTTAAAATCTGCAGTTCCTCAGCTCTCCTAAGGCCTTTCAGAGGCACAGTTGCTGTCACTGTTTTTGTTGCACAGTGTGGAGTACTTAATTCGAATCTATTTGGTCTGAGTCTGGCTCTGGAATGAAGCTGCTGTTTGTTCCTGCAAAACCACTGGGCTTCAGTTTCCTCACCCTCGAGGGTTTTAAACTAGGTAGGAACTTTGTCAGCCCTAAACCTTTAATTCTTTCAACTGAATACAGCAGAGGAAAGTTGTCTCAGTGGCAGTGGTATAGATAATGGAGATCCTTTAAAATGTAGGTTCTAAAGTGAAAGTTTTGTTTTTTGTTTCTTTCCACAAAGTTTAGTTGTGGGTGTATTCTTTGTCTCAGAGTTGAAAGACACTGTCCCTGATGGAAGCTTTGGCAACTACTTGATACTATCTTGCATATTCTTCATAATTGCATGTTACTTGCAACATCTGTGCTCTGTCAAATTGGTTTGAAGTTTTCCTTAATGAAGTTGTTGGGTTCAGAACTCTTGGCAGGAGTATGTTGCTGATCTATTGAGTGTCATACGAAGTTGGCCAACTGAAGGCTTTTTTATGCCCCAGTCTCTAACAGATATTTTATTTTTTAAATTTTTATTTTTATTTCCTGTTGGGGTATAGCTGATTTAACAATGCTGTGGTAGTTTTAGGTGAACATTGAAGGGACTCAGCCATACATACACATGTATCCATTCTGCCCCAAACCCCTCTCCCATTCAGGCACATAACATTGAGCAGGGTTCCATGTGCTGTATATGTCCTTGTTGGTTATACATTTTAAATATAGCAGTGTGTACATGACCTTCCCAAAGTCCCTAACTATCCCTTCCCCGCAGCAACCATAAGTTCATTTTCTTAGTCTGTGAGTCTCTTTCTAACGGAGATTTTAATTTGGAGAGTATGGAATGAGTGAACGTGGGGAGTACCTTGAGTGGGTGTTTGTGGCTTTGTATAATGGATTAAAACATACTTTAAAATTATTAGTTGCAAAGTTGCATCATGTTAAATGACCTATAAAGCTTCAATTCTAAAGAATATAGTAATTAGTCCTTAAAAATATTAATCTCCCTTCCAGTTTATGTTTGGCAAGATGGGAATTTGATGTGCTTGATTCTTTTAAAGCCACATGTCTGTTGTTGAAAGGATAAACAGTTTTCTCTGCTATTCTTATTCGGGTGATTACAGGAGTACAACATAGATGGTAGCTGTTTGGTCAAAGAGTGATACCACCAAATTATATTTGCATGTTAAGTAGCATTTTTTGTCTTTATTTTGATTTGCAGCCTTTAATTAATAAAGCATATTAAAAAGTGCATTGTTTTATATATGCAGGCACTCCACATTGTTTGTTTTGTTTCCTGGTGGCTCAGATGGTAAAGAATTTGTCTGCAATAAGGGAGACCCAAGTTTGATCCTTGGGTCGGGAAGATCCCCTGGAGAAGGGAATGGCTACTCTCCAGTATCCTTGCCTGGAGAATCCCATGGACAGAGGAGCCTGGCCGGCTACAGTGCACGGGGTCACAAAGATTCGGACACGACTGAGCAGCTAAGCACACACATGTTTTGGGAGCAGTTTGCAGAAATGCAAATGGGTTTTCTTTGCGGTTTTCTTAGATTGTCTTAATGTTTTCACTGAAAACTAGTTGCTACTTGTTCTGCAGGCAGGGCTGGTTTTTATATGGATTAAATGAAGAGGGAGCTTTCAGAGAAGAGGTTGCCTGGGGGTGGAGGAGGTAGCATTTGAGCTGTGCCTTTGGCTGTCATCCTCCTGTTCTTCACTGGAAGAAGAGGGTTGACCAGCTCTTCCCTGGGGGCCTAATTAGAGAGCTGACTTAACCTCACCTTAAAGAATTGATGGTACTCCCCCTTTTTTAGTTTATGATAGTCTCTAAATCATCTTGTTTAAGCATTCTTTTTTTTAGAGCTAGAAGTTCAGAGAGAAATTTTTTTCTTAAGCTATATAACTCTAAGTCTTGGCTGTTACCCACTCCCCCGCCCCACCCCCACCCCGCCTGCATCCCACATCAGCTACCAAATGGATTTTTCTTCTTTGTTTTCCGTTTTAAAGATCTTATCATATATGTGCCTATTATTACAGGCTACATCAAAACCGTTTTGAACGTTGACAGGATGTCATATGAATAATATATTCAAGATAACTTACTCCAGTACTTTTGCACAGGAAGCTTGGCCCCAGGAAGGCTTTTGTTAAGGTCAATTACTTCCTTGAACTTTAGTTTCCCTCCCTAGCTGAAGAGATTGTCCTGAGGATAAAATGAAATCCTGTGTATAACAGAATTTTGTAAAGTGTAAAATATGTTGCCAAGGATTAAAAGATAATGCTTCATTAAGAATGTAATGAGTCTGGTTTGTTTTTTAAACTCCAGTGTTTAATATACAGATGGTCCATAACTTGAAGGGTATCAGGCAGCTTCATGTAGGACTGTTTTCTATCTTTAATTGGCCAGTGTTGTCTGATATCTTAGCCTTTTGAGGGAACATCCAATCCAAGTTTCAGAGATGTTACTCTTTTTACAGTAAGGCTATGGAAGGCGCAGACTGTAGCCCTTAACAGCCTCTGTCTTACATCCCTCTCGTGTTCATGGTCCTGTGAGCCTTCCTTTTGTGAAGCCTGATGGCTGGCATTCCTGTTCCTAAGGGACCTGTCTTGAGGTTGGGAAAGACAGGAGGCGTTGCCAGGTCACAATCAACAAGAGTGCCAGTGGGTTCGCGTCTAAATGCCCTGGAGCGAGAGCCATGGGAGCCTGGCCTCAGCCCCCCGGCGTCCTTGGGCCTTCTCACCTCATGGTGCCTTGGAGACCGCAGGGTCTCCCACCCACCAGGCAAGGCTGCCTTTCCCTTCCTCTCCCCCAGCTCTGAGTATCTCTGATGCGCCAGGCACTGGCAGGAGGCAAATACAAGGGCTGATGAAATACAGCAGGGGTCCACAAAGACTGTGGGCACAGGTGATAAGTGACGCTGTCACATAGCCTGACAGACATGCGCCTGGATCACCTGTGATGCGGGCAGGCGGCCTGTGCAGACCGGAAGGTGGGACCCAGTGCCTCGTTGGAGAAGAGCTGGAGGCTTGTAGTGTAGCGGGAGAGGCAGACCTGGGTGCGACTCAGTGCAGGTAGTAGGTGCTGCCAGGGGTCTGCCGGAGAGTCTGGGGGCCAGGGCGCACACTGCTGCTGCTGCTGCTGCTGAGTCGCTGCAGTCGTGTCTGACCCTGTGCGACACCATAGACGGCGCCCACCGGGCTCCGCTGTCCCTGGGATTCTCCAGGCAAGAACACTGGAGTGGGTTGCCATTTCCCTCTCCAATGCATGAAACTGAAAAGTGAAAGTGAAGTCGCTCAGTCGTGTCTGACTCTTCGTGACCCCATGGACTGCAGCCCACCAGGCTCCTCCGTCCCTGGGACTTTCCAGGCGAGAACACTGGAGTGGGGGCCACTGCCTTCTCCCAGGGCTCACACAGTCCCACATCTATTCTCCTCTATGGTGTTTAGAGTTCATTAGGTAAGACAGGCAATGGAACGTTTACAAGTTAAAGAAAAGGCAGTGACTGGACCTGAAGTAGGCATTCTGGACAGTTTATAATTCCCCACGTCTGCATGTATCAGAACAAGTCTGTGATCTCTGTTGTTTTGGATGGAGTATGACCATTCCTTTGGGTTTTTTTTGGCTGTACGGCATGTAGGATTTAAGTTCCCCAACCAGGGATCAAACTTGTGCCCCTTGCAGGGGAAGTGTGGAGTCTTACCCACTGGACCACCAGGGAAGCCCCCATCCCTATCTTTTGATTTAAGGAAGTCAGTTGACTCTTGCTGAACGTCGAGAATGCGGCAGACACTGCCGGGTGTTTTCACATGTATGGCTGTATGGCTTTCCTCCGCTGCTGTAACAAATTGCCCCAAACTGAATGGCTTAAAACAATACAGAGTTATTATCCTACAGTAGATTAGAGGTCTAACTTGGGTCTCATCAGGCAAAAAACAAGGTGTCCACAAGGCTGTGTTCCTTACTGGAGAATCTGACGGACAGTTGCTTGCAAGCGCATTCACATGTCCATCAAATATAGTTGCTGCCACCTGTCGGCCTGAGGCCCCTGTTTCCTTGTTGGCTGCCAGCTGGGAGGCTGCCCCCAGCTCCTAGGGGCATCCATCTGGGACCCCGTCTGAGGTCTGTAGCAAAGTGCTTTTTGCCAGGTAATGTGACATACTCACAGGGCCCAGGGATAAGCATGTGGTCATCTTGAGGAGTCATTATTCTGCCTCCCACAATTACCCAATCCATTTATGACAACATCCAGTGACACTGTTATTATTGCCCTCAGTTCACAAATAAATAAAAGGCATCTGTATTTTAAGCAAATTGTTAGGACCATCAAGATTCTGCTTAAATGACAAGACAGTTCATCTGACTCACCCTTGAGCGGATGGTGGGGTTTATAGCAGCAGGTCAGTGAGAAAGCAGCAGAGTAAATCTTGTGTTTTGGAGTATTTAAATGGACGGGCTGCTCTGATTATAGAAGTTTTGCCAAGAAGTCATTAAAGTAATTCCTCTGTTGGAAAAAAACAGCCACGTGGGGGATTTGGGATGTGAAGGACTTTTCCTCTTTGGGTGAAGAGTGCACAATTCCATGTCCGGTTCTCCAGTGGAAACAGCTGAGCTGACCCAGTGGGGATTCACGTTCCTGAACTTCAGAGCATCTGTTTCAGGACTGAAGCAAACCCAGGAAACCGAGTTCATACTTTAATTGATGGTTTGAAGTGAGGTGCGTCTTGTGGTCAAGGAAGCAACGGGTGATGGTCACGAGCGTTTAAGACCAAGCGTGACCTCATGGGGTCCCAGAGACAGACTCGACTTAGGGACTGAACAGCAACAATGTGATCTTGTTTGTTCATGCTGTTGTTCAGTCGCAAAGTCGTGTCTGACTCTTTGTGACTCCATGGACTGTAGCATGCCAGGCTCTCTGTCCTTCACTATCTCCTGGAATTTGATCATGTAAGTGTTTTTAATAGTTCTTCATTATGTATATATTTTTTCCTTCTATAAGAAATCAGAATCTAGAATCCTAAGGCTTTTTTTTAACTCAGCCTTCAGGAATTTACCGACTGCCTGATACTCTGTGCAGAAATGTTGTGTGTCTTTGTCTGTGTGTATGTTTACCAGGGGGAGGATTTATAGCTCTCTGTTCTTTTTTGAAGGCCTTGGATTCCAGAAAGTTTAAGAACACACTGCTTAATCTGATATTCTTGCCGGTCAAGTATCAGATTTTGTTTAAAAATGAAATACCCCATTTTAAACAGAGTTACACAGACGCATAGTTTTAAGAGTCAAAAGTTCTACAGGACTTAGAACAAAAACCCAGCAGTCACCTACCCCACCCTTCTCCACCCTGATTCCCGTCCCCCGAGGCCTCCTGCTTTCAATGTTTTAGCTGTTTCTTCCAGATTTTGTGTGAGACTTCCTGCTTAGGAAGAAGACAATTTGGGTCACCTATTCCTTCCTCCCACCACCCACATCTTTTTCCTCTGTCCTCTCAGTATAATTACATTGAAAGTTTTGGTTAAATATTCAGCAACACCTATTATGATTATGGAAACATTATTCACAGCTGAGATATATCGTCTGTTTTGCTTACAGTTCCCTTCTTTTGTAGATTTTACCTTTTTTTCCTAAAGTTGAGACTTGCCCTGCTTTGTTTTGCTTAGTTTTCTGTGCTGAAAACTAAGCTCCTCAGAGTGTAAATCTCCCCTGTGTAGGTCCACACAAAGCAAGGAATATATTCCATTCTGTCCTTTTATTAGGATCGTTTTTTCTGTACCTCTCATCCACCTGGTGGTGGTTTAGTCACTTAGTTGTGTCGGACTCTGCGACCCTTTGGGCTGTAGCCCTCCAGGCTCCTCTATGAGATTTCCCTGGCAAGAATATTGGAGTGGGTTGCCATTATCCTCCTCTGGGGGATCTTCCTGACCCAGGGATCGAACCTGCATCATCTCTGTCACCTGAACTGCAGACAGATTCTGCTGAGCAATACCCAGGTTCAGGGAGGCCCTGATTTTCTCTAAGTTGGTTCCTTCCCAGGCCTGCTGCACATTCCCTGATGCCCTGAGAATTTCTTTCACCTCTTTCCCAGATAAGATGCCGCCTTTTTAAAAGTTTTCTCTCTTGTTTTGGTTGAGCATGTTCAGCAGCAGCTTTCTAAGAAGTAATTTTTTTTGGAAAGCTTCTAAGGAGATGGCCACCCTCTCCAATACTCTTGCCTGGAGAAACCCTTGGACGGAGGAGCTTGGCCGGTTACAGCCCATGGAGTCGTGGAGCCGGACAGGACTGAGTGACTGACGCACGTAATGGTGGAACGTTTTACTCTCGTGTCTGATGGACAGTTTGGCTGAGTGCAGAATCCTGGGTTAGAAATCATTTTCCTGCAGAGCTTGGAAGACACTGTTCAGTTGACTTTCAACGTCCAGGTGGCAGTTGATGTGCCCAGAGCCATTCCTTTGATTGTGACCTGTGTCTTCCTCTGTGTGAATTCCACAGGGCTGCACCTCGTGTTTGCAGATGCCATGGTGGCCGTGCCGAGATGTGGACTTTGTGTCGTCCACTGTGCTGGGAACCAGGTGGACCTTCCGTCTGTGGACCCCTGTCCTCTAGCCTGAACCTCCTTCAGGACTTCTCTTTTTCCGTTCCTTTCTCTTTTCGTTTTCCCACCGGGGAGGTTTCTCCAACTTCTCCAAAGCCTTCTTTGAATTTTGTGTTGCCATGATTATTTCAATTTCAAGAGCTCCTTCAAAGTCCCTGAAAATATTAAAAAAAAAAAAAATACCATCTTTCCTTGTTTCAAGGATGGTGGTCAGAGGTTTTATTACACCCTGAGTCCTGGAGGAAAGGTTTAGCTTTTCATGGCTTTTCAGCTTGATTATCTAGTAAAACCCAAAGGATCTGAGAGTAGTTTCATCACACTGCCATAGTTTGAAGGGAGATTTTTCTGTTCGGCCCATTGTTTGTTGTATAATATGGAGAAAAGACTTAGCTTTTGGTCCTTCGTGGTATTAGATTTTTTTTTTTTTTTTTTTTTTGCCGCACTCTGAGTCATACGGGATCTTACTTCCCCACCAGGGATTGAACCTACAGCCCCTTCAGTGGAACGCAAAGTCCTAACCATTGGACCACCAGGGAAGTCCCTAGAAGATGGCTTTTGTATGTCTTCAGATACCTCCGTTGAAAACACTTCTTTTCCCCCCATGCCCAGGCTGCAGCTGACACGGCCATCTGCTTTGTGCACTTAAGCTTGTCCACTCTGGGTCCTGTGAGGAGCTGCCATCAGTGGGTTCAGAGTTTGGAGTCCTGTTTCCTTTTACTTGACCCTAGTGCTCAAGGCATATGCAGTCTCTGCGGGCAGTGGCATTGAGGAGCCTCCTTCTTTGGGTTGTATTAATACTTTACTTCTAAGTTTATCAAGAAAAGGAATAAGAAGTACTAATAATGGCGGATTCTTGCTTTGGACATTAAATTACGCTGTGACAGATGAGGGGTTTTTTGTTTTATTCTTTTGGCCATGCTATATGGTTTGTGGGATCTTATTTCCCAGCAGCAGTGAAAGCTCAGAGTCCTAACCACTAAGCAGCCAGGGAATTCCCAAATGAGGGGAATTTTTAGCCATGGTAGGTAGACTTCTCTGGTGGCTCAGACGGTAAAGCGTCTGCCAATGACTCAGGAGACCCGGGTGCAGTCCCTGGCTCGGGAAGATCTCCTGGAGAAGAAAATGGCAACTCACTCCAGTATTCTTGCCTGGACTATCCCATGGATGGAGGAGCCTGGTAGGCCCCAGTCCATGGGATCACAGAGAGTCGGACACAACTGAGTGACTTCACTTTCAGGTAGAGTTAGGTTTGGGGTTGTCTTCTATTGTGGACCTTTCTGTCAGGAAGTTATAGAAGTGACTTCTTGGGAACAGGACAGGGTGCCTTCTAGGGGACGTTTGATGAACAGCTTTGTGGCGGATGTCCAAGAGAAAGACTACATCTGAAAGTCGTTTTGGAGCCCTACTTTTTGAATGACTTTTGAAACCCATAAAGGATTTGCTTAAACATTTGCAGCACGTGATTCTGAATTAATTTAACCATGAGAGTCAGGAGCAGTTCTTGGGGACATAGGGCATGTTGCTTTCTTTTAAAATCCCGTCTTCCCAATGAATACAAATGTGTGTGTTGGGCGGTTGTAAGTGACTTGAGTTTTTTTCTCCAGACGGGTTAATCATTTGGGTTTTCCTGCGCTTAAAGTGTGACCCACTGTCTTAGTTTGCTCAGGTTGCCGTAACGGTGCACGTAGGCCAGGGGCTTTCTGAGCAACAGGAATTTCCTTCTCAGCATCTGGAGGCTGGGAGTCTGAGCTCAAGGTGCAGGCAGATTCTGTGTCCAGTGAGGACCTGCGTCCTGGCTTGCAGACAGCATCTCTGGCCGTGTCCGCATATGGTGGAGGGACACGGGCACTGACTGGGGTCTCTTTTCTAAGGGAACTAATCCCCCCCAGGGATACCCCACCCTCGTGACCTAATCACCTCCCAGAGGCCCCACTCCTCTAATACTGAGACATTGGGAGCTAGGTTTCAACATATCAAGTCTGAGAGGACACGGACATTCAGTCTGTTGGGCCCTCTGAGAAGCTCAGACATGCTGTGTCTTCGTGATGTGTGCTAAGTCGCTTCAGTCGTGTCCGACTCTTTGCGACCCCATGGACTGTGGCCCTCCAGGCTCCTCTGTCCATGGGATTCTCCAGGCAGGAATACTGGAGCGGGTTGCCGTGCCCTCCTCCAGGGGATCCTCCCGACCCGGGGACCAAACCCCGGTCTCCTGCAGCTGCTGCACTGCACGTGGATTCTTTACCGCTGGGCCGCCGGGGTAGCCCGAGTCTTCATAGTGAGCGAGACTAAGTGGTCCAGAAAGGCCAGCGTTGCCGTTTGGAGTCTGAGACAGCACCCCCATCACCGCTGGCACTGTGTACTGAGCACTTACTATGTCTGAGGCACAGGGCCATTCTTTCCACCTTTTCAGCAGTTCTTGGGGAGGTAATGTCCTCCTTTTGCAGTTGACAAAATGAGACGAAGACACAGAGGCTAGAGTTAACAGTACTGTATTGTACGTTTAAAAGTTGCTGAGAGAGTAGATCGTAAGCATTACCATCACAAGAAAAAAAAAAATTGTAACTGCGCGTGGTGATTGATGCTAAGGAGACTTACTGTGGTCCTTTTGCAGTGCACGCACGTGACAAGTAGTTAGGTTCTCAGCCTGAAATAACAGTGCTGGTAGTTACTTTGAGGTAAAAACAATGAGGTGAAGAGACAGGAACTCTCTCAAGATCACGAAGGAGGTGGGATTCCAACGCCAACGCCAACGCCAGAGCCGTGACGAGCGAGCGTGCAGCCCGGCCTCTTCGTTTGTTAGGATGTTCTGGTGGCCCACACCCAGGTGACCGGTGTGCCCGAGAGCTGTTCTCAGGCAGCCCCTCAGGACACATCAGTGGGCAGAGCCAGCCCCAGTGGGCAGCCCAGCCGCTGTTGCCGCTCTCGACCCGCTGGCCCCTCTTCGGTGTCTGTGCCCCCGCCTCCCTTCCCTCCCCCGTTCAGTGGCTCAGAGGGTCTGTGTGCAGGGGTCCCCACCCCGGCGGCTCCCGCAGCCACACACATTGGGAGGGGCCGTGTACAGAGACTGACCATAGAGGCGAGACAGATGCCGTTAGGGAGGGCCGCACAAGATGCTGGGGTTTCGGAAGGTGGGCGAAGGGACCACCGAGGGGTGGTCCTGTGGGGGACTTTGCAGGGGCATTGGCTTTCCACAGTGGAACTGAAGATTCTAGCCACCCCATCTCACTCGGATGTCTTTTCCTGAAATCTCTGTTTCTTAGTGCAGAAAAAGGCATCGTCTCTGCACCACCTATTTCTGTGAGTCCAGTTTTGGACGCTCAGCAGGTTGGAGGCACCTGGGCTGGACAGAGGAGCCTGCATCTCCCACCTGTTGGGACAGCTGGCGGGTGTGGTGCAGAGATGTACCCACGTGGCCTGGGTCCAGTCCTCCAGCTGCACAAAGACGGCTGCCATCAGGGCCCAGAGACGGTTCCCTGGAAGAGACAAGGCACAGAATAGTCAGTGTGTCCCCGGGACGACAGAGGGTGGACAGATGGCCTCCCGGACAGAAGGGCTGCTGTGACTGACTCCCACACTGCCTGCTATCTGGACTGAGCCATCCTTTGTACCACAGTGGAAGGCGCTTCCAAGGCCCCTGACGTCCTGGCGGTCTGTCCGCATCGCCTGAGCCTCAGGGAGGGCGGCCAGGTGTGACGGCTGCACCGCAGGCCCCCAGACTGACTCTGAAGAGGATTTCAGAGTTAATAAAGTCTACTGGGAATACAAGCATAGGGTGGTGCAGAAAAACCACTTTCGTATCACGGCTCACGCAGCCTGAGTTAGAAGCGCCTCGTGCCCAGGTGAAGAATGGGAACAAATCCCGTCTTTGGGTTGCACCGGATACCACTGTGACTTGTGTGAATAAAAGATTTCAGGTGTGGGACCACCAGCCTGCTGTTGGGGCATCTTGTGTTTCCCCCTGTGGGGGAAGGTGGGCCAGGAGGAAGGGCCCCACCCTTGCTGAGCACCCAGTACTCGCCAGCTATCTTACAGAACTGTCGCCTATAATATAATTTTAGAGGTAAATATTTTTGATGAAGATGGAGGCTTAGAGATGTTAAAGTTGCTCAAGGTCACATAATTACAAGTGGAGAAAATGAAATGCTTGATGAACTCAGGGGTTTGACCTCAAAAGCCCTTGATCTTTCCCGGACACTTGGTTACTTCCCTGGATAGCAGGGTCGTGACTCAAAGCTCAAGAAAGTGAGGTTTTGTGGAAAGAGGGCCCCGGGGACATGAGGTCTCTCCAGACTTGGAATCTGCCACACTGGGCTCCTAAATTAGGGACTGACCATCCGGAGCGAAGCCCCTGGTTTAAGACTTTCTTTGCGGAAGTAGACGGAGACCAACCTCATGAAAGAGGCAAAGGCTATTTATTTAGAGCTGGCTTATAGCAAAGGGGTTGGCCTCCATCACTTGTGCTTGGCAGAGGCTCAGCGGAGGGGGAGAGGTTCCTAGTGGAGAAAAGGGGGCTCAGGGTGCCTGATGGAGCTGGGGCACTGCAGGGTCTCTAGAGGAGTGTCCAGGTGACTGATCAGGGGGCAGGTAGGTTGGTCCTGAGTTGGAAGCAGGACAAAGATTAGGAAGGCCGTTAGATATTGCTCTGGTCCTGGCCGACTTTCATGGGGGTTGCTGTCTGGCTTCCTGGGTTGTCACTGGAGACAGCAGTCTGTCCTCCTGAAGGTCTGACTCACAGCAGGCTGGCTGTCTGGGCTGGCAGCTGCAGGCTGAGGGTCAGAGCTCTGCTTTTGCATGGTCTGGCCATTGTCTTATATACTGCCTTTCATCTTTCTCTTCTTGTTAGAAATCTTAAGAAATTAGAGGACTTCCCCAGTCGTCCAGTGGTTAAGATCTGCCTGCCAAAGCAGGGGACACAGGTTCAATCCCTGGCCCAGGAAGACCCCACATGCTGCAGAGCAGCTAAGCCCGTGGGCCATGACTGCTGAGCCTGCGCTCAGGGAAACTGAAGCAGAGAGCAGCTAAGTTGCTTGCTCAAGCTCTTGCTGTTATTTCTGAGAGAGATAGCACCCTGCTAGTTTCAGGAAGTGTTTATTGAGTATGTCGTCTGTAAGGGGTGCTGTCCTGAATTTGCATTTAGGGATGGAGTACAGGGCAAGAGTCCTGAGTTTGATCCCTGGATCGGGAAGATCCCTGGAGGGAGGGCATGGCAACCTACTCCAGTATTCTTGCCTGGAGAATGCCATGGACAGAGGAGCCTGGCGGGCTGCAGTCCCTGAGGTCACCAAGGGTTGGACGCGACAGAGCAGCTGACACTCACTTTCACACGGGACAGTCCACGGCCACCTGACCTGCTCGTGGAAGGAGGGAGGGGCCCTGTGGGGAGCAGAGGGAGGGGTCTCTGGACAATGCACGCGACTCTGATGTTCCTGCAGCCCGGTCTGAGGCCCAGTTCTTGCAGAAACGCTTCCCAGAGACTTGATTTTGATTTTGGCTCACCTGAGACTGAAAGTGAGAGTCGCTCAGTCGTGTCCGACTCTTTGCGACCCCGTGGACTGTGCAGTCTGTGTAATTCTCCAGGCCAGAATTCTGGAGTGGGTAGCCTTTCCCTTCTCCAGGGGATCTTCCCAACCCAGGGATCGAACCCAGGTCTCCTGCATTGCAGGCGGGTTCTTTACCAGCTGAGCCACCAGGGAAGCCCAAGAAAGCTGAGCCTGAGTGGCCTTTAGTGTAAACCAGCCTGAGTCCCGGCCTTGAAGGTTAGAGCTGCTGCCCCTCTCGCTGGCCCGCCGTCACCTCCTAACTCCTATGGGGGCATCACAGGGACTGGAGTGCTGTGCCTGCAAGTGGCTCAGTGGGTACCTCGTAGTGCGTGGACTTGATGCTGGTTGTGAAGGATCAGACTTTCGCACTCTTTCCCACCTCGAAGGTTGTCCCGTGTCTTGGGTTTTGCTACGAGGCCACAGGGCAGGGCTGGCACTTTGCTGGGTGACACACGTGTTGAGTACTCAGTCGCTCAGCTGTGTCCGACTCTGCGACCCCATGGACTGCAGCCTGCCAGCCTCCTCTGTCCATGGGGCTCTCCAGGGAGGAATACTGGAGTGGGCTGCCATTTCCTCCTCCAGGGGATCTTCCAGACCAGGGGTTGAATCTGGGTCCCCCTTACTGCAGGCGGATTCTTTACTGCTGAGCCACCAGGGGGACCCGTGCTGTGTGTGTGCAAGCAGAGAACTTTGGACAGTGTGGCAGGAGGCAGTGCCATGGGGTCATGGGTTGTGAACGTTCCTGCAACAGCGGCATCAGCCTGACAGAGCGGCAGGGCCTTCTGCTCTGTGCTTCCCCTGCTCTCTGGCAAGTTTTATTTGGGTGTCTCCTGTATAGAAGGCACAGCTTCAGCTTTTGTTACCAGGTAGTTATAGCGGCTGGTGCCTCCTCTGTGGGTCATTTTTTGTGCTGCGGTTTCTTTAAGGCAGTTGTAACTCTCCTGCCCAAATCACCTGCCTGATTCAAGGCGTTCTCGATTTCTGAGCACCTCGGGGCGGGGGGGAAGGACTCCTGTCTGTTTGGTGGTCTCTGGTGATGGTCCAGGTCGACAGGGTCTGTAATGTGTTGTCTGAAACCCCTGCCCACCCTCTGCCTCCCCTTCCTTTTCCTCCTCCCCTCCTGCTTTCTTTTCTTTCTTTTTAAAAATATTTCTTATTAAAAATTGAGCAAGTATTTTGGTTTCCTTCATTTACTCTTCTTTGCTAATTGCATGTTGAGTGAGCCCGAGGAAATGAGCAAGATTTTACTTCGCTTCAATGATGATAACAGCTACTCTTAACTGAGAGCTGGACTGTGTGCCGGGCATTGAGAAGTGGCTTTTAATCCTCACACTCAGCCAGCTGGGATAGATGGTGCTCACCCCCAGTTAATTGGGAGGGGGATTAGCTCAGAGAGCTTGAGGCACCCTTCCAAAGTCACACAGCCAAAAAGTGGCAAAGCAGAATCAAACACAGGTTGTCTGTGTAGACAGATGGTCTGATTCCAAAATGGGCTTATAACTCCTGGAGGCCATAGAGCTGAACTTAGATCGGAATGGCCCTGACGTAGCTGCCTTTATGTATCTTTATTATTGACAGATATTTACTTAAAGTAAACTTCCTTGCTTGCAATAAATATGGAGTATTTGAAAGCTTATATTTCAGTCTTGCGTTTTACACTTTAGGTTTGCCGTTGATACACATATTTATTATTCAGTCACAGGGCTTTTAAGTGATGACCTTTTCCCTGACATCTGCTAAGTTGCTTCAGTCATGTCCAACTCTGAGCAATCCTATGGACTGTAGCCCACCAGGGTCCTCTGTCCATGGGATTCTCTAGGCAAGAATCCTGGAGTGGGTTGCCATTTCCTCCTCCAAGGGATATTCCAGACCCAGAGATCAAACCCACATCTCATATCTCCTGCACTGGCAGGCAAGCTCTTTACCTCTAGCGCAGCACCACCTGGGAAGCCCAGGGGGAAATGGATCCCTAATTAATAGACACACATGCTGATTGTTTTAATTGTTACACATTTTTAGCTGTTGCTTAGGCTTTGCTTGTGATACTCATGTCAACAGGATCTGCTGTCATAGGTAGAAATCAAAATATTAAGGAAAGAATACTTACGGTTTCCAAACTTTCAAACTGGACATTTTACATTGTTCAGTATATAATTAGAATTAAAGCTTTACAAAACAATGCTTAGTGTAATATAGATGATGAACCAGCATGATTTTTAATTTCATTAAACATGGAGCTGGTTGCCTGGAGCAATTAGACATCCATAGGCCAGGAAAAAAAAAAAAAGAGCTTTGATCTCAGTCTCACACCTTATACAAAAATTAGCTCAAAATGGACCACAGACTTAAATGTAAAATGTAAAACTATTAAACTCTGAGGAAAAAAGAAACAAAACAAAATCTTTAAGGTCTGTGCTCGGTTGCTCAGTTGTGTCCGACTCTCTGTGACTCCATGGACTGTAGCCCACTAGGCTTCTCTGTCCATGGGATTTCCCAGGCAATAATCCTGAAGGAAATCAGCCCTGAATATTTGCTGGAAGGACTGATCCTGAAGCTGAAGCTCCAATACATTAGCCCCCTGATGTGAAGCACTGACTCATTGGAAAAGACCCTGATACTGGGAAAGAGAAGGCAGGAGAAGGGGATGACAGAGGAGGAGATGGTTGGATGGCATCACTGACCTGATGGACATGTGTTTGAGCAAGCTCCGGGAGACAGCAAAGGACAGGGAAGCCTGGCGTGCCGCAGTCCATGGGGTCGAAAAGAGTTGGACATGACTGAGTGACCGAACTGACTTGAGTCTTGCAGTGGGCTGCCATTCCCTCCTCCCGGGGATCTTGCCAGGCCAAGGATCGCACCCAAGTTTCCTGTGTCTCCTGCACTGGCGGGTGGGTTCTCTGCCACTGTGCCACCTGGGAAGCCCTGTAAGGGTTAGGGCTAAGCAGAACATTCTTATCTGGACTTGACCCTGAAAGCACAACCCAGAAAAGGAAAACCTGATACATTGGACTTCATCAGGATTGAAACTTTTGCTCTGCTGAAGATTTTACCAGTGGGAAAAGGGAAGGGTGCGGGGAGAGAAAAGGTAAGAGTGGGAACTGAGAGGTACACACTACTCTTACAGAAAAAAATAAGCTGCAAGGATATATTGTATAGCACAGAGAATACAGCCAGTATTTTGTGATAGCTTTAAATGGAGCATAATTATAAAACATTGAATCACTATGTTGTATATCTGAAAACTAATTTAATACTGTAAATCAACTATCCTTTAATAAAAATAAAACAGTTAATCAAACATGTCATCTTCCTGTGTAGAGGGAAAAACAAAAGACTGTGTTAAGAGGCTGAAAAACTACAGGCCAGGAGAAAATATTTACAAACCACGTATGTGATAAAGGACTAGTATTTAGAATATATATATATTAAAAAAAGAACTCTCAAAGTTCAGCAGTAACATAAACAGTCTAAATAGAAAATAAGTAAAAGACGTGAAGAGAGATTTCATTAAAGAGGATGCATGGATGAGAAGGAAGCACATGAAAATACCTTGAATATCATTAACCATCGGGGAAATGCTGGTTAAGACTGCACAGCGAGGTGTTATTGCACACCTCCAGGAATTGGCTAAAATAAAAGATTGTGACCCCACCAAATGCTGGTGAGGATTCAGGAAAACTGGGTCATCCATGGCTGATGGGAATGTAAAGTAGGGTAACCAGTCTGGAGAACAGTTTGGCAGTTTCTTAAAAAAAAAAAAAAAGCAAAAAACACGTGTCGGATAGTTAGGGAGTTTGGATGGACAGGTACACACTGCTATATGTAACATGGATAACCAACAGGGACCTACTATATAACACAGGGAGCTCTGCTCAATATTGTGTAACAACGTAAATGGGAAAATAATTGGAGAAAGAAATTGGAAACGAGTAGACACATGTATGTGTAAGTGAGTCGCTGTACTGTCTACCTGAAACCAACACAGCATTGTTAACCAACTATCCTCTAATACTGAAAAAAAAAAAAAACCTAAAAACTAAACGTGTAACTACCACAGTACTCAGCACTCACACTTTGGGGCCAGTTTATCCAGAGAGACGAGGACTTAGGTTCACACAAAAACCTGAGAGTGAATGTTTGCGGCAACTTTGTTCATAATACCCAGAAACTGGAGACAACCCAGATGTTTTCAGGGGCTGAGTAGGTTTAAGGGATATGGTACATCCAATCCCATGGAACATAACTCTGCAGTGAAAATAAATGAATTAATGTATACAACAACCTGTGTGAATCTCCAGAGAATTATTTTTTGCTCAGTTGCTAAGTCGTGTCTGACTCTTTGCGACCCCATGGACTGTAGCACACCAGGCTCCTCTGTCCTCCACTATCTTCTGGAGTTTGTTCAAACTCATGTCCATTCAGTCGGTAATGCTATCCAACTATCTCATCCTCTGCCACCCGCTTCTTTTGCCTTCAGTCTTTCCCAGCATCGGGGTCTGTCCTGTGAGTCAGCTCTTCACATCAGGTGGCCAAAGTATTGGAGCTTCAGCTTTAGCAACAGTCCTTCCAGTGAATATTTAGGGTTGATTTCCTTTAGGATTGACTGGTTTGCTCTCCTTGCTGTCCAGAGAATTATACTGAGTGAAAAAGAAAGCCAACTCCCAAAGTTTACACAGTGTATGAGTCCATTTATATAGCATTCTTGAAATTACAGAATTGTATAAATGGTGAGCAAATTAGTGGGCTAGAGGTTAAGAAGGGGGGAGGGGGCGGGCAGAGAGGGGAGTGATTATAAAAGGGCAATGTGAGGAATCCTTGTGGTGCTCGAAGTGGCCTGTATTTTGACTGTTTTCATGCCAGCATCCTGGTGTGAGATTGTACTATGGTTTTGTAAGATGTCACCACTGGGAGAAATTAGGTAAAGAATATATGGAATTAGGGGCTTCCCTGGTGGCTCAGATGGTAAAGAATCTGCCTGCAATGCAGGAGACCTGGGTTTGATTCCTGGGTTGGGAAGATTCCCTGGAGTAGGGAATGTGGCAACCCATTCCAGTATTCTTGCCGGGAGATTTCCATGGACAGAGGAGCCTGGCAGGCTACAGTCCACGGGGTTGCAAGAGTCAGACACAATTTAGCAACTAACACTTTATATGGGATTAGGGGTTTCCCTATTGGTCCAGTGGTTAAGACTCTGTATCCCCAGTGCAGGGGGCCTGGGTTCGATCCCTGACTGGGGAGCTAGATCCCACAAGCCACAGCTCAGATCTCGTGGGCCAGATGCAGCCAAATAAATATTTTTTAAAAGATCGTCTGGGGTTATATATGTTTGTTTAACTGAATCGCTTCGCTGTACACACATGAATATATGAGTCAACCGTGCTCCAATATAAAATAAAGATTAGAAAAGAGTGCATGGGGTTTCTTCTTTCTTATAACTGCATGTAAGGCTACAGTTACTTCAAAGTAAGAAAGTTTAATAAAAATATGCTGGTTGCTAAGCATCCAGTTGATTATGTTATTTGCTGGAGAACTCTTCTAGAGGAATTTAAGACCTTCTAGCTTTTCGAGAATCTTTATGGTTCTTCTGAGATTTTACATGCCCATTATAGGAAGTCAAACAGTGCAGAAAAGTGCACATGTGAATGTTTAAAAAAAAAAAAAAACTCACCCTAATCCCATCCTCTGGAGATCACCATCGACTTGAAGGTGGAAGTCGCTCAGTCGTGTCCGACTCTTTGGGACCCCTGGACCATAGAGTCCATGAAATTCTCCAGGCAGTGTACTAAAGTGGATAGCTGTTCCCTTCTCCAGGGGATCTTCCCAACCCCAGAATTGAACCCAGGTCTCCCACACTGCAGGTGGATTCTTTACCAGCTGAGCCACAAGGGAAGCCCAAGAATTCTGGAGTGGGTAGCTTATTCCTTCTCCAGGGTATCTTTCCAACTCACTGCCATGACAGTCTTCAGGAGGAAATACTACAAGTATTTCCTTCACCACACATTCAGTTTGCTTTCCTTCTGAAGACTGCCATGGCAGTGCATACCCTCATTTTGATGTCAGGAAGCCAAAGCTCAGAGGATTTGGGTGACTTGATCACGGGTGCACGCTGAGTTAAGGGCAGAGTTGGCTGCTCAGTGTTAAGATCCTTCCTAATACCTTGCCCGCCCCAGCCCTGCCCTTTCTTCTCCTTGTCCCTTGGAGCAGCAGTTTTCCAAGAGTGGTGGTCCTCCAGCCAGCACACCTCTGTCACTTGGGAGCTTGTTACAAATGCAAATTATCATGCCCCTACCTCTGGAATCAGCGTTTTTCTTTTTTTGCCTTGCTGTGCGGCCTGTGGGATCTTAGCTCCCCGATGAGGGATCGAAGCTGCAGCCCCTGCATTGGAAGCTTGGTGTCTTAACTACTGGACCACCAGGGCAGTCCCTTGAAATCAGAATTTTTGTTTTGCTGAGGCCTCTGAATGGTTCTGAGGGTACTCTGCAGGACTGAAGGTGCTTTGCCTTGACAGTGGTGTTTGAACAGCAGATTGGTGTGCATTGAAAAACAGATGTGTGAATGGCCTCTGACCACGGCTTCTGCTGCCCCTTCACCGCACTCACTTCTGCTGTGATTCATGCATCGTCTGGCCATTTGTCTCCCCCATTCAGTTCTGAGCTCCCTGCTGTGTGAGCTCCCGGGCTCTGCAGGGCTCTCCAGCTCCTATGTCCAGGCACTCAGAGTCACTGACTAAATAAAAGAGCTGGTGAACTTGACATTGGGTTGATCGCTCAGTTTCTGTCCCAGCCCCTGGTGTCTGGATGGTCGCTTCTGCTGAGTTCACTCCTTGCTTTTCTTCCCTCGCTCCCTTCCACAGTTTCAGGGGTCTAGTCTGCTCTGTGTTGGACTTTGCAAATAAAAAATGATCGAGTGGGTTGCTATATTTGAAATGGATAACCAACAAGGACCTACTGTACACCACATGGAACTCTGCTCAGTGTTACGTGGCAGCCTGGGTGGGAAGGGGTGTCTGGGGGAGAATGGATACGTATGCATATATGGCTGAGTCCCTTCGCTGTTCACCTGAAACTGTCACAACATTTGTTTCTTAATTGGTTTATACCCCAACACAAGATTAAAAAAAAAAGGTTGAATGTTAAAAAAGGACCATGTCCCTCAACTGGAGTTGCTTCTGCAGCTCAAGTCCAACCTCTTCCCCATCTCTCTTCCAGATCCAACTCCCCTGCCCGGTTTGTTTTTTCTGAGTTAATGCATCCTTACTCATTTGTCGCTCAGACTAGACCCCTCCATGGTTCTTACTCTCCTTTCATCTCTGGGTCTAGTTAGACCTCACTGTACGTTTCTTGCATGTGTATTTTTTTCTCTCTCTAGTCTCGCTGTTTCGGCTCTGGGCTAGAACTTCGTTGTGTTGCATTTGAATCATTGTAATAAACATTGAATGCTTTCTGTACTTCATTTTCCACATCGCCCCTAGGATGATCTTTCCAAAACACAAATGAATTCTGTTTGCCTGTGCAACCAGCTCAGCAAGGGTGCACGTTTTGTTAGAAATGTTATTCCCTATCTTTGGGCATCCCAAGGACTCTAGGGAGACAAACCTGCTCATCTGTAAGACCAGGGGAGGATCCTGGGAGGGACCCCGTGGGATGCTGGCAGCACTGCTGATGCTAGCTAGTGTCAGGAGGCCTCTCGTCGCGGTTCTGATACTCGCTGGATGTCGCTGGAGAAGCTCCTCCTCCATGTCTGTGCGTTTTGGTTTCATTCTCCCAAGAGAGGGGTGTGATGAAACGTCCTGGCCGATCACACACAGGGCTGCAGGGAGGAGCAGATGAGATGCGTGGAGGCAAAGCTCTGCAGTCTGTTAAGGCGTTTACATGCTGTGGGGGTGATGTGGTGTAAACAGTGTTTCTGGAATAATTTAAAGCCCGGTCGTAGGTCTGCCTCAGGGCACCAGCGGGTCCTTGCATGTGGTGGTACCTGTGACACGGGGCACCCCCCACCGCCACCCAGCACAGCACTAGGGTCTCTTTATCGTGGAGTTATAGCTGCCCAAGGACGCTCCTCCCCCACCCACAGCCTGGAAAGGAGGCTCTTTCCTGCCTATATTTGTTGGCACCAGCTCAGTGCCTTAGGGACCGACGGCGCAGGGAGAGCCGTGGAGGAGAGAGCTCACCGCCCACTCGCCAGTCCGCCTGCGGCCCACGGTGGGGGTGGGGGAAGGACCGGGGGAACCAGGCGGGCAGTCGCTTCATGGTAACTTGCCAACGCCTTTCTCAACCCATCTGCTCACAGAAGTGACCCGCATGAAAAGTAAAAGAGCTGCTGGAGACAGATGGACTGGATTAGTCCGGTACATTTATGGCTTTTGCGGCCTCAGAACAGCCCGTGACGGAGCTGCCAGGATCTGATAGCTTTCTGGGGAGTGCTGGGTCAGCCAAGGGGCTGGAGAGGGCGGGGGGCCCTCCACACCCTGCCGCTCTGGCCTGGCCCTGGTCCCTGGCAAACGATGCCTAGGAGGGTCTCTCAAGTCCATTTCTTAACCTCCTTAGGCTGTGGTGACTTTCGTCTGTAACAGCCACCCACAGCAAAGGGCTCCTCTGAGGACTGGACGAGGCAGCGTGGTGACACGTGGACACACGTGGAGAAGGCCTGCAGGAGACGGGCTGGAACTGGGGGCAGTGAGGAGCGTTAGGCACGTGGAAGGCACGCCAGGTGTTTGAGGGACGGATGAATGACTGGGTGCGTGGATGATAATGCCTCTGCTGTTGGGTCAGGACTCAGAGCATGTGCGTTCCGCTGACCCCGGCCACTAAGTAGCCTGGTTGCTTAGTTCTCTGCTTTCACTTGTGATGGCTTAAGAATGGGCAAAGTCCTTTGGTTATTTTTCTGGTCAGTGGCAGAAATTCCTTTTTATCACTCCTAGGCTCTGGATGTGACACCTGCCTTGTCATACTTGACCCTCTCATTCAGCTGGTGGCCACCCTGAGACCAGAGAGGACAATGGACTTCCCTAAGGTGATGCTGCTCATCGGCCCCGGGGCCAGGACTAGGGCTTAGATGTCCCTGATAGCTCAGCTGATGCTGGGGAAGATTGAGGGCAGGACGAGAAGGGGACAACGGAGGAGGAGATGGTTGGATGGCATCACCGACTCGATGGACGTGAGTTTGAGCAAGCTCCAGGAGTTGGTGATGGATAGGGAGGCCTGGCGTGCTGCAGTCGATGGGGTCACGGAGTTGGACATGACTGAGCGACTGAGCTGAACTGAACTGATAGCTCAGTTGGTAAAGAATCTGCCTGCAGTGCAGGAGATTCCTGGGTTGGGAAGATCTGCTGGAGAAGGGATAGGCTATCTACTCCAGTATTCTTGGGCTTCCCTTGTGGCTCAGCTGGTAAAGGGAGACCTGGGTTCGATCCCTGGGTTGGGAAGATCCCCTGGAGAAGGGAAAGGCTACCCACTCCAGTATTCTGGCCTGGAGAAGTCCACGGACTGTATAGTCCATGGGGTCGCAAAGAGTCGGACACAACTGAGCGACTTTCACTCACTAGGACTGGAGTCCTCAGTCCCTTGAGCCCCAGCGGCTCTCTTTTCTATATTGTGTGAGTTTTCTGTTTCCATCCTTGACAATGCAGTAAATCTAAGATGCCCTGTGCTCTTTAGAGGGGAGGGTGCACTTCCAGGATGGAAAATGGCCCAGACTTGAATTTTTCTTTCATGCAGCTTTCTCGTGGCTCAGAGTTGATCCCTGGCTATTGACGGGGAACGTAAAGGAAGTTGTTTTGTGTGTAAACTTTCACCAGAGTCTTTTTTCACCTGGGAGTTTATTTGGTTTGGACTGGAATAAATCTCTGGCATTGGTTTCTTTATTCCAGAAGCACATTCTTCATGCCTAGAGTTTCAGTGAGTGTTGGTGAACTGGTGGAAGTGTGCGAGGGCTGGGCTGTGGGTTGCACCCCTTCTCCTCCACTGGAGGATGTGTGCTCTCTGCACACCTGCTGGAATAGAATCCCCGGGAATGAAGCTTTGGCGTCTAGAGGCCCTACAAGGGGCCAGGTGATTATGGTAGACGGTGAGGTTGAGCGCCAGTGTCCAAGGTGAGGGAAATCCCAGGTAATGGGAGCACCTTCTGCTTTCAGCAGCGTAGAAGGGTTTGCGGTGCTATTGGGGTGAGTAAGAACACTGTGCAAATAGATGTGGAAATTACATAAATGCTGCTTCCTGATGGCTCAGATTGCTCAGAATCCTCTTGCAGTGTGGAGACCCAGGTTTCATCCCCAGGTTGGGAAGATCCCATGGAGAAGGAAATGGCTACCCACTCGAATATTTTTGACTGGAGAATCCCATGGACGGAGGAGCCTGGCGGGCCACATGGGATCACAAAGAGTCAGACACGGCTGAGCAACTAACACTTTCACTGTTTTCACTGTTCACATCCTGTTAATATTTACCGTGAGTATGTCTATCAGCCTCTCAGTTTATGCTGGGGGTCATCTACCCATTCTTTCTATTCATGGAATAATGCGATGACAGATGGTTACGCAGGGCCAGAGAAAGTCTAGTCTGATTGGCCTCGAAGGACTTGGGGTGTCTAGCGCCGTGTGGGTATTCGTTGCCCCCTGTCTGCTCTAGCTCTGTGCCCAGCAGCTGATAAACGTTACCTCTGAGCAAGGCCTGTAGAGTCAGGCTGCCTGGCTCTTGCTGGCGAGCCATGAGGTTTGGGGAAGGCTGTAAGACTTGTCTGCAGCTCACTTTGAGACAGGGGCCACTGTCATCTCACAGGAGGATCTGAGGCTCAAGTGCAAACACAGATATAAAGCGAGCAGTTTAGCGCCTCTGCCAGCACGCAGCAAGTGTTTAGGAACTTTGCCAGCAACTAGTCGCATCATAGAGTTTTTCTTTCTTATTAGTTTTTTTTTTTAATCATTTAGATTTTCAATGTACGTATTCAGAGCTAATACATTTCTCAGAGATAGTTCATCCTTAGCCTTGGAACCAAAGGTTTCTTTAGCTTTAACTTGTGGAGGGTACTTAGGTATCAGCCCCGTGAGCACCTTGTTTCCAGTGAGCGTAGCCAAGGGGTTTCACACCTGGAGCCCTCCTCTGAAAGCTGATTTTAATCTGTTTGCGTGATGGGTCCTGGAGCTCCCTTTGCTTCTTTGGTTTCTTCCTGGACACTCCTCTGTGGTGAGTTCCAGCACCCAGGGGTGGTTTCACTGCGGCCTCATTAGCGGCCTTAGGGGATGTGAGCTTACGCTAGAGGGAGCGCTGAGGTGCTGTTATTCACGGGTTAGGTGCTTCCTCTGGCCCCCTGTGCCTTTCCTTCGTAGCTGCCTCCCATCAAACTGATACTGTTTTCATCTGTTCCTCGTCTGTGCTCAGTCGCTCAGTCCTGTCCTACTCTTAGCAACCCCACGGACTGTAGCCCCCTGGCTCCTCTGTCCATGGGATTCTCCAGGCGAGAATACTGGAGTGGGCCGCCATTTCCTCCTCCAGGGGATCTTCCCAACCCAGGGATCGAATCTACATCTCCGTGTCTCTTGCCTTGGCAGGCGGATTCTTCACCGCTGAGGCACCAGGGTGTCCCCACCCTTCCCCCATTAGACTCGAAGTTCTGTCTGAATCAGGACTCTGGTTGCTGCCGTCAATGCCGCATCCTCCTCGCCTAGCAATATCTAGCACTTCGGAAGTGCTCACTAAGTATTTAACAAATGATAATACAGCAGAGCGCAGGCTAAGTCCACACGGTAACATTAAGCTACATGGTATGAAGTCTGCATCGACTCAATTCACTACATCAGTCTTGTCGATGCCAGTTGAAAATGTTTTAGTAGCTAACATAGTTCACTGATCATTTATTGAGTGTTATATGGGCATTGGGGCTCGAAGGACAGTGTCTGATCCCTGCCATCGTGGACAGCAGCCTGGTGGGGTGGATGGACACATGGCCTTGATAGAAGATGGTCAGTGTTAAGACAATGGGGTGTACACCATGTGCCCTTGGAACAGAGGGTAGCTGCTGCTGCTAAGTTGCTTCAGTCATGTCCGACTCTGTGCGACCCCATAGACGGCAGCCCACCAGGCTCCGCTATCCACAGGATTCTCCAGGCAAGAATACTGGAGTGGGTTGCCCTTTCCTTCTCCAAACAGAGGGTAGAGTTTGTGCTTTATTAACACAGGTTAAGAAGTCCAAAGTCGTTACGTATTCATGCTTCTATATGTGATAGGAAGCACCTCCCTTGGAGTCTGTGCTAAATAAGCTCTCTCATGGCTTTAGTATGGATCGCATGGCTTTTGCTCGGGCCTCATTTTCCTTTCCTTCATTAGGGAAAAAAACCCCACTGGCTGGGGTTGCTGCAGGAGCTTGGCCCAGTGGCTCGGCGAGGAGGTCTTGGTTCCGGCTCTGTCACTAACCCAGACTATTTACTTCCTTTTCCTGGGCACCGCATCCCACAGCCGAGCCAGGAGGGTCGGGCCAGGTGATGTCGCGGGCTCTTTGAGTTCCGATTCGGAGACTGACCATTTCAATCCGTCTTCCTCGGGAGCGGAGAAAGAACAAAGCAGTTTGGGAATCGTTTACCTGCGTTCCTGGGACTTTGCAGCCTGATTTTTGGGGAAGGCGGCTGTCGGTGAGCTCAGGGAGAAGCGTTAGCCGATCGTCTGCTCTGCACTCTGTGAGGGGCCCGCAGCGTGTATTAACTTTCCCTTGCGTGAGTGGAGGCAGCTGCGAGGAGGGAGCACCCCGAGTGCCGAAGGTGGTGCTGAGCGCGGTGTCGGAGAACCCCGGGCATGTCTTCCGAGAGTCCGTCTTCAGGCTCCCACTCTGCTTGGCGACTCTGCTTTCAGCACTGGGAGTGGAGGGTCGTCACTTGACATCCGGATGCTTTCTCACCTTTGCTCCAGGAGTGAGCAGATGATAGCTGTCGAGTCTAGCGGCGGCAGTTCCCTTCCCTGCTCAGCCCTGCTCTAAGTTTGGGTGACTTGAGACCCTTGGAGGAGATGAAACTTGGTCTTGCATATCCGCTTGCTTCTCTCTTGGAGAACTCGGAGGGAATGACGCAGTGTGCGCTGTGGGCGTCCGGGCCCGAGCCCCCAGCTGCAGGCCGTGTTGCTTTCGGTTGGGGGCAAAGGCGGGAGGAAAAGGCTGTCATCCTCTAACTCGATTTTACATGGTTGTTTTTAACGGTAATCATGGTTCCTTAAGTTTATGTTTTGCTTCATAGTTCACTAGGAATTTTTAAATCCATTAGCTCATTTTATCCGCTTGGCTGTTCTGTGAAAAAGGCAAGTTCGTGCCTTCTGTTTTCCGATGACTTCACTGTGGCTTGCGGAAGCTGAGCGCCTTGAGCAAGGTCATGGGTTGAGCTAGCAGCTGGCTGGGAGTAGATCTCGGGCCTCTGGTGACCCCGTTCCTCCCTTGCTGACATGGTGGTGCTCGGGACATGTTTGGGGTAGCCTTCTCTGGACCCTTTACATCTGGGGAATTTCAGTTCATTTCGGAGCTGTGAGATGGCCTGTCCTCTGCCTCCTTTCTCTCCGAGGCGTGGGCATTCTTGAAACCCTAGGCTGACCTTGTGTGTGTGTTTGGGGTGGTTTTGAACCTTCTGAATGGACTGTCCCCCAGGAGGGACCCCTGTGCCTGATCTCCCGCTCGTTCAACCCGAAGGATGACCTGCCAAGAAGCAGACTCAACAGCTTTTCGGCTCTGGGAACTGGGTTTGGGTTCCCGCTCTACTGCCCGAGGGAGAGGGTCACTTTTGAGCTGAAAAATGACACGTGTCTTCATCCTGCTCCTTTCTCGTTGCTGTTTCACACCCCTAGGTCGGCATCTGTTCTCGCTTTTAGGCGCTGAGTGGGCTGTGTGCACAGTGAGGAGTCAAGTGTCCTGGGTAACATGCCGCCGGAGCCTGTCTTCCCCCGCCCAGCTCTCGGACTTTGGATAAGTCACCTGGAGTCTTGGGGCGACCTTCCTTTTCTGTTATGCTTCCCTCGAAGGGTATTTGCGAGAGCTGTTGAGGTAACCCCTGTGAAAATGCTTTGTCCTTTTTTTTTTAAAAAAAAAATTGAAGTATTGGATGATATATCAGTTTCAGATGTGCAGCGGCGTGATTCAGTATGTTTATAGATGACACTTCACGAAAACTTATTACAAGATACTGGCTCCAATTCCCTGCGCTGTGTGCTTCTCTGTTTTGGAAGCTCTCAAGCCTGTGTGTCACTGAAGCAGATGGAGTTGGCTGGGCTCTGGGAACGTGGGTCTCAGGCCGGCTCTCCGTCCGGCTGGCGGCAGTGCCCTCCTGGGCCCCGGCTGGGGTGCAGATGGCACGTGCTGTGTGCTGCGGTCAGTCGTGGCCGGCTCTCTGCGGCCCCGTGGACTGTCCCCGGCGGGCTCCTCTGTCCACGGGGCTCTCCAGGCAAGAAGACGCAGTGGGTAGCCATGTCCTCCTCCGGGGGATCTTCCCGACCCAGGGATCAAAGCTGCCCTCCTGCACTGGCAGGCGGGTGCTCTACCGCTGAGCACCTGCTTTCCTTCTGGGAGCCCAGGTGCGATGTGCCAGGCAGAGCGGGCCTGTGTGCCAGCCCCCAGCCAGACCCCTGGCGCTGGGTCTCCGCGGGCTTCCCGGGGTCGAGGGGCGAGCGTCACGTGTGTTGTGGCTGTGTGGCTCCATGGGGGTGCTCCTGGGAGCTCGCGCCTGGTCTCCCCTGGGTCTCGCCCTCTGCGCCCCGTGGCTTGCCCACGCTGCCTTGTACCTTCCTGCTGTGATAAACCACAGCTCTGGAGGCTGCCCCTGGTGGAGCAGTGACTGAGACTCAACGCTTCCATGGGAAGGGGGCACCGGTTCGATCCCTGGTTGGAGAACTAAGGCCCCACATGCTGCACAGCGGGACCGATTTAAAAGAGAACAAAACAAAAACCCCACAGCTCTTGAGTGTGTCTGTCTGCTGTCCTATGAGTCCTCCTAGCTGACCATCGGGCCTGGGGGTGTTTGTGGGGACCCCTGACAAGAGGTCCTTTTCTTTTCTGAGCTTTAGTAAGTAAGTAAAATGGATATTGTGTATTTTTGAGATCTCTTTTATTCAACAAATACCAGTGAGCATTTTTATCATATCGCTAAAACATTCTTTCAGAAGGTGATTTATAACTGTCTCAAATTGTGACTTAAAGGTTTATGCAATGTTACAAATGTGAAGTTTACAATTCACAGTGCCGTTATAGGTCATGAAAATGCTTGTTTGTAGAACTGGGTGTGCATCTCTGATTATTTTCCTGGAACATGGTTCTGGGAGTGAGAAGATGACAGGACGTGACCGCACGTGTGGTCTGATTGCCGAGCCACACTGTTCGTCGCAAAGGTGGTCTCCGCCCACACCCTCGTGAGCAGTGCATAGGGGCGGCCCTCTTCCTGCGTCCTCACTGATACTGTCTGACCATTTGAAGCCATGGCTTGTCGATCTGACACGTAAGACGGTGTGTTTTACTTTGTGTTTTTGACTGTCAGCGAGGCTGAGTGGTTCGTCGCGTGTTTGTGGCTCCTTTTTCTGACTTGTCTGTATGAACCTTTTGGATGGAGAGTGGTGGGCTCTTCCACCTTCTGCTCAGATGTTTTCTGACTCTTAGTCTGGGCTGTGGCGGGGATCTCCAAGACGGAAGGCCCTGCACCCGCCCTCTACTGTGTCTGCCTCAGGCCTGCAGACTGTGGTCGGTGCTGAGAAAGTGGGCTCTGGTTATGATAGAAGGCATGGCACCTTCAGCAACCAACGTGAGTGCTGTCCACAGCACCTTCAGCGACCAACGTGAGCGCCGTCCGAGCCGATGGAGCAAGGACAGGCAGGAAGCAGGGTGTACCCCAGGGCAAAGTGCAAGTTGTGGGTGCCTCGAGCCGCTGCCTCCTGTTCCCCACGTGTCGCAGAGAGACGGGGCCTTCTCGTGCCGTCTGTCTGACAGCCCTCTGATTTGCCCGTTGGCGTTTGCTCTCATCACGGCACCAGTGGCTAAAAGCACAGCTTGGCTTAATCTGCACATTTGGGTGTTTGTGCTATTTATAAACAATTAGAACAGTCGTGGAAGCCTCTTTACCGCAAGCTGGCAAATGCAGCAAAACCCGGACCGTCTGTTAGCCCCGTCTGCGTGGCGCAGGCACAAAGCAGTCACACAAACAAACACATTTACCCATATTTACATGTTTCTCATTAAAAAAAAAAAGGCATTCAGCCATTGGCCATATGGCTTAGAGACTTTGCCTTGAAATGCACAGCTTGGGCTATAAGACACCTGAAATCCGAAGCCGTCTTAGAACCTTGCCCTAATATGATGGGTCCCGTCCCTGCTCAGCAGACACACTTTTCCCACCGTTTTGAGGAGGGAAGGGTGGAGGGGAGGAGAGTGTCACCTCGCAGAGGCTTTGGTTTCAGTCCGTCTGTCCCTCCCCTGTGCCTGTTCCCTATGTATATCTCATGACGTGAGCCTTCCCGTGCGGTGGACACATCCCTTCTCCTCTTTCCTGCTGCACTTTTTTCCTAGAGAATTTCTCACTCTCTCAGGTATCATTTGGTTTGTCTGTCTCCTCCTCCCCACCTCCCCCAAGGCCGAGATGGCTGTCTCTCGAATTCACTCACTTCACTCGCTCCGTCACCAGGGCCCAGCACGTGGATTAATCAATACTTGTTGAATGGATGGGCTGAAAAACCTGTTCTTCTTCCTTCTGCCACGTCATGAAAAATGCCTTTGGGCAAATGTCTGAAAGGGAACGGGGAAGAGTGTCAGCAGTTCTGGTTGTGCAGCTGGCTGCCAGTGGCTTGTCACCCCAGCTCTGTCCCCTGGAGGAAGGCATGGGGCTGGAGCGCAGTCACGGAGATGGGCCCTGCAGGAAAGCAGCCGAGTGTCCCGGCTTCTCACGGAGGGATGTGGCGCTGCTCTGTGCGTTAGGTGAGAAGCCGCTGGAGCCTAGAACCCCAGGCTGATAAATTCCTGGGCAGATGAGAGCAAAGCTCAGGGCACAAGAATGTGATTTGCCCAAGGTCACTCAGGTAGCAACACCCGGGCCGTCCCAGGTGGCGCAGCGGTAAAGAATCTGCCTGCCAGAGCATGAGATGGCAGAGATGTGGGTTCCACCCCTGGGTCGGGAAGATTCCCCTGGAGAAGGAAATGGCAACCCACGCCAGTATTCTTGCCTGGAGAATCCCATGGACAGAGGAGCCTTGTGGGCTACAGTCCATGGGATGCCAGAGAGTCGGACATGACTGAGCGCACACCCCCCCACCCCCGCCCCAGGTAGAGCTGGGATCAGTACTTCCGCCTGTCTTCCCAGAGCCTGTTTAACTGCTCACCACACATCCTGTTTGCTGCTGAAGCCATCTGCCTCGACTCTGAAAATGTAACAGCAAGGGGGAGACCGTTCTCTGCTGTCACAGGCGCAGGGGAAAACAAATCGCCCAGCAGATTAAAATGCTGTTCACAAGTCCTGTGTCCCGAGAGTGCGGCCATTTTCCACAATGCTTTTATATTTCACAGTGCCTGTCATTTTCTCCTGAATTTTGTAAACCAAGTAAGACCAGAGAAGACGTTGGAAGAACAGTAACTTTAGAAAAAGGAAAAAAAAAAAAAGTCAATCAAACCAGAGAGTTACAGTTTCTCTTTTATATTCTCCATCCAGAACTTCAGGCTCCTGTGTCCCGTATGGCCCCCAGCTGGTGAGGAGCTGCTGTGTGTGGCCGGGCGTTATACACCATTTTAGAATAACAGATGCAGCGGCAACCCTGCCCTCTAACAGCGGGCTTATTAATTTTGAATTTGAATGACGGGGGAGCAGATGGTGAGGTGGGTGTGGATTTAGGCGTTTGGCCATCTATAGCGTTTACTTGCTCACATTGCACTGGGATCTGAGACTGGCTGCACCCTCTCCCCCGCCAACAGCTGAGCTCTGTCTCATCTCCTCCTGGGTCCTGTAGCAGTTGGTAAGGTCAGTTTGCTGATTGTTTTGGAAGCATCAGAGTTTATTTGCACCACCCAGATTCTGAAGCCGAGCTGTCGAAAGGCTGTCTTCTCTGTTGCCTTTCAAATCTGGGTGATGTTTTTGTTTAATTACAGAAGCAGACACAAGCGGTCTTTCATCATCCATCGTGTCTATTATTGATGTGAATGAGAGGTGCATTCACCCTGCTGCAGAGGCCCTGGGACTTTGTTTACGCGGAAGCGTGACACTTCCAGCATAGATTGGATTTTTCTAAATGATTACCCAGGCACGACCCTGCACACCAGAGACGATCGTTTATGAAAGAGATCTCCTTCTGTTTTGTCTTGAGTTAAGAGTTTATTTCAGTGTGAACCACAGCTACACCATTCAACCTGAAGGAGTGTGCATGTTCCCTGCCTCTCTCCCGAGGTTGGACGGCTGTCATTGGAGGCCCTCTCCTGCCTGCCCAGCTGTCCTGCCCACCTTCCCTTCCCTGCTCCTTCCCCCTCCGCTCTCCTGTTGGGAGGCCCAGCAGGACTGCAGCCTGAGGCGTGGTGTTGCTCGGGCTCCTGCTGACCCGGCGGAGGTCAGCTTTGCCACTCCCGCGGTGCAGTCCTCCTCTAGCCTGGGAATTGTATCATTCCGCAGAAGGAGACATGAAGGTGGTGGGAACAGGGACCTCTTCGTCCCTTGTGCTGGGTATTCTAATCGTGGCGGAAAGCCTTGGAAAAGTTGGTGATGCCTGAAACTGGATGTCGGAAGGCAGTCAGGGATGTGCAGGAGAACAGAGAAGGTTCCATTGTAACAGGCGCATCAGCTGCACTACACGAGCCCCTCTTCCACCTCCCACGAGGCAGACTCGGACAGATGGCTGCCTCTCACATCTCGCTTGTGAATTTGCCTCAAAAGCGTGTAGCGTTACATGACTGTGTTTGTGCTCGTAGAGTAGGCATCAGACTGCATTTAACATAGACGTTTGCTCTTGCTACAGAGGAGATGCTTCTGTGTACCAGCTGGAAGGTGAGCACTGAAACCTGAGCCAGTAGCTGGGATGGCGGAGCTAGATAGCACAGAGGTCACTGCCTCCAGCCTCTCCCGTCTGGACGAGGCAGAGACAGGGCCAGAGAGGCGAGTTTGCCTTTGACCCTGATGCCTGGTCAGGGTAGCACTGGAGCCAAGCTTTGTCTCGAGCCGTCGCTCTGCCCCGTGATGGGCACCTCCTCCCATACCTGCGTGCCTTTATCCCGCCATTCAGTCTTTTGTTCTGAGGAATTAGTGCGTCCTTGCCAGGTAACAGCAGGCCCGAGTTGAAGTGTGGCAGTGTGTACACAATTATGGAGGCTTGTACAGTTTTAAAAGTTGTGCTTGCAGCTTCTTTCTTTTTTTAAAAGCAGGTTTATTTATTTATTTGGCTGTGTTAGTTGGGGCGTGTGGGCCCCCTGCCTAGGGAGCGCAAAGTCTTAGCCGCTGGACCACCGGCAGCGTCCTTGCTTACCGTTTCTTTCTGGCTTGCCAGGCATTCTTTCAGAAGGGAGTTCTGTGTGGTATATTTATATTTCTTTTCAAAGGCAACTTTGGTTAGAACCTGCTCAGAGGGAGTGGGGGAGGGTGGCCCTTGGTGACAGCTGCCCGCCTTGCGGGCAGACGTGAAGTCATCGCTCCCTGAGGGGGACCTGCTTTCCCGTCCTCATCCCGCCCCGCACTTGACTCAGTCTAGGTTGATTTCCTAGCATCGGGCCATTTCTGGCCACGTGTGGGTCTCCTTCCTTCCTTATTTTAGCACACGCTTTCAGGGGCCGGAAAACGATGGCCAGTTAGCCCAGACATCCACGTGAAGGACAGTTGCTGAGTAAACTGGAACAGAGGCATTGATTCCGAGTGCCAGTGCTCTGATTCTCTGACAGGCAGGCTGGGAAGCATTTGGACACGTGTTCTTTCACGGTTCTTCCTCCTCGCAGCGTTCCAGATTTTTGGAGCCATCCTTGTAATTGTACGAATGTCATTCTCGAAGGTCTAGGAAGCCAGGATTTATTCAGTGTTAATTTGATATCGAGAGCTCCTTCCTGGCCAAACGTGTCAGTTAGCTGTTCCCCTGGCAGCCCTGTGGGAGGTGTTTGCTATGGCTCAGACGTAAGGGAGTTTGAAGGCAGTTTAAGCTGTGAATAACTGAGACACAGCCAGGTAGTGTTTGGCTGTGTCATTTACTAATCACTGTTAGGCTTCTTGATCAGGCCTGTTGAATTCTTGAGCCCTCCTGCACTCTAAACACACATGCACGCACGCACGCACGCACGCACGCTGCACACTTTTTTTTAGAAGACCACAGCCCCCGTGGTGGCCACTGTCAGTCAGGCCCCTGTTTGCTCTCTCTGGTTCAGAAGCATCCCAATCCCAGGGCTCCTTCGCTTTCTCTCTCCCTTCCCTGGCATCACTGGTCAGCCTGCCTCTGCCCTGGGGATGGGATGGGCGGAGCGGGGGATTCCATCAGAGCCTGGGGCTCATTCAGGGCATATTCGGTTTGTTAATGATGAGATTTATTCTGTGCCAGGAACTCAAAAGTGTGCTGAGTAGAGTGGGGCATGTTTCGACTTCTGCCGTTCTTAGGGAGGGGGTGCTTGTGAACCCTTGCTTCCAACAAGAAAAGCACGGCTTGCATATCTGCGCGTTTCGATTCCCTCCCTGCACGTTGACTGACAGCTGTTCTTGTCCTCATTACTCGCTCAGCCACTGCTTCTTGAGCCGCACGCACGTTCCTGTTGTAGGTGCTCTGCGAGGCTCTAGGACCAACCCTTAGGAGACGGCTGGTCAGGGAATCGATCCACATGCTGGTCGGAGCTTGGCGAGTGCTGTGCCGGGAATGCCCTCGGGTGCAAGACAGCTCGTGGGGCACTTCCAGGAGGTTCCGCCTCTATCAGCCCGACTCCGGAGCTCTGCTCCCCCTGTAAGAGGCTCATCACATTGCTTATAAATTCTCTGCTGTGTGTATCTCCTTTCCATTCAGTTGAGAACCGTGTAAGGATAGACTGTTGGCTATGAATACTTTTTTTTTTTTTATTCCCACTGCCAAGCACAGAAAGAAAGTCAAGGGCTCATTAATGTTTCATGACAAAATGGATGGGCTTAATGGGGGTTGTCCCCAGGTTGGTTGGGGGGAGACCAGATGGGTTCACAGAGGGAGAGACTGGGTTTTGGTTTTTCTTTTATACCTCTTTTATTTGAAATAAGTCAGACTTACGGAAAAGTTGCAAAAACAGTGCAAAGAATTCTTGTATGCTCTTCGCCCAGATTCTCCAAACATTTTATGACATTTGCTCCTTCTCTGTTTGTGTTTTCGTCAGATGTTTGAGGGTGGAGGACAGATTACAGGGGTGGGGGCAGAGCTGGAAGAGACGAGGTGAACTGCGAGCCTTTCTGGGGTGAGAAGGGGGCCTGGTTGGAGTTCCGTGTCCTCAGGTCAGTTGTTTATCCTTCCTGAGAGTTTTCTGTTTATGAAATGACAGTGTCAGTCATGCAGATTACATTGTTGTTAATGTTTCCAAATGACATGTTTGGAAGAGCGGTCCCCATTAGGTTTATTGGTGTTTCGCAGAGTATACGAGGGAGACTAGACTCAGTTTCTCTGGAGGAGGATCTGTGGTTTATTGAGAGCTTACTGTGTGCTGTGAATGCTCTGTACTGGAAAGTTCCCTGTTATCTTTGTTGAATTCTTATAACTTCCTTTAAGGTGGCTGCTGCTGCTGCTAAGTCGCTTCAGTCATGTCCAACTCTGTACAACCCCATATACGGCAGCCCACCAGGCTCTGCTGTCCCTGGGATTCTCCAGGCAAGAACACTGGAGCAGGTTGCCATTTCCTTCTCCAATGCATGAAAGAGAAAAGTGAAAGTGATGTCGCTCAGTCGTGTCCGACTCTTAGTGACCCCATGGACTGCAGCCTACCAGGCTTCTCCGCCCATGGGATTTTCCAGGCAAGAATACTGGAGTGGGGTGCCATTTCCTGCTCCAGTTTCCTTGACTGATGGTCTGCAATTTCAGCACAGCTGGCCGGGGTCAAGGGAGAGGCTTAAGATGCGCTGTGGTTGCAGAGCTTTAGAAGGGCCGAGAAGGAAAGCCAGCATGCTGAGGCATCACCATCTGTCACTGGGACAGTTCTGGGGATGAGTAGGCTGTTGAGCTTGCCCACTGGGAAGGTTTAAAGTCTTAGACATTCTGTTAGCCTCTGGGAAGCCTCTGCCTCCGCCAGATCCAAGGGTCTATTTTCACATGACTTAATAAGTCAAGCTTTTTAAATTCACATCAAATGGTGGCTGGAGAGATGCAGTTAATCTAGTGGGAAGTGTGAACCAGTGGCATTTCATGGGACATAGCTCTCGTCTCCGTTGTGGCAAACATGGTGTCTTGCAGCTGGCAGCGCGGCCTGGTGACCCTGGACCTCCCTACCCCGCCCCCTTCGGGGAGGGAGCGGCTTTCTCACCCTGGGCTCTCGCTGCTTCCTCCTCCCGGGGCCTGCTGTCCCTGCGGTCACTCTGGACATCTGCGGAGCCTTAGTGTTCCGACTGGGCAGCTCATGGCTGCGGCATGGGCTGGCAGGGAGGGCAGGTGTTCATTCCTCGTTGAGGGGCCTCCGTGTCTTTTGAGAAACGGAGTGTCCCTTCCTCAGCAGTAAACAAGGCTGTCACAGTCCTCGGCGATTCTGGCCTCAGAGTGTGGATTTCAGGGTCCTGAGGGCGCTCCGGTCCCATCACTCCATGGGAAATAGATGGGGAAACAGTGGAAACAGTGCCAGACTTTATTTTTTGGGGCTCCAAAATCACTGCAGAGATGGTGACTGCAGCCATGAAATTAAAAGACACTTACTCCTTGGAAGAAAAGTTATGACCAACCTAGATAGCATATTCAAAAGCAGAGACATTACTTTGCCAACTGAGGTCCATCTAGTCAAGGCTATGGTTTTTCCAGTGGTCATGTATGGATGTGAGAGTTGGACTGTGAAGAAGGCTGAGCGCCGAAGAATTGATGCTTTTGAACTGTGGTGTTGGAGAAGACTCTTGAGAGTCCCTTGGACTGCAAGGAGATCCAACCAGTCCATTCTGAAGAAGATCAGCGCTGGGATTTCTTTGGAAGGAATGATGCTGAAGCTGAAACTCCAGTACTTTGGCCACCTCATGAGAAGAGTTGACTCATTGGGAAAGACTGTGATGCTGGGAGGGATTGGGGGCAGGAGGAGAAGGGGACCACCGAGAATGAGATGGCTGGATGGCATCACGGACTCGATGGACGTGAGTCTGAGTGAACTCCGGGAGTTGGTGATGGACAGGGAGGCCTGGCGTGCTGCGATTCATGGGGTTGCAAAGAGTCAGACACGACTGAGCGACTGAACTGAACTGAACTGAACTGAACTGAAGGGCACTCAGGAAGAAGACAGATCCCTGCCATCAGGCAGCAGAGAGCACTGAGGATCGCAGGGTGTGAAAGTCACAGGATACTGGCCCAGACTGCTGAGACACAGACATGGAAGAAGTGGCTTCAGTGATTCCAGACTCTCACGTTGTCCCACACACAGAAAAACGCTAAATTCCTCAACTTGGGATACCTGGTTTTCTTTAATTAACCATAATCTTTTGATGTCCAGACTACCTTCCCTTTGTTGTAAGACTTCTATATAACCTGGCTCCTCCCCTCGCCTCCTCAGAGCAGTTCTCTCAGCATCACTGGAGAAATACTGTCTCCCGGACTTGAAGTCCTAAGAATTCCCACCGAATAAAACACATGACTCTCAGCTTTTAGGTTGTGTCTGGTAAGTCAGCACTCTCTAGGTGATGCTTCCCCATTTGGGGATGGTGCCAGGGCCCCTTTTGTGCCCAGTGGCCTGAATTGGCACCGTCCCCAAGGGCTTTAAGGCAGGGTGGTGTCACAGGAAGCACCCAGGCATACGTGTGCCATCCGCTGGACTCCTGCCTGGAGGTCCCTGTTCTTTCCACGGCTTCCAAGGCAACATCTGTGACCCCAGAGCTGTAGGGGAGAAGCACTTGTGGTGAGAATTCCACCAGGATGGTGACAGGCGTGTTCGCGAACGTTTCCGCCCCTCTCTGCCTTGGTGTGACGCTGACCTCAGAAGGGATGCTGACGGAGGATGCAGGCCTGGGGGCCGGGGACTGACTCCTCTCCTTCGCCCCCAGCCTGGTCTTTGCTCCCTCAGCGGGGTCTTTGGGAGCTGGGGCAGCACGTGGCCTCCCCCCATGCCTGGTGGAGAGGGTCCGTGAACTCCTGTACCAGACGTCTCCCTCTGACCTTGCCCGCTGTAGGGGCTCTGCCATCTCTGGGAGGAGCCAGAGCTGGTTGGGGTGCTCCTTCCTCCCGGGCATGTGGGCTGAGCTCATCCACCTCACCAGTGACGTGCGGAGGAAGCCTGTGGTGGTTTCAACGAGGCCACGCTATCGGTTCAGTCTTCCTTTCCCTTCCCCTTTGTTGTTATTCCTTCCTCTGATTGGAAGGGAAGCTCGTTCAGGCATAAAGGTGCAGTACAGCTTTATGCTCGGGAAGAGAACTTGGTTCATTAGAGCTTTCTGAGTCTTTGCCTGAGACTGAACCTTGCTCTCTTCCTTGCAGAAGCAGAGTTAGCTCTCTGTATGCTAGACCCGTCCAGTGTTCTCACTCCTGTCTGTTGCTGCTGGGTGGCAGAATCTTTTCTTAAAATTCCATTTACCTGGATTTTCTTAAAATTTCACGTATCCAAGCGTGGTCAGATAAAATACGCACAGCGTCTTCTCTCTAATTTTACTTCACCTTGACTAGTTAGGGTTTTTTTTTTTTTTCTCTCTAATTCTTAAGTCTCCACCTCTAAGTCTTCAGCCCAGAGTCCCAGGCTATGAAGACGGAGGAGCAGGTGCATCAGCTGCTCAGACCAAGGCAGCCGCTGCTTTCTGTTACTGCAGATTAGTTTTGCTGGTTCTAGAATTTCTAAAAATGGGATCATGCGAGTCTGCCTTTTGTGTGTCTCACTTTGTTCACTTAGGCCCTTCTTTTAGATGGGACCATGCAAGTCCGCCACTGTGTCTAGCTCCGTTCTCTTACGTCCTTCTTTGAGATTCGTCTGAGTTATCCAAGTGGGTAGTCTGTTTCTGTCTTTGCTAAGAAATACTCCATTGTCTGAGTGCTTTGTTATTTGTGACCCGTGCGTTTGTTGCTGGCTGTTATTTGTTGTTACCCACATGTTTCTTATTGGTTATTTAGCTTGTGTGCAGTTATTGGTTATTATGAGTAGAGCTGCTGTTTTTGTGTAGACTCGTGCACTAATTTCTTCTGGGTAGATACCTTCCAGGGAAATTCCAGGGTCAAATAGTAAATGTCTGTTCAGTTTTCTAAGAAACTGCCAGCTATTCTGTGACATTGTACCACATGGACTCCTTGCAGGAAAGCTAGGGTTCTGCTGCCAAGGCTTGCTATGAGCTGTCTTCTGAATTCTGGTCATTCTGGTAGACGTATAACGGCATCTCGCTGTGATTTAAATTTTCATTAACCCGATAATTAATGAGTGTATATGCAGATGCATATGAAATAAATGATTTCAGTGAGGATTTATAACCCTGTCTCTCTGATCTGCCCAGACACAATACCACATGGGCTGGTTATCGTAGGTTGAACTGAGCCTTGACACTAGGTGACCTGGGGTCTCCAAACTGCCTTTTTCTCCCCAGTGTTCAGCTATTCTAATCTGTTTAATTTTCATGCATTTTCCAGTCAGCCCTGGAATACAGTTTTTCTAAAAAGAAGCTGCTGGGATTGTGTTGAGTCTGTAGATTAATTTGGGGGAGAACCTCTCAAATGGATGAGTATACTGTCTCTCCTTTTGCTTAGATCTTCACCAAGTTTTCTCAGCAGCACTTCACAGTTATCAGTTTATAGGTCGCACCCATGTTTTGTTAAGTTCATCCTTAAGTATTTCGTGTATTTCACTGCTATTTGAATAGTACTGGTTTTTCTTTCAATTTTCAGTTTTTCCTTGCCTAGTGAGGAAGTTTTCCTGTTTTATAGAGAAGCTGACAAATAAGTAGACAAGTGAGAGGCGTTCCCTCTCCACTGAGTCGGTTTGGGGAAGGTTTTTCGGTGGAGGTGACATTTGGTTGCACCTACAGAAATCTCGGTTGCAGGAGAAGGTGAGTGCCAGGGACGGGTGTTTCAGAAAGCAGCGCTGCTGAGGGCAGGCAGGAGCACAGGGAAAGCTCTGAGAATGAGAGAGGTAGCTGGATCAGGCCACACCGAAGCGTGAGAGGTGGAGTGTGGCAGGTGATGAGCTTATAAGGACGCTGGGGCCCGATTCACAGGGGTTTACTGCTGGACAAGCTTAGAACTTTAGTCAGTGAGCACTTGGGAGTCCTTGTGTGTTTTTGAGCTTGGAAAATGAGCTATTTTTTTTCATTTTTGTATTAAAAGTCGTGGTAAAATTTATATAACATAGAAGGTGCCGTTCTAGCCATTTTGAAGTTTGTAGTTCGGGGGTGCTAACTGCATTCGCTTTGCTGTGCAGCCATCTCCGCCACCATCTCCAAGACTTTCACGTTTTCCCAAAGTGAAACTCCGCATCCGTTGAACACTAACTTTCCACCCACTTCCCTCAGCTCCTGGCAACCACCATCCTACTTACTGTCTCTAGGAGTTTGACTCCTCTGGGGGCCTCATCTGAGTGGAATCCTAGGTGTTTGTCCTTTCGTGACTGGTTAATTAACTTAGCTTGGTGCCCTCAAGGTTCACCCCCGTGTAACATGTGTCAGAAGTCCCTTTTTTTTGAGGGCTGCATGGTGCATGGATTTTAGTTCCCTGACTAGGGATTGAACCTGTAGCCCTTGCAGTGGCACTCGGAGTCTTAACGACTGGGCCGCTGGGGAAGTCCAGAAGCTCCTCCCTTTTAAAGGCTGAATCCTGGTTCATTGTGTAGATAGGTTGCTTTTCATTTCATCCATCGGTGGACGCTTGTGTTGTTTCCACCTTTTTGCTGTTGTTAGAAAGCAGAGGACCCCAGAGAGCAGGGATTAGGAGCAAGAAACTGTGACCTAAAATTCTCTGTGGAAGCTTTCTTAGCAGCCACCATAATTTCTGGCTGTTTTTATTTATTTGCATACTGTTTTTCTCTCCAACGTGAATGTTAAGATTGTGTTTGTTTGGCTTATCATTGCATACCCTATAATTAGGTCCTCAAGTATTTTGGTGAGTTGTTTTAGTAAATATTTTTTAAAAATCTTATAATAAGTAGAGCATTTTTTATAATCTTTTAATTATAATCTTATGGAGAACAAATTTAATAATTTGCATTTTTCTCGTCCATCCTTTTGCTGTCGTTCTTCGTGTTCTCTTGGTTGAGAACGTCTCTTCCTGCCCCAGCCTCTCACTGTGCCATTCCACCCTCAGCGCCACTACCAGAATGCATTGCCTTTCCAAAGGTGGAGTTCGATCAATGGCACTTTTCCTGACAACTCGGGACTCTCATGAGTCCAGGTGTTTATCTGCTGCTCTAGATTGCAATCCCTTGGATGTCAGAGACTTGCCTTTGAAGACATCGAGTATTGTGTCTTAAACAAGGTCACGTTTAACAACTTATTACTGAATTGAATTGAACTGATTTAAATGGAATGAAAATATACACTCTTGATAGCGTGTTTAAAACTCTTCTCAGCAACCAGCTTATTTTTTGTCAAATCTCATACCAACTTAGGAATCAGGCCTCGAGAATCAGGAAATCTGGTTCCTACGATGTCGTCAGGGTACACACATTATCATGATTAATAAAAAAACAGATCTAGGGTTTGTCTTTCGCTTTCTTCAAAACAATAGCAGGATATTTTAAATTAGGGCTTTCATCATCCATCCCCGTATTAATATGACCCTTAAGAATCACGCTAATTTCTGGAAAGAATGTATCCTGTGGATTTTTATACTGATTCCTTAGGGGGCTTCTTGCCAGCTGTGTATAATCCAGAAGGGAAGAGTCTTAGGCCTCAGAACGTACATACACGCACCTCCTCCTTTAAAGACAGACTTTGCTCTGGGATATTGATAAATCTTTTAAGGATTCAGAATCTGTGCTGAAACCAAGCCCTCATTGCCCTGAGTCCAGTTCAGACAATGTGACAAGTAGAGTTAGGGACCTTGTTTGTTGACTGTCTCTTTGCAGACTCAGATTAAACTAGTACCCTCGATTGGATGTCCCTGAACTCAGAGGCCTTCCTTTATTCACAGCAGCTTCTGGAATCTCCACTGTGGTCTTGCCAAGCAGCCCAGGACTGTTACTATCCCCACGTTCTAGACGAGGGCACCGGGAGTCACAGAAGCTTGGTGGTCTATGCTCAGAGTCACCAGGTTACTCAAACAGCGGTCAGCTGGAGTTTGAGGGAATTTTAGACGTGGTCTGGCCGGGGGAAACTTTCCAGCCAGACAGCCTCTGAAGAGGTGCTGCTTTTCTGAGATTTCTCAGCTCAACCTTTGGGCAGCCCATTTAGAATATCTGCAGAGGCTGTGGAAATATTTGGAAGAGTCTGTGTGAAGAGTCTCAACTGCAGCCCTATAAGGGAAAATATGCAAGCGCTTTGCTGAGCGCTGGCCCCGTGGCTGCGGTGGCGCCCGTTCTGTCCCCACCGAGTCCCCCCCGCCTGTTCTCCTGTGGTATCAGTGCAGCCTCAGCAGAGCAGACCCTGACCAGGTGATGACGAGACTGCCTGAGAAGACGAGCTTGCCAGACGCGGCCTTGTCCTGCTTTCGATGTGCTTGTTCTAAGTCCATAGGAGGTGTAGTCACTGACTACGAGAAGGCAATCCGTGGTACTTTTCTCTGCAACTTTCTCTTCAAATCTTAGGAGTTTTGTCTGTTACGGAGATCTGGAAACGAGCAAGTGAATTAATCCACCAAATACATAGTGAGGGTCTTGCGTTGTTCTAGCTCCCATGCCAGGCGTGTACTCAGCATTCTAGGTACAGAGAGGGCACACATGGTCCCTGACTTCAGCCTGCCTCGTGCCAGGTGAAGACAGAGCGTAAGGTGGGGAGTGCTCACAGTGCAGGTGGGCTGGGGTCTCCAAGGGTAGATAGGTAAGAGGTGGCTGGGAAAAGGGGTGTGTAGGGGAGGAGACGGGGACACCCAGGGTTCAGGCGCAGCACAGCAGCGTGAGCTGAGGTCCAGGGCAAAAGCAAGCCTGGTTTATGTGGGAAGTGAGTCATTCAAAAGAGCTGTGGGTGGGAGGTGGGGAGAGCCGAGTCTGGAAAAATCAGCAGGGGCTAGTTCAGATTCTGCTACAAGGTCAGGAGAGGTCATTGAAAAGAAGAAAGTAGGGGGGGCGTTTTCCGAGGCGCCTCTGGTGTCGCCCAGTGGTCCTTAGTGAGAGGAGTGAGATGGGCCTTTGTGAAACCAGTGCTCCAGGGTCCTGACTGTGGACCCAGCCCCTGGAGACAGTCTCCGTAAAGGGCAGGTGCACGGCTGGCCAGGAATTCTCAGCTTCACCCAGGAGTCTATGGGATGCGCGGTCTGAGTTCTGTGCAGGGCGGGTAGAGGAGATGAGCTCCCTAATTCGGTCCCTTTCCTGGGGGCTCCGACTTTTATTTTGTTACAGGCTCATCAGTCGGTCTGTTTTTCTACATCTGATTTTGAGTCATAGTTAGAAAATTTTTTCCCACACCAAGGTTATAAAGGAATTCGCTTGCTGTTTTTTCTGGGACTTGAATGGTTTCATTTTTCATAGTTAGATTCTGAAATATCTTTAGCCTTTTTTCTTATGTCTGATGTAAGTATTTAATTTTATCTTTTTTTTTTTTTCCCCAAATGGCTACTAGTTGTCCTGGCACCAATTTTTAAGAGGTCCGTCTTTCCTCACTGATTTGAGATACTATCTTTATCACAGGCTGTATGTCTATATAGCCTATGATACATAGGTTATCCTATGGGTCTGTTCCTGGACCTTCTGTTCCATACTATGGAGCTTATTGGGAATTTGTGTATCAGTATAACACCATTTAAATGATAGCACTTTTCTTTTATGCTTTAGTAGAGGATATGGCTGGCCCCCTTCATTGTCTTAGACATCTCTTATTTTTCCCTATAAATCTTAGAATCAATTTGTCTAGTTTGAGACACAAAAGAACATTTGTTACATGTGTATTGGGCTTGCATTAAATTTACCTGATAACTTGGAACGAACTGACATCTTTCTGATGTTAAGTTTTCTGTCCAAAGGCAAGGGGCGCTTTCTGTTTGTTCAGGTTACTCCTTTGTCTTCCAGAAGTGCTTTGACGTTTTCCTCATGTCAGTTTTACATAAGGTAAATTAAGTATTTTATGTTTTAAGTCACCTTTTAAAGTGGAATTTTCTCTTCTATTTATATCTTATTGTTTGGTATAAAATACTAGTGTTGATCACTCAGCTGTGTCCGACTCTGCGACCCCATGGACTATAGACACCAGGCTCCTCTGTCCGTGGGGATTCTCCAGGCAAGGATACTGGAGTGGATTGCCATTCCCTTCTCCAGAGGGTCTTCCCGACCCAGAGACTGAACCCGGGTCTCCTGCATTGCAGGCGGAATGCTATGCAAAGCAACAGTTTCTGTCTATCCTACTTTATTAACATTTTTCGGTCACAGTTTTACCGTTTATCATGGATTCTCTTCCGTTTTCTAGGTATGCTTTCATATCAGCTGTACACAGAGATAATTTCATTCATTTGCATTCCTAAGTTTCTGATTGCATTGACTAATACTTCCCATGCAGTGTTAAAAGCGATAGAAGAAATGGGCTTTCCTGACTTGTTTGTGACCTTATTGGGAATGCCCGGAGTGTCTCTTCATTAGGGAAGATGTAATTTTTGTTGTGTGTTGATGTCTTAGTCTGTTTGGGCTGCTGGAACAGAATACCACACAGAGGGTGGCTTACAGACAACAGATATGAGTTTCTCGTGGATCTGGAGGCTGGATGGCCAAGGTCAGGGTGCCTGTCTGGTTGGATCCCGATGAAGGGCCTCGTCTCGGTTGCAAATGGCTGACTTTTCACTGTGACCTCACATGGTAGAAGCTGCGAGAGTGCTTTCTTGAGTCACTTTTGTAAGGTCAGTCATCCTGTTTGTGGAGGCTCCAACCATATGACCTGATCACCTCCCAAAGGCCCCACCTCCTAATACCATTGCGCTGGGGGTTAGGTTTCAACAGAATTGGAAAGGGGGACACAAGCATTCAGCCTAGGACAGTTAGTGCATATATTTGATCAAACTCAGGGAGTATGTGTCAATTCCCATTTTACTGACTTAAGTCAGGAATGGGCATTGAGTTTTCTTGAGGGCGTTGTCGTCCTCTGGGGGGATCGTCTGGCCTTCTCGTTGGCTCTGTTGGTGTGTGAGTGGCATTGGGAGCTCCTCCAGCATGGAGCCATCCTTGCTTTCCTGGAGCGGATTTCTTCCGGCCACGTGTGCTATTAAGGTGCCGTGTTGGCTTCTGTCTGCTAATATCTTATTTAGGAGTTTTGCGTCGATATTTATAAGTAAGCTTGGCCTTTGGTTTTCTTTTTGGTGCTATCTGCATCAGGTTTAGGCATCATTTTTATACCTCCTCCTAAAAAAAAGAAAGGGTTGGAAAATTGTTTATCTGTTCCCATCCTTTGGAGAAAATGTATGTAGTAATCTTGATAGTTAAGCTCTGGTACAATTCCCCTCTAAAACCATCTGGGTCTTGTGCTTTTTTGTGAGGCTAGTTCTTTGTTAACTTTCTTTGCTTCCTCTATGGAAATTGGCCTGTATAAGGTTTCTGTAACGATTTGGTGAACTTTGTTCTTTTCTGTGAAATCATCTATTTCACTTAGTTTCAGATGTATTTGCATATGTACGTAGTAGTCTTTCAAGACTTTTCTTATACTGTGTGTAGGTATTTAAGGACTTCCTAGTTTTAGAAGATAACGAAGTTGTGGATTGTGTCCTCTTGAAGTGTTCATGGATCCCAAGGCTTCAAGTGAAGTGCTAATAACATGAGCATATGCTATAATAACAGTAACAGCTACCATTTGTGAAATGCCTGCCTCTGTGTGGGTATCAGTTCATTTCATCCTCATTACAATCCTGGGATACGTAATAATCATCTCATTTTAAGGATGACATAATTTGGGGGAGTTACCCACTTTTCAAACACAGAAACACTCACAGACATAGAAAACAAACGTATGGTTACCAAAGGGGAAAGGGAGGGAGGAAGGATGAGTTAGTAGTGGCACTGCCATATGTAAAACAGGTAACTAATGAGGACGCACCATGCAGCACAGGGAGCTATATTCAGTGTCCCGTAACCACAATGGAAAGTAACCCAAAAAAGGACACAGGTACGTATATGACTGAAGCAGGCTGCTGAGGCTAACAGCACTGTGAACCACCATTTCAGTAAAATCTTTTTCTTTTATTTCACGGCCATTGCTGCTCAGCAGGCCAGGGTAGTCTCCGAAGGTCATCCATGGCGGGACTATTGTGAAATAGTCGGAGCAGGGCCTTTGGAGTCAGAGCTGCTTTCAGACTTGTCCTGCTCCATTCCAGCTGTGTGGCTGTTAGCATATTGTTACCTGGAGGAGGGGCTCAGACACTTATTTGCTTTAACCTTAGGCCACCTCTGAGCCTCAGTTTCTTCACCTATAAAATGGGGTGAGACCAGTTTCCACCTCCTGGGATTGTTGGGAGCCTGCATGAAGTCTTGCATGTAAGGGGGCCAGAACAGTGTCCCGCGCCTGTGACTGCCATGTCGGGGAACAAATGGGCCCTGGCCTCTGGTCCCCCTGTCTGTGGGGCCGAGTGAGTCTTCACAGCATTATTGTGAGAATTAAAGTGTCCCACGTAGATGCCAAGAACAACACCTTTCATGCTACAGCTTCTCAGAAAGGGCTCCTTCCCCTTCTTTTGTCAGTCACTTGCCCATCAACGATTCTTGCATGCTTTCTTCGTGGCCTGTGCTGCTAGGCAGCTGTAAGATGCTGGGAGATAAGCAGAGTATAAAGCCTGCTCTTAACCAGCTGACTCGCTATTTTGAGGAAAAAACAAATCTTAAGGTCAGTCAGTGCCTGGTTATCGGCGCAGCTGGTAAGAGAGGAAAGAATTTAGTGACTTTGGAGGGTCTGAGTTGGGAGGAGCTTACTGGGGATGTTGAATTAGAGAAGGCTGGGGAGAGGGGGTTTGAAAGGCCTATTAAGGGTACATGTGGTTTGTTCAGTCTGTGGGAGATCCTAGATATGCGGAACTTTCATAGTGGTTTCAAGTCTCTGATCTGGGAATGTTTTGCATTCTGAGGTGCAGAAAAGAGCTTTGCTTTGAGAATCTTTTGGATGCGGTTTCAGGTAAAAAGGAAACCACACAGTAGCTTAGTGAACAATGAAATGAAAATTCATAAGGACGCAGGTATCTCAGGCGATTCTCGTGCAGCCCAGGCTCACAGGTAACTGAAAAATTCCAGGACGGTCTCAGGAATCCATCCTGCACCCTGTCTGCCTGGCGCGTCCTCTCTCTTGCCTCTGAGTATATGCATGTCCTCTTGAGGATGTAACTTCATTCTTTCTTCCTCTGTTAATGACTTTCTCTCCCCGGCATGTATGTGCCTAAGCATGGCAGCTCCGTAGCTCCTGAGTTCACACATCTTCAGTTCAAGAGATCACAACTGGCTAAGAGTTCCTAGTCCCAGGGGAGATGTACAGAGGGAAGACTGACCAGCTTGAGCTAGGTGGTCCAGCTATTATGACCTGGGTGCGGGGTTGGGGGCTGGTCTGCTGGTCCCGGTGGTGTAGATGCTGTTCAGGGTCCAGCTTGTAGTTGAGGGCTCTGTTCTCTGCAGGGCATGGACTGGGCAGGATCCCAGTGGTGATTCCAGGAAATCCCCAGCCCTGCAATGGATCCCCGAGGGGAGCTCTGTGAAAGCAACACAGGGAGATGGGTTAGGGCAGGTGCTGTCTTTAGTCCTCCAGATATTTTGCTGCTGCTAGAAGAAACCCCAGGGAAGAATTGCCGGATGAATGTGATTTAGCAAATGCGAGAGAGGCATTTTTGATAAAGGAGTATACAGATGGTGATGGAGAGTGGGTACTGCAAGCGTAACATAGATCCATAAACATTTTCAACATTTTTTGCTTATAGCTATTGGCAGCCCTTCAGTTTCTGGGCAAGGTTGATTCTGTTTGTATTGTGGTAAAATAAACAGATACTTTGCCCACCTCATGTGAAGAGCTGACTCAACGGAAAAGACCCTGATGCTGGGAAAGATTGAGGGCAGGAGGAGAAGGGGATGACAGGGGATGAGATGGCTGGATGGCGTCACTGACTCACTGGACGTGGGTTTGAGCGAGCTCCAGGAGATAGTGATGGACAGGGAAGCCTGGCGTGCTGCAGTCCGTAGGGTCGCAAAGAGCTGGACACGACTTAGTGACTGAACGACACATGTAACATACATTTTCCCATGTTAAGCCTTTCTGAGTGTATAAATCACATGCGTTCACAGTTGTGTGACCGTGAGCACCATCCGTCACCAGAACTTTCGCCTTGCCCAACTGCAACTCTGTCTCCATCAACACTGACCCTCTCTCCCCTTCCCCCAGCACCTGGTACCCACTATTTTACTTTCTCTTTGAGTTCTGGGCTTCCCTGATGGCTCAGTGGTAAAGAATCCGCCTACAATGTAAGAGACACAGGAGACACAGGTTCGATCCCTGGGTAGGGAAGATCCCCTGGAGGAGGGCATGGCAACGCACTTCAGTATTCTTTCCTGGGAAATCCCATGGACAGAGGAGCCTGGCTGGCTGCAGTCCATGGGGTCACAAAAAAGGCGGACACGACTGAGCAATTAAACAACAACAACATGAGTTTGACAGCTCTGGGGACCTCATGTGAGTGGGGTCACGCAGTGCTTGTCCTTCCGTGACTGGCGTATCTCACTTGGCATAATGTCCTCAGAGCTCCCCATGGCGTAGCATGTGTCAGACTTTCCTTTCTTTTTCAGGCTGAATCACTTATCATTGTAAGAATGGACCACATTTTATTTTTCCACTCACCCATTGATGGACGTTGGAGTTGTTTCCACATATTTGGCTATTATGATTAATACTAGCAGCCCATCGTTTCTGAAGTTTAGATGAGATTGTTTTCTACTTAGAATCATCAGGAAATTGTCTTCCTGATGAAAAAGACCTTAAAGACTGGCTTCTTCCGGCCTCTTCATTTCATGGAGGGGAAATCAGGAAGAGGGAACCACCGAGCACACACCTTGCCTACTCTGAACTCGTTTGCCATTTCTCTGCCCACTTATCTAAAATTATGGGAACTTTGGTAGCTATAAAAAGAGTGGCCTCAGTTAGGATCTTTTTTTTTCTGGAGGGTGTTGTAGACTTCAGTAGATTTGGGAAGAATCCCATTGACCAGCGGTTCTTGAACTTTTTTGCTTAGGACTTTTTGGTTTCAAAATATTTGTCGAGAATCCCAAAGAGCTTTTTTTTATTTGTGTGGTTATATCTGTGGATATTTATCATACTAGAATTTAAGTCTGGAAGATTTTTGAGATATTTCTTAATATATTTATGCAAAGTAATTGCATTTACCAAAGTGATATAGTGTGTGAAAGAGTAGCATTTTTTATGTTTATGCAAGTATCTTCAGTATCTGGCTTAATGGAAGAAAGCTGGATTCTTGTGTCTGCCTCTGCATTTTGATCGTTATGAACCATTGTTCTGGTGGAAGTACATAAAGATAGTCTGGCCTCACACAGATATGTACTCAGAAAACTGCAGAATATTTTAGTACCTTTCCAGAAAATTGTGGGTATTCTTTGACACTACACTGAAACTCAGCAAGTGGTAGTTTCTTAACGGTTAGTGGCCATGTGGACTCTGACGCTGTATCAGAGAGCACTTGCTCTCAGTTATTGCTGTTCAGTTGCTAAGTCGTGTCCAACTCCTTGCGACCCCATGGGCTGCAGCCCACCAGTCCTTCACCATCTCCCAGAGTTTGCTCAGACTAATGTCCATTGAGTCTGTGATGTTTTCTCTGTTACGTGAGGATATTTCAGCTTATTCTGCACCTTACTTGGGTCTTTACCCACCTGTGATTTTATGGCACGATGGTTTCCTGAGTTGTGTAGATCTTCCAAATGTGGACACGCTGCATTATACACCAGGGGATCGCGTTCCTCGGCGTCATTCCTAATCTCACTGGAAAAGTCTCTGTTGAGAAGCCATCGTGCTCCTGGTGGTGGACGCCTGTGTTTGAAATTCTTATTTTCACCTGGAAGTGCAGACTGTATCCTTGGCAACAAATGCTGTCATTGTTTACCTGGACGTGATGAGGTTTGTTCATTTTTGAGGAAAGTCGGTCACATTCTCAGGTCTGGATAATTGCGGTTCGTCTCATTTCTTTTTCGGTGCTGCGTAACAACAGTGGCTCTGTGTAACTCACAGCTCAGACACTTGTCATGCGTTCTCCCTGCTTCATCGCACAGCATGTTAAAAAGGTTTCCTCCAGGGCTGAGATCTAATAAAAGCAATGCTTTTTACTGCTTCATCAAAGGCGATCTTAAGTGAAAGTAGCATTCTATAAATTTTATTTTTTTTTACTGCTAGCGTGTAAGCGAAGAATATAGTGGCTGAGAGTCCAGTTGGGGTCACTGCTTTGATCTGCACTAAGACGCCCGCAGCTTAGCCTCCCTTCCATTCGCACCGTTAGTGCAGAAAATGGTGAATGACGCCACACTGTCGTGACAACAGTCTGAGCTCGCGGATGCCCTGAAAGAACGTTGGTGTCTCTTGGAGGTTCACATCGTGGGCGAAGCTCGCTGACGTCAGCCCTGTGGTCCAGTCCTGTGGGAGTCAGAGGGAGAATCTGCTTTAACCCTGGAAATGAAAGGCATGACGGAAGTCGGGACTTGAGCTGACATCGCGGTCCTCCCTGGCACCCCTGTTGCAACTGTGAATGCGCTCAGCCTTCCTGGGGAGGGAGCCAGCCCTTCAGAAGCACAGGGCTGGATGTTGAGTTTCTGAAACCACGTCCTAGTGGTTATCTGAAAACTATTTGGTATTTTAAACTCCCGTCTATCCTTCTGGACACTGAAATTTAATATCATGCAGTTAACACCAAATGATGGTGTCAGGCTCTCGAGTTGCGACTCCATCTGTTGGCAGTATGGCGTTGGAACTCCTCCCGGCCGAATACCGTCGCCTCAGAGCAGGGAGCGACCGAGGAGCACGTCGGTCTAGAAGACGATGCGTGAGTCTCTGAGACGACATGCGTTCAGCTCGTTTGTTTTCCATGCTGGAAAACCAGAGTCATCCATCAGGCTAAACACAGAGTGCTTTGAGTAAAACTCTGCACTCGTATTTTGACATTTGCAAATCAACGGGGCTCACAGTACCCTTCTCTCCTCTCCTTTATTTTCAGCAATGGAAGAGTTAATAGTTGAACTTCGTCTCTTTCTTGAACTCCTGGACCACGAGTATCTCACCTCAACTGTCAGGGAGAAAAAGGCAGTCATCACAGACATCCTGCTGAGGATACAGTCGTCCACAGGTACGTCCTCTCATACTTCTAGTCTGTCTGCTTCCCGTCTCCTTTGGCCTCAGGTGCTAAGTCGCTTCAGTCATGACCGACTCTTGCGACCCCATGCACCGTTACCCACCAGGCTCCTCTGTCCATGGGATTTCCTAGGCAAGGATACTGGAGTGGGTTGTCATTTACTTCTCCAGGGGGTCTTCCCAGCCCAGGGATCAAACCCTCGTCTCTTATGTCTCCTGCATTGACAGGCAGGTTCTTTACCACTAGTAACACCTTTTTGCCTCTAAGCTATCTTTAATTCTCATCTTTCTAGAACACACTCATGAATGAATTTATTTACTCCTCAGGTTGTCATCAAAGGCCTTACTATGTGCCAGGGACTGTGTGAGTCTCTGGGTTTGGAAAGATGAAGCCTTTAAGGGGTTAATGGAATAGTGGATTCATTGGAGGGGGGGGTCCCTAAAATCACTCCACATTGGGAGGTTTACTAGGACTCAGCATGGAGTTGTATTTTCTCATGGCTGGGATTCATCACAGAGGTTGTAAGGACACCCAGACAGCTATAACGGAAAAAGACTCCAGCCGAGTCTGGAGGGTTCCACGCACAGGCTTCCTCGTGTTCCTCCTCTCGCGAGGCTCACACAGATCACACTGTCTCCTCAGCAACAAAAATGCAGCTGCCGGTGTGTCATGCTTCTATTCCAGAAAGCTCACTGGAGACTCAGTGTCCAAGGACTTCCCTGGGGGCTGGCCACATAGGCACCCTCTGCCTGGCACATACCCAAATCCCAGACTCACAGGAGAGGAGGTTTATTGGTCAGGGTTCCCTGGAGGAACAGAACCCACGGAGCTACAGAGTGAGATGGAAAGGAGATCTGTGATAGGGATTGGCTCGTGTGGCCTCAGAGCCTGAGCAGTGACACGACCTGCCCTCTGCAGGCTTGAGGCCCAGGAAAGCCGGTGGTGTAATTACCAGACTGTAATTCAGTCTGAGTCCGAAGCTCCGAGAAGGGGCGGTGGGGATGGGGAGGGTTGCTGTCGGTGTGCGTCCTGATCCAAGAACCAGGAGCACCAGTGTCTGAAGGCAGGAGAAGACGGACGACTTGGCTTCAGCCCAGAGGGTGTGTCCACCCTTCCTTGGCCTTTCTGTTGTGTTCAGATTCTCAGCACACTGGAGGATGTCCACTCACATGGGGAGGACCATCCTCTTTGCTCAGTTCTCCAACTCAAATGCTCATCTCTCCCAGAAACATTCTCACAGAAGCATCCAGAGACAACGTCCTGCCAGCTCTCTGAGCATCCCTGAGCCCAGTCAGCTGGGCACACAAAATTAGCCATCGCAGCAGGTGTTTGGTGTCGATCGTGTTGTTTGCTCAAACAGTCTAGGCACCAACGTTAGACCAACCTTATCAATTAAGCAGTGTTGGAAACACTTCTGAAATTCACATTCCCCAATGCCAGCCAAGGGCACAGCCTTGCCCACAGGCCCTGGTAAAGACAGCAGGCTCAGGCCTGTTGTGTCCTCACTTTGGTGCACGGTGGATAAGACAGAGTAGCAGGGAGAGAGCGTCAGTGTTAGGAGAGCACCCAAGAGGCGGATGCCCCGAGACCCGCTTAGTGGGAGAGGTGAGTGGGGTAGGGGCCGGAGGCAGTTCCTGGGGGATACGGGGTTAGAATCTTGAAGGCAGGAGACACCTGGATGAGATGTAGGGGCTTTACTGTAAACAGCTTCACTGGGATATAATTCCCATGCCATGCACTTCAGCCATCTAAATGCGCGGTTCTTTGCTCTTTAGTGTGCAAAGCCATGGTTCAACAAAGTTAGATCGGCATTCCAGAAGGTTCTGCTGGTCAGTCTGGGTGGTGGGTTCAAGGAGGATCTGGTAGCAGGTGGAATGAGAGCTGCCTGAGTCCCTGAGATAGAAGTGCAGGATGAGGACGGGGTTTTGGGGTCAGTCAGACTGAAAGAAGCAGTAGGGTGGAGAGAGAGCTCTATGTGCTCAGCTGTGCCCTACTCTCTGTGACCCATGGACTGTATAACCCGCCAGGCTCCTCTGTCCATGGGTCTTTCCCGGCAAGAACCCTGGAGTGGATTGGCACTCCCTCCTTCAGGGGATCCTCCTGACACAGGGATCCTGCGTTTGCAGGTGGATTCTTTGCCACTGAGCCACTGTCTCTGAGACAGAGACAAAAGTAGGGATGAAAGCTCGCTTTTAAGCGATGTTGCTGCTTCCGTGCCTGGGCCCTTTCACTATCTATGATTGCCCGTGGATGAACCCCAGGCCCCTCAGGCTGCCTACAAGGCCCGCTATGACGTGGTATTCCTGGGTCGGGAAGGTCCACTGGAGAAGGGAAAGGCTACCCACTCCAGTGTTCTTGGGCTTCCCTTGTGGTTCAGCTGGTAAAGAATCCGCCTGCAACTCGAGAGACTTGGGTTTGATCCCTGGGTTGGGAAGATCCCCTGGAGAAGGGAAAGGCTACCCACTCTAGTATTCTGGCCTGGAGAATTCCATGGACTATATAGTCCATGGGGTCACAAAGAGTCAGACACGACTGAGTGACTTCCACTCATTTTCACACTTACCAAAATCCCAGACTGGCAGGAAAGCAGGTTTGTTAATCAGAGGTCCTCAGAGAAACAGAATCGGTGGGATTGAGCTGGGAGAGCCTGCTGTGCGGTCATGTGGGCTTGGCTTTCTGTCTCTGCCCATCACCAGTCTGTGGCCTTGAGCAAGTTACTTAATCTGTCAATGCCCAATCTCCACCCCTGTGGAAGAAAGGGGTAGTAGCATCTACCTCAGAGGGATGTTGTGCGGATTGACAAGATGATATAAAACATTTCCAAAGAGTGCCTGACACGCAGCAGTTATGAGTAACTGTTGACTGTTATCTCCTGCTCTTGCTTTTGCTAGCAGAGGCAACATTTCTCGAAGCCTCATCTCTTCTGTGTACACCTGGGTTGGTCACCTGGGACCACTGGTCTGAACTGGCCGCAGTTTGGGTCTCCTGCCTCTGGAGTTGCTGTCTGCTCTGCCTGGTTTTCCTTCCTCTCTTCCTCTGCCCAGTGGGTTCCAACACCCTTTCCCTCCATGCTTTATTCTGGATGTAGAATACCTTCCTCATACTTTGCAATTCACTGATTTTCTCTTCAGCTCTTTATTCTGCTTAAAACTCATCCACTGATTGTTTTGGCTGTAGAATTTCCACTCATCTTTTATCTTTCTTTCTTTTTCTTTTTTCACTGTTTCCAGTCCTCTGCCAAGATTCTGGTCTTTGTTGTAGCTTCCGCAGGTCGGGGACTTTGTCTTTTCCCAGCCTGTGACATCGTGCTCAACCTCTTATAGGTGATCACTGAGCAGTTATTTTTCTAGGTCTAGGAAGTTGAGCCCTTGCATGTAAGGTGCACTGGGCCCAAATTGGTGCCTTCCTGTTCCCTGCTCCCCACATCTCCAGAGAGTTGAGTATACATATGTTTGTCTTCCCAACTTGACTACGCTGGCCTGAAGGTATGAGAGTCTATCAGTCTTGTCAGCAGCGAGCAAGTCTTTTAACAGCATGCAACCCCAGGAGGGTCTCAGTGCAGACTCACTGATTCCCAGGGAAGCATCTGCCCCCTCGGTACGTGGGTAAGCACTAACCCGGGCAGAAGTTCAGGAGAGGCTGCCCTCCTTGAGAGACTCCGGTCTAGGGAAGGATGTCCACGTTGGTACCAGCTCCATCATTCTTCCTGTCTGTGCTCTATTTAAGTGCTGTAACCTTTCTTTTGTTTTTGGTCCAGCTGTAGATCTTTAACCTGTAGAACGAGGCAGAAGAATACTTACCTTGCAGGACTATTGTAAAGGATTAGAGAAAGTAAATATTTGTGATGTGTTCAGTGTAGGGTCAAGGAGGAGGCAGCTGTTCACAGCCTGCTCCTCTTCTTCATCCAGTTTAGTTCAGTTCAATTGCTCAGTCATGTCCAACTCTTTGTGACCCCATGGACTGCAGCATGCCAAGCTTCCCTGTCCATCACCAACTCCCAGAGCTCACTTAAACTCATGTCCATTGAGTAACTGATGCCATCCAACCATCTCATCCTCTGTTGTCCCCTTCTGCCCCTGCCCTCAATCTTTCCCAGTGTCAGGGTCTTTTCCAATGAGTCAGTTCTTCGAATCAGGTGGCCAAAGTGCTGGAGTTTCAGCGTCAGCATTAGTCCTTCCAATGAATATTCAGAACTGATGTCCTTTATATTGACTGGTTGGATCTCTGCACAGTCCAAGTGACTCTCAAGAGTCTTCTCCAACACCACAGCTCACAGGCATCAATTCTTTGGTGCTCAGCTTTCGTTATGGTCCAACTCTCACATCCGTATGGGCTTCGCTTGTGGCTCAGCTGGTAAAGAATCTGCCTGCAATGTGGGAGACCTGGATTGGGAAGATTCCCTGGAGAAGGGAATGGCTACCCACTCCAGTATCCTGGGCTGGAGAATTCCATGGACTGTATAGTCCGTGGGGTCACAAAGAGCTGGACACGACTGAGTGACTTTCACTTTCTTTCACATCCATACATGACTACTGGAAAAACCACAGCTTTGACTAGACGGACTTTTGTTGGCAAAGTAGCGTCTGTGCTTTTTAATATGCTATCTAGATTGGTCATAGCTTGTCTTCCAAGAAGCAAGCCTTCCTCATCCTCATCTGTGCTTTTGGTGCAGGTTTTGAAGTGAAGGATCATGCCACGAAGCCGGAGACCCCCAGCAGCCTGCCAGCCCCTCCCCAGATGCCTTTGCCCGAGATCCCACAGCCGTGGCTGGTGAGTGCAAAACCCACCATTAACTTTGTCAGAGTCCACATGTATGTGTTAATATATATTATCTGTTTTCCTCTTTCCGACTTAGTCTCAGACTCTGAGTTCATCCATGTCTCTGCAAATGACCCAGTTTCATTCGTTTTTATGGCTGAGTAATATGCCATGGTATCTACATACCACATTGGTATAGATGGTGTGATAGGTGAAGCAGAAATAGAGATGCAGTCTTGGAGAACAGGCGTATGGACAGCAAGGGGGAAGGGGGATGGGTGAACTGGGAGGTTGGAATTGACATGTGCACGCTGCTACATCCTAGTTTAGAAGCAGGTAACTGATGAGAAGATGCTGCGCAGCCCGGGGAACTCCACCCAGTGCTCTCTGGTGACCTAAAGTGGGAAAGAAATCCAGAGAAAGAGCGGATATGTGTACACATATAGCTGATTAACTTTGCTGTACAGTAGAAGCTAATGGCATTGTAAAGCAAGTGTACTTCAGTAAAAATGAAAAAAAAAGAAAAGTCCAACAGTCAGTGGGACTGAAGAATCACTAGGGTTATTCACTGGGTTATTTTTGGTTCCAGGGCAGGTGATAAAAGCCTGATTCTGCGAGAAAAGAGGCCTTGGTTTGCCCAGGGCGTGCCTATGAGTGTGTTTTGGGGAGCTAGTAACGGTTAAGTGGGAGGCTGTAGGTGTGGCCTTCCCATAGGAGGCTGCTGAGCCTCTGAAAATTGCTGGAGCTACAGGTCCATGGAAATCTGTTCTTAAGTCAGATTTTTTTTAAAAAATCGGATGATTTATCAGCAAAATAATGACAGTAGAGCCTAGTGACGTGCCCCTCTCTCTGCGTTAGCTCTGAGATTGAATACCTGTAGTCTGAAACTTTAATATTCATTGTTATGCTTCTTTCTGGGATTAAATATCCTTTTTTTTTTTCTCCAGAAGAAAAATATGTACATAGTCCAGGAATGTGTATTTTATTTGGTTTTCTGCATTCAAAATTTGTTTTGGAATTCTCTGGCTGTTTTTGTGATCTGGGGATGCTCATGTTTGCCATTTTTCATGGCCCACTCAGCTTTTTCTGCTTACTCAGGAAAATTAGGCTCTCATTCAAAATCGGAGCAGTATCAGTTACTTAGCAACTCTTTTCCTGATGTTTGCTTTCTGTATGAATCATCGTATCATCTGTCCAGCCGGGGAAGCGCTGCAGGGAGACAGGGCCACAGCTTGTTTGCTTGTCCCTGCCTGGGTCCCGGCACAGGGCCAGTGTCCTGCGGGTGCTCCGTGATGATCACTGGAGAGGGGGCGGGAGGAGCTCAGCACTCGCTGGGTCCCTACCCTGTGTCAGGGCATACTGGTTCCTTTTCCACTTATAATTTCACTGAATCCTCAGAGCCTGACCTCAGAGAACCCTGCAACACCTCTGAACACGTGGACAGTGTGATATCTACTTTACAGAAAAGGAAATGTGGATCCACTGGCAAAGGGACAGCCCAAGGTTAGGAGGAAAGGCAAAAGCAAATTTTTATGACCTATTCTTTTGATTTCAAATCCAGCCTTTTCTCAACAATACTGTCAGTATCCGTGGAAGTGAGGCAGCAAAACCAACGTGAGCACTCACAAGCATTCACAGATGGGAGAAGGTTTTGTCAGGAACCACGAGCCTGTTTCTGCATTGGGTGCTGAGGAGGCAGCAGGGTCTAGGGTGCAGACGGGAGCGTGGCTGCCTGCTTCCAGGCACCAGCTCTGACACTCGCTCTATGGGTTCAGACTGTAGCTTTCACGTCTCTGTGTCTGAGAGGCTTCATTCTAAAATGAGTGTGCTAATAGCATCACCAACTCGATGCACATGAGTTTGAGCAAGCTCTGGGAGTTGGTGTTGGACAGGGAAGGCTGCTGCGCTGCAGTCCCTGGGGTTGCAAAGAGTCAGACACGACTGAGCGACTGAACTGAACTGAACTGAAGAGTACTTAGTGAGATTGTTGTGAAACTGAAAAGAGCTGGTGTGCCTCAAGTGCTTGGAATATCTGCCTTGCATCTATTAAGCCCTGTGCGAGAGCCAGCTGTTACTATGAAGGGCAGTGCTTCTTAAAATTCCGGGGAACTTGTTAACGTGAGCATTCTGGGCTTCCTTGGTGGCTCACTGGTGAAGAATCCACCTGCCCAGTGCAGGAGACGTGGGTTCCATCCCTGGTCTGGGAAGATCCCATTTGCTGCAGAGCAACTAAGCCCGGGAGCCACGGCTGCTGAGCTTGAGAGCCACGGCTGCTGAGCCTGCGCTCTGGAGCCTGAGAGCAGCAACTGCTGAGCCCGTGTGCCCTAGAACTCGTGCTCTACAACACAAGTATTTTCCTGGTGGTTCTTCAGGGCATTTGTTACTCAGCAAGTAAGCCCGTCATTCTGTAAACTGCCTTTGGTGAGTTGGCTTCTGTCCAGTTGGTCCTGTGCTGTTGGCATGTTGACTTCCAGGAGATTTGGCTGGTGGTAGATCAGAGAAAGCAGTGGCACCCCACTCCAGCACTCTTGCCTGGAAAATCCCATGGACGGAGGAGCCTGGTAGGCTGCAGTCCATGGGGTCGCGAAGAGTTGGACACGACTGAGCGACTTCACTTTCACTTTTCACTTTCATGCATTGGAGAAGGAAATGGCAACCCACTCCAGTGTTCTTGCCTGGAGGATCCCAGGGACGGGGGAGCCTGGCGGGCTGCCGTCCGTGGGGTCGCACAGAGTCGGACACGACTGAGCGACTTGGCAGCAGCAGCAGAGTAGAGATGCGGTGGGTAGGAGTCTATGCCAGGCAGACAGCGTCTCATAAATTAAAGCACAAGCCCGAGAAAGACCCCGAAGGACTGAAGCCTGCAGGCCCCTGTGTGTGGCTGAGTGATGGGGTTTGGGTGGCTCGTCCGCGGGTGAGGCTGGAACACACCGCGGAGGGGTTAAACCTTGAGGGGCCGTGGGCCTGCCTGCAGAGCAGATCAGACCATCCTGAAAGAAACTCCAAGTGACCGAGGGGGCTTTGTTTCTAATGTAAGACTTAGGGTGCTCCAGCCTGGTGGTGTTTCATTCATTCGAGCCACAGTTGCGTTTTCAACTCTTTTAGAAATGGCGCGTCTCAAAGGAATCCTGCCTTTTATCACAGCTCTGTAGGTTCCGATCTCTGAGAAATGAGTCCTTTTCTCTTTTTAGCCCTTTCAGTGTTGAACATCGCTTTTTGCAATTGTTACTAAGTGTCTCTTGACGTCCTTTTTTCCTGGACACTCGAGAGGCTGGGCAGGCGGGCAGGGTCACATTGGCCACTTTTCCGAGTACACTTAGCATCCCGTCACCCCCCATTTCAGGCCTGATGGGCCCCTAACTGAGGGCCCTCACCTGGCTTTGTGAGGCCCTCTTGGGGCATCAGTCCTCCTCCTTGGTTGGCTGACACCTAAGTGGGCACCATCCTCCCCAACAGGATGTGGCAGAGATCAGATGGGCCTCTATGCCCCACAGCTGGTGAATTACACTCAGGTGATAGCAGTGAAAGGGAGGGGAGGGCAAGATCCAGTGGGCCTCTAAAGTTTATCCATTTGGGGTAATTGCAGCTTTATGCCCATTGATCGGCAGTACCTCCTTTTGGCATTCTCCTCATTGCACTAGATTTTAACCTTCTGAAGATGGTGTGTGTTCCTCTCCTCTGTGTTCCTCATGTTGCAAAGCAGAAAACGCCTGGACAACTGCTCAAGGTCAGGGCCGCATCGAAAAGCCCGCCTTCTCACGCTGATGATCCTTCTGTAGAGGAAGGGAACAGTGGACGTTTCTGTTTTGCCCTTAGAGTCAATGTGGCTGCAGCCCAGAGTCCCTGGATGAGCCGGCGACCCCTTCAGCGTGGCCTGTAGGTCATGCGGTGGGAGTGTGGGCGTGTGCTCTTCAAATTCAGAACTGCTCTCAACCCTTGAGGTCACAGGGCGGGGTGCAGTGCTTTAGCGCCCCTCCAGCTTCCTTGCTCTCCGGGGGGCGGACTGGAGCAAGCCAAAACATGCATATGCATCGTGAAAACATTTCTGGGAAGGGCCATGCTTTTCAACAGATTCTTGGTTTTGTTTCACACTGAGAGCTGTGCAGCTATCAAAGGCCTGGTCCTTAGTTAGCACGCAGCCGGTGCAGAGGGAGCATCTGTGAAGGCGGCCGGTTCATCCGGAAATGGGTCCCATCTGTGTTGACATTGGCCGCCTGGCCCTGCCTCCCAGCCCGCCAGCCGGGGCTGATACAGACCACTGGGGATTGTGCTTCCTGCCCTCCCCTCCTCCGTTCCAGAGTCGCAGGGGGTCCTCGGACAGGGAGACCTCACACCTCCCTGCTGAGCGAGGAGAGCAGGGACGTTCCTCTGGGGGCTGCAGATGATTCGGATGATAACCTCATCAAGGCATTTTCCAGAAATGTTTTTATTTGCTCACTTGAGTGGTCACCCCAGTGTTCCTGCCTGGAGAAGTCCACGGACAGAAGAGCTTGCTGGACTACAGCCCATGGGGTCGCAATGAGTCAGACATGACTGAGTGACTACATGGTACTTAGATGGGAGTGTGTGCGTGTGTGCTCCGTTGTTGTCTGACTTGTTGTGACCCCATGAACTGTAGCCCACCAGACTCCTCTGTCCATGGGATTTCCCAAGCAAGAATACTGGAGGGAATTGAAAGAGACATGTACCCGTGTCCACTGAAGCAGTGTTTACAATAGCTAGGACATGGAAGCAGCCTAGATGTCCATCGGCAGATGGATGGATAAGAAAGCTGTGGTCCATATACACAATGGAGTATTCAGTTCAGTTCAGTTCAGTCGCTCAGTCATGTCCGACTCTTTGCGACCCCATGAATTGCAGCACGCCAGGCCTCCCTGTTCATCACCAACTCCCAGACTTCACTCAGACTCACGTCCATCAAGTCAGTGATGCCATCCAGCCATCTCATCCTCTGTCATCCCCTTCTCCTCCTGCCCCCAATCCCTCCCAGCATCAGAGTCTTTTCCAATGAATCAACTCTTCACATGAGGTGGCCAAAGTACTGGAGTTTCAGCTTCAGCATCATTCCTTCCAAAGAAATCCCAGGGCTGATCTCCTTCAGAATGGACTGGTTGGATCTCCTTGCAGTCCAAGAGACTCTCATTACTCAGCTATAAAAGAAAAGAATGCATTTGAGTCAGTTCTAGTGAGGTGGATGAAACTGGAGCCTATTATACAGAGTGAAGTAAGCCAGAAAGAGAAACACCAATGAAGTACGCTGCTGCTGCTGCTGAGTCACTTCAGTCGTGTCCAACTCTGCGCAACCCCGTAGACGGCAGCCCTCCAGGCTCCCCGTCCCTGGGATTCTCCAGGCAAGAACACTGGAGTGGGTTGCCATTGCCTTCTCCAATGCATGAAAGTGAAAAGTGAAAGTGAAGTTGCTTAGTTGTGTCCAACTCTTAGCGACCCCATGGACTGCAGCCCGCCAGGCTCCCACGTCCATGGTATTTTCCAGGCAAGAGTACTGGAGTGGGGTGCCATCGCCTTCTCCCCAGTACAGTATGTTAATGCATGTATGTGGAATTAAGAAATATGGTGATGACACCCCTATCTGCAAGACAGCAAAAGAGACACAGATGTAAAGAACAGACTTTTGGACTCTGTGGGAGAAGGCAAGGATGGGACAGTGTAGGGGAATATCACTGAAACATGTATATTACCATGTGTAAAACAGGTGCATGACGACGCATGACGCAGGGCACCCAAGGCTGGTGCTCTGAGACAACCCAGAGGGATGGGGTGGAGAGGGAGGTGGGAGTGGGGATCAGGATGGGGGGGACACATGTGCACTCATGGCTGATTCATGTCAATGTATGGCAAAACCCACAATACTGTCATTAAAAAAAAAAATAGACTACTGGAGTGAGTTGCCATTTCCTCCTCCAGGGGATCTTCTTGACCCAGGGATTAAACCTGCATTGACAGGTGGATTCTTTACCACTGAGCCACTGGGAAAGCCCCATTTAGATTGGGTAGAAGGTAACAATTTAGTGTTTTGATGCTTTTAGGCCAGACCCTGTGTAAATATGATGACTTATTATGCCAACACGCAACAGGTCATTTGTTTTTTTATTATGGTAAAGCATACTTAACACAGACTTTATCATTTCAATCACTGGTCAGTATCCCATTTAGTGGTGTAAGACTTTATTTTCTTGGGCTCCAAAATCACTGCAGATGGTGACTGCAGCCATGAAATTAAAAGACAGTTCCTCCTAGGAAGAAAAGCTATGACCAACCTAGACAGCATATTCAGAGACATTACTTTGTTGACAAAGGTCCATCTAGTCAAAGCTATGGTTTTTCCAGTAGTCATGTATGGATATGAGAGTTGGGCTGTAAAGAAAGCTAAGCGCCAAAGAATTGATGCTTTTGAACTGTGGTGTTGGAGAAGACTCTTGAGAGTCCCTTGGACTGCAAGGAGAGCCAACCAGTCCATCCTAAAGGAAATAAGTCCTGAATATTCATTGGAAGGACTGATGCTGAAGCTGAAACTCTAATACTTTGGCCACTTGATGTGAAGAACTGACTCATTGAAAAAGACCCTGATACTGGGAAAGATTGAGGGCAGGAGGAGAAGGGGGTGAAAGAGGATGAGATGGTTGGATGGCATCACCAACTTGATGGACATGAGTTTGAGCAAGCTCCAGGAGTTGGTGATAGGGAGACCTAACGTGCTGCAGTCCATGGGGTCACAAAGAGTTGAACACAACTGAGTGACTGAACTGAACTGAGTTTAGTTGTGTTCTATCTCCAGAACGTTTCATCTTTCCAGACTGAAACCCTGTCCCCAGTGAACAGGGCTCCCCTTCCCCAGCCCCTGGAGCCAGCATTCTACTTCCTGTCTCTCAGAAACTGAGGTTTTGGTCCCAGCCCCTACCACCTGCCTCGATGGCATTTTGTCCTTCCTGAAATACTTTCACAGCAGCTTCGTTTTCTGTGTTTGACAGTTGGGATCATGAGATTCTTTGAGATTATATGACAAAATTAGTTACTTTACCAGTTGCCGAGTGGAGACTAAGCCTGAGATTTAAAACAAAATCATGTAATTCCCAGGGAAGTCAGATGTGATCCTTCTTGTGGATGTGGCCCATCCCGTTTCTCCTCTCCTTGTCTCTTGGAAACCTCAGGGTCTGACGTTGCGGCTCATCCCCGTGGCATCTTCGTCATGGATCTATCCTGTGTCCTGTTGCCATGGCCGTAGGACTCTTCCCCCTCCCTGCCTCCTGGCGGAGGAGGAACAGATGAGAAAGTGGCTTCACCGCCTCTCATTCTGAATTGTGTATAAATAAAACTTGAGAAAATATGTGTGAATGATTTCCCAGTGTTTTCTCAAGTGCTGTTGGAATACAAATGAAATAGTGATCAGAAGGGAATGTGTTGTCATTTGGATTAAAAAAAAAAAAAAAACTTTTACTTTACCAAGAAGAGTACCTGCTCAAAATTCTTTTTTTTTAAAAAAAATTTAAAATTGTTTTGGCCCTGTTGATCAGCACACAGGACCGTGGTTCCCTGAGCAGGGGCTGAACCCGTGCCTCCTGCAAGGCAGCATGGAGTCGTAACCGCTGGACTGCCAGGGAAGCCCCAGACTCGGAATTCTCGACGTGGGGGTTGAAACCACGTTTTGCAGTTTAGACCTTAAGCTTTTGTCCCCTGTTGACAGTCAGGAAGCTAGCTGATGCTGTGGGGTGTTGTCCTCGTGCGGAAGAGGGTTTGCCAGTGCACGGCAGAGCTAGAGCGCAGGCCCTCTTCTCTTCCTTCAGATCCTATCTTCCGGCCGCAGCTAGATTCCACCTGCCAGTACAAGAGATGCGGGAGACTCGCGTTCAGTTCCTGGGTCGGGAAGCCCCCCTGGAGAATTAAGTGGCAACCTCCTCCAGCATTCTTGCCTGGGAAAGCCCGCAGACAGAGGACCCTGGGGGCTACAGCCCATGCAGGGGCCACAAAGAGCCGGACACACTGTGCCCGCACAAACTCACGCACTTGTTCTTCCTAACGTGTGTGTGCTTGGCCCATCACACAGCTTCACCGAAGATTTTAATCACCGTAACCTTAAAGGCAGAATCTGGACGTACCCCTGTGTATATAGAATTAAAGTTGGAAAGAGATTCCACTTTCTCAGCTGGGGTTTTTCTCTGCTAAAGTCAGGTCTTCTGGTTCACTGGCGTATCTGGTGTAAGGGCCTGAGTGATAAATTGGGGCTGGTGGAGGGGAAGGTGGTGGGGCGGGAAAGTGCAGGACGGGAGAGAGGAGAGCGGAGGAGCGGAGTGGAGACAGAGGCGGTGCAGACATGCCTTCCTCTTGAAGGGACGAGAGGGCAGATCCTGTGGAGCTGCAGGGGCCGGGAGCCTCGGGTGCACCAAGCGGCCTTGAAGGCCATGAAGGTGCTTTCCCTGCATCTTACCTGGCTCGGCCCCCACAGCGGCAGGTGCCCAGGCCTCAGTCCTGGCACAGGGATGCATTCTCACTGCTGCAGTGCCCACCCAGCTGGCTCCTCCTCCTCCACGAAGCAGCTCGGCCGCACCAGGGACGCTGGGCGATGTCTGTCATCCCCTGAGCCTCAGATTCCTCATTTGCAAAATTATATTCAGAACACTAACCTCTCAGAGTTGTCTTCGAACAAGAAAAAAGATACAGAAAGTCTTCCAGAACAGTGTGGCACATGGAAAGAAGTCTGAATAGTGGTTAATACTGTTATTTTGCTGAAATAAAAGCAAAATAATCATTGTATTTGTGCCATCTTGTTATTGTTCAGCCGCTCAGTCGTTTCCAACTCTTTGCGACCCCCATGGACTGTGTGCAGCAGCCCAGTCTTCCCTGTCCTCCACTATCTCCTGGAGCTTGCTCAAACTTGTCTCCCTCGAGTCGATGATGCCACCCAGTCATCTCATCCTGTCACCCCCTTCTTCTGCTTTGCCAGCATCAGGACTTTTTCCAGTGAGTTGGCTCTTCAGACCAGGTGGCCAAAGTATTGTAGCTTCGGCTTCAGCATCAGTCCTTCCAGTGCATATTCAGGGTTGATCTCCTTTAGGATGGACTGGCTTCATCTCCTTGCAGTCCAAGGGCCTCTCAGGAGTCTCCTCCAGCAAGTCCAGTGACTTCTGACCTACTGGAAGGATCTCAAGGAAGCTTTCCCTTTGAAGGCAGTGGTGCCAAACCGTGGTCCTCGTATTCTTTTCTGTCTCTCCCCACATCTGTGCTTTAACAAACCGTCACCTCTGCCCGCATCTGAAACCCCTGAGGCAGAAGTTCAAGAACAAGTGGCATTTGGGGGTGCAGTGTGAGATCCTCTTTGGAGAGGCAGGGTGCTTCTCTAGAAATATTATTTTTTGAGGCGTATGATTTCAAAACGAAAGTTTGTGTGTGTGTGGTTTTTTTTTAAAACAATATTGTATAGAAAATTCAGTGGACTTCCCTGGCCAGCCAGTGGTTATAAGACTGCGCACTTCCAATACAGGGGTCAGGGGTTCAGTTCCTGGTCAGAGAGCTACGATGCCACATGCCGCAGGTACTGCTTAAAACCAAAAGCAAGCAAACGAACAAACAAAAAATACCCAAGAAGAAAATTCAAGCTCTACAGATGTGCATGAAACCTCGTGTTAGCATTTTGGGGAGTGACCCATCTTTGTGTAGAGGTCCGCATAAACACAGCTCCGATAGGCTAACAGGCACCTGTTTTCTTTCATGTAACAGCGTCTAGTAGAGACTTTTCAAGTAAATGACTGCAGGCGTGCACTGTCTTCCTTTTAAATGGCTGCGCGTGGAGGTGTTGGAATACCTAAACACCCTCATCTCAGGGAATATTTTGATTGCTTTTAAATTTGGAGGGAAAAACTTTTATTGAACATCCTTATATGTTTTTGCTTATGTGACCAGTTGACCTTCTTAACATGTATTTCTAGAAGTAGAATCGTGGATTTAGGGGCATACGTGCGGAGAGCTTGTGTGGAGTGCACAGCAGCAGGGTCTGAGAGTCCGCTAAGAAGTCTTGTTAGCTGAGCGCCGGCTCCTACCTCACACACCTTAGCAGCCCTGGAAAGGAGGAGTGTGCTGTGCTAATTGGCGAGTGTTTGTTTGATTCAGCCATTGGTGGTGCTTTCCCAGAACATGAATAATTCCACTGTTTCAACACACTAAGAGGAAACTGAAGCATTCTCATTTCATTAATAAAAACACTCAGGGACTCAAACAGCCATCTACCAAAAGCACCGAGCGGAGATTTTTAACCCCGATGTGGACTTCTGTTCTGCCTCGCCCAGGGATGATCGGGTATCAGGTTCCACTGTCAGCACTGCCCCTCAGGGGACCTAGATGTGGTCCAGCATGAGAGCCCAGGGTGATGGCCGGTGGGCAGCAGCCTGGGGAGGGGAGTGCAGGGGAACCAGGGCTGGGACGCTGCCTTCGAGGATGGGGCAGGGTGCTGCGGGGATGACCTGGAGTGAATTATCTTTCTTCATCTCCGAGAGGAAGGAGTGGGTTGAGCCCACAGTGGCGATTAGTCATTCGCAAAGGACTTCTTGGCTTCAGGCTTGAGTTACAGGAAAAAAAAAAAAGGTGGAGTTTCATGTTCTATAGGTCATTGTTCTCCTTGGAAACTGAACTTGGTTGCTCTTCATTTGGGGGCCCCTGTTCTCTTCCATTCCCAGTGACATCTTTCCTGTTTGTTTATAGGAGATGGGTGGTGTGAACTAGTTAGGAAAGGGGAAGAGAGTGAATATGAGAGAATATGAATCGGAAAAAGGTCACTGCTGGGCAGACCCAGGCTTGAAGACCCCAGCTTGTCAGGAAGCAGCGTCTGATTTGAGCAGGTGTTTTTAGACGCTGAGCCTCCCTTTCAGTGTCTGTGAAACGTAAGATGAAGTAGTGTGGACTTTGCAGGGTCCCCGCGTGGATGGCTGATGCAGCTTATAACCAGGGCGGCGGCTGCTCAGGGTGGTGCCAGCAGGCAGCAGGTGTTGCTGCGTGTTGGCTTTCCAGCCCTTCTGTCTCTGTTTTCCTGAGTTTCGGGAGGGAGGGATGGAGCCAGCAGGTCCTACACGTGTTCATGGGAGGAAGAGCTGGGTCTGCTTTAGTGTCGCCAGGGACGTTTGAGAGACCGGTGCTTCAGCTGGTCTTGCTAGAATTTGGATGGACCTGAGCCTGCCAGCTTTCCACATTGTGAAGTTACGGCTTTCGAAACCAGCCGACTTGTCTCAGAGTCTGTCAAGGAACTGCGATGGGACTGGGTTGAGTGGTGAGCAGATACCTGCTCCAGAGAATAACATGCAGTTTCTTTCAGAGCTGGCTCGTGGGTGATTTCCTCTTCTCTTTCTTTGTAAGTTACCCTGACACACAGGAGGAGTTTGGTGAGATAGAGGGCACACACGCTCATCTCTTCACTTGCCACGTAACGAGCGCTGCTCTGAGATGTGCGCGGGTGATCTAAACCGTCTCTGGGCCCCCCAGGGCTCTCCGGTGTGGGGTGTGGTCCTAGGAGGAGGAAGTCAGCCTGGGGACCTGGGAGGGTCAGCGGTGTGGAGTGAGCCCTTGGGTGGAGGGGAGGAGAGACCCCCGTCTCTGCTCTGGGGCGGGGTTTGCGAGGGCCAGTGACTGCAGCCTCTGCCTGAGTTTGTGTCTGGTGGTGGCTGGCGAGTGGCATCGATTGAGCGGCGTGGCCAGGGCCAGGCAGAAGGCGGTCGTGGGCAGCCGAGCAGTGGAGACCCCGCCAGCAGCTGAACTTTGGAAACTCTTTGTAGGCTGGTGTCACTTTTCGGTGGAGACGTCACAAAGGAGAGAGGACTGTGCCCGTGGACACTGTCAGGCAAAACTCCAGAATCCTCTGCTAACGCTGGTGCTCTGCTCTTTTTCTTCCCTTCACTCAGCCACCCGACAACGGGCCGCCACCGCTCCCAACGTCCTCTCTGCCGGAAGGCTACTACGAGGAGGCCGTGCCCCTGAGTCCCGGGAAAGCTCCGGAGTACATCACCTCAAGTGAGTGGCCTCCTGTCCAGCCAGGCTGTTAGGGAGCCCCCCGTTTCCTGGGGTAAAGGGGAGTTGGAGCATACTCAACAGCATGGAAGTTTAGAATCAGGAGATCCTGAACCCAAGGAAGGGAATATAGGAAGGGCTTTGAGAAGTCTAAGGTGTCCTCCACATACCTTGGGTAATTTCAGATGGTTGTCCTTTTTTGTGACTCAAAATTAGTGAAATCCTGTTGCCATGGGAACATGTCTCAGCTAGTGAAATGTGTTCCCTTTGGTCAGAAGGGGATGGCCTTTTGGGGCATGTGCCCATGGGGTCCCCGCCGGCTTGACCAGGGCACATCCCTTGGAGGCTGCATTCATGGTGCCACCACGAGGGCATGTCTACAAGATGCATACAAAACAAGCAGACATATCACAGCTGTTTGTTTCGTTTTTAAATTTATTTCTTATTCAAGTATGGTCAAATTACAATGTTGTGTTAACTACTGCTATGCAGCAAAGTGACTCAGCTGTATCCTTTTTCATATTCTTTCCCAGTATGGTTTATCACAGGATATTGAATAGAGTTCCCTGTGCTGCGCAGTAGGACCTTGCTGTTTATCTTTTCCATATGTAACCAGTTTGCATCTGCTAACCCCAAACTCCCAATCCATCCCTCTCCCACCCCCACCCCCTTGGCAACCACCAGCCTGTTCTCTGAGTCCCTGCTTCTGTTGCTGTTTCATTGAGAAGTTCATTTGTGCCATATTCTACATTCCACATGTAAGTGATACCGGATGGTCTTCGTCTTTCTCTGTCTGACTTAGTTCACTTAGTAGGATCATCTCTGTGTCCACCCATGTTGCTGCAGACAGTGCTGTTTTGTTCTTTTTTATGGCTGAGCACTGTTCCATTGAACGTATGTGCCGCAGCGTCTTTGTCCACTCACCTGTTGACTGACATTCAGGTTGTTTCCTGTGTCTTTTCTTCATTTACATAGGTTTTACCAGAATGTTTTTGCCTAAGTTACGGCTATCATGACACGGCTGTTCTCTTCCTGCTGGGGACTCAGAAGTGCCCCTTTATTGGCAGCCAACTTTCACATTCACAGAGAGAAGGACATGCTGGCATTGAACACCTTTTTGTAGTGATATCTAGAATTTGTTTCTAGAGCTTTGGCTTTATTTCTCCCCCTTATACTCTGGAGTCTGTATAGTCAAGGCTATGGTTTTCCCAGTGGTCATGTATAGATGTGAGAGTCAAACCATAAGGAAGACTGAGCGCCGAAGAACTGAAGCTTTGGAACTGTGGTTGGAGAAGATCTTGAGAGGCCCTTGGACAGCAAGGAGATCCAACCAGTCCATCCTAAAGGAAATCAGTCCTGGATGTTCATTGGAAGGACTGATGCTGAAGTTCCAATACTTTGGCCACCTGATGTGAAGAAGTGACTCATTGGAAGAGACCCTGATGCTGGGAAAGATTGAAGGCGGGAGAAGGGGACAACAGAGGATGAGATGGTTGGACGGCATCACCGACTTGATGGACATGAGTTTGAGTAAGCTCTGGGAGTTGGTGAAGGACAGGGAAGCCTGGTATGCTACAGTCCACGGGGTGCAAAGAGTCGGACACAACCGAGCAGCTGAACAACAGCAGAAAGTACTCTGGTGGGCAGAATGCTTTGTCTCGTAATGAGGCAGACATGGCCTCTCCAAGTGTGCTGACTTAGGGAACCCAGCTTGCCTTTCCCGTAAAACATGGACAAAATGGGAGTGAAAGAGTATTAGCTTGTACCGTAGAGAGACTCCCCTTGCCTGTCATCCTACCTCCTCTGTTTTCAGACACGTTCTCCTTCATCCTCACCATCCGCCTGTCACCGGAGTCTCTGCTTCATGCAGACTTGGGGTTTGCCGTCTTTCTCTCCCCTGGCAGCACGCAAGAGGAGCCATTAGAGCAAAGTGGAATCTGACTTGCTTGTTCACAGGGGATCCCCTTGGGATGTTTTGTGAACACGAACAGGGACACGCAGAAGCCAGGCGGGCTGGACTTCAGGGCCCAGGGCCTTTCCCGCTCACTCATGCCCACTCTCTCTGGAAACTTCCTACAGAGGCTCAGCCCAGCGTCAGTAGGTGTTCATTGTTCCGAATGAGGTCTGAGTGAGTGAAGGGATTGTTCTCATGAGAGGGCTGTGAAATCTCGGGTCTCGAGATCTGGAAATTAAATATTTTAATTTCTCTTTCACTTCAGAACCATTTGGCAAAAATGCATTTAAATCATTTCTTAAGCGTCAACTGCCTCAGGAGATAGTAAATTAAGTAGAAAACACACAGAAGTTAAACAACTTGTTCATTGGATCCCTTTCTTTCTGAGAGCTGAGAATAAAGAACAAAAACATCTTGATGAGGGTATTTCCCAGCTCTGGGGACATTTGGTCCCAGCTGTCTCCCGCCTCCACTCCCCCTTCCTCCAACATGCTCTTTTTGTTTTACCTGTAGGAGCCTGTGGTTATTTTCAGTCCAAGAAGCCCCGCCTGACTGGTGTGTCGTGTCCTGATTTGCTGACGGGCAGGCCCCTTGGGTTGAGCTAATTCTAAGGAAACAGTCATGGAAGGACTGCTGCTTGGGGAGGCAGCAGGTCAGGAAAGCTCACACTCTGGGCTTCTTAACCCAAGAGTCTGTGGCTGAACCTTGGCTGCAGGCGGGGACCCCTCCCGGTGGACCCGTGGCAGGGGGCTGAGTCCAGGTCTGGCCAGGGTCACACACCTCTCACTTATTGTGGACTTCGGGCAACTTTGTTGAGCTCTCTGTCATGTCTGGTTTGTCAGAGAAGCAGGATCATATAAGTGTGGTAGAGTGAGGGTGTGTGGTAGACATGAGGCCCTATGCAGTCGTGGGAACCTGGGAAGATGAGTGTCACAGGCCAGCTGTCATCAAGGAGAGCTGGGCGAAGCCTGGGGGCAAGGAAGGTTGCTGGGAACCTGCTCTGCCTCTCACCTCCCCACACGGGGGCCCTGCCTGAGAGGCTGGACCACGGCTCCGCAGAGCTGCATGCCTACCAGTCTCTTGACCTGCCCGTGTACTGGCAGCCGCTTCCTGTTTGCCTTCCAGGTCACCCACAAACTTCCTGTGTGGCCAGTCCTAACCTAGAGGCATCCAGGGAAGGGAATTTAGGGGAATGCTGAGTTGATACCGGGTGAAAAGCACCAGTGTTGGTCTTGGCTTGGTTTGGTATCCCTACACCCCTCTTTACCACGGTGAATTTCCAAGTAAAGACAGGAGCCGAGTCATGGCTCAGTCTAACACCATTCAACTGTGGCCAGAAACTCCCCAACTCCCCCAGAGGATACAGTGTCCTCTGTCCAAATTGGGTGACACTGTTCTCTCGTAGCCAAGTTATGCTCTCCCCCTTGAGTGACTGTAACTGTTAGGCCTGATGGAGCCCGATGGAGGTGATGGAGCTGGATGGAGGTGATGGAACCTGATGGGGATGATGGCACCTGATGGAGGTGATGGAGCTGGATGGAGGTGATGGAGCCAGATGGGGCTGATGGATGGAGGTGATGGAACCTGATGGAGGTTATGGACCAGAGATGATGGGGCCTGATAGAGATGATGGAGCCAGATGGGGATGATGGAGCCCGATAGAGAGGCGCCTGCTCTGGCATGATGCTGCATGCTCCTTGGTGGGTGGGATGACCCAGAGCCCAAGTGGGGCAACTTGGGTTAGTGGGAATGTGATCAAACTTTTAGACTCTCCTGGGGGTACTGGAGAGACAAAGCTATTTCCTGAAAATGACCTGGTTCTCATCGGAGATTGTTGAAGCTGTGCTTCAAAATCGCCCCTGGGAGAGCATGCCAAAGGCTTCCGTGTCAGTGTCTGAAACGGTTGAGCCGAGAAGCAGAAGCACCTCAAGGTGGCGCAGGAGATTTACTCCAGGGCCTGGACCTCACATGATGTGGGGCTGCTGAAGGAGTCAGCGGGAGGCTGTCCCCCCGCGTGCGGAAGCAGAGCTGGCCTCAGTGGCGGGGCATGGACGCACCATTGGTGACTCTCTGCCCTCCTGCCCAACTCCATGTCTTTCTTCACTTTGCACAGGGTCCTCATTACCTCCTCACCAAATCATAAATTCCAGCGCCAACAGCGGACTCCTGGATGCCCTGTTTCAGCCTCCAGGAGGCAGCCCGGCTCTGCTGGGAGGCTGCCCAAGAGACTGGTGTGTTGTCCTGCATGCTCAGACTCTTACTCCCAACCGCTTGGTTTGCGAAGTTGGCTGACATTCTTCCAGCATGATTCTGTCAGCCCTGCTCTCAGCAGAAGGCGGGTCATGAACTCACTGTCCTCTCAGTGAGCGGACCTCATCCCGTGGACTTCAACCCATCCTCCCCATGATGTGAAGGGCGGCTAGGGCATGGTCTGCTCTTTCAGTTCAGAATCAGAATCAGCCAAAGCCGTCTTCCTTCGTCAGGATGTGGTCTTGGATGAGTCACCTGCTCTCCCAACATCATCCTTCCTTCCCTCTGAGATAAGGACACAGCTGTGCACCCACCTCCGGGCGGCTGAGAGGACCAGTGAAGCAGGACATGTGACTGCAGAGCCAGCCTCCTCTTCTCACAGCTTTATCCCACAGCGTGCAAATATAAATATAAAAAGTACTGCCTGGGGGCTTCCCTGGTGGCGCAGTGGCAAAGAGTCCGCCTGCCAGTACAGGAGACGCGGCTTTAATCTCTGATCCAGGAAGATCCCACATCCCATGGAGCATCTAAGCCAGTGCTCCACAGCTGCTGAGCCTAGGAACCACAGCTCCTGAAGCCCACACACCCAGAGCCCGTGCTCCCCAACAGGAGAAGCCGCCGCAGCAAGAAGCTTGCTCGCCACACCTAGAGAAAAGCGTGCACAGCATCAAAGACCCAACATGGCCCAAAATAAGTCAATAAAACTATTTAGAAAGAAGCACTGCCTGACACATGGGAAGTGCTCATTGAATATTTCTTTCATGAATGAAATGAGATTTTCCCATCGCTGGCTGATTTAGTCGTTCATTCTGTTGTTCATTTGTTCACTCAGTGTTTAGTGAATTTGATATTCTAGAAAGTGAGTTAAGCACTGAGGGGTCCATGGCCCCCCAAGCGGCTATGAGCATGGTCTTTCTGGGATAAAATAGGACTTGATCCACTGCCCGACTGAAATCTGTCAGCAAACCTTGGACCTTGGAGTAGCTCGTGGTCTTTCACAGGTTCCTGCTTTCTTCCCTGGGCCCTATGTTCCAGCCACACTAAAATTAAAAAAAAAAAAGCTTTTATTATAAAATACATTTGTCAAACAGTGCATAAAATATGAATTTATGCTTAATGACTTTGCATAAAATGGAACATCGAAATGTCACCACCAGGTCAAGAGGAGAGCACTGTCAGCCCCGGAAGCCCCTCCTCCCTCTTGACAGCCTCCTCCCCGCAAGGGTTGCCCCTGACTTGGCTTCGGTGACAGAGACGTAAATACTGTTGAAAAGCGCGCGGTTTGCGCAGTGGTTCATATTTTCCATTGCTTTTGCAAGTCACGTTCCTTCTCCTGGCCTCTCCTGTCTGGCTGGGGCCGTCGCATACGCAGTGGAGGCCGACGGCTCTGTCCAGCCTTCCCCGTGTGCCCTGTGCACGGCCCTCTGGTTGCCCACCTGTCTGAGTACTCGAAGTGTGGATCTGGAGACCAGTCTTATTTACCTTGAGTTAGAATGTGAATTTAACTGTGGCTGCCGTGTGAACAGGGGCTGTTGTGTAGACGAGACGCTGGCGTATGGGGGACGGTGAGTGTGCGCTGGCCCGTGTGTGTGTGTGTGTTACTGTGGGGGAAGGCGTGCAGAGGAGGAGGAGAAAGGCCTTGACTCAAGCAGCGCGGGAGGGGAGCTGGACTCTTCCCTCCACGGTGGTCTGTAACCTATACCCTTCAGGCGCTCACATCCCCAGCCCCACACGTCTCTTGGCACAGCATCCTTCCCACCATCACGGCAGACGCCTCTTAACTGTCACCCAGCTTCAGCCCACTCTCTGCCACTGCCAGAGTTACCTCTAGGGTCAGTTATCCTAGTCTAGACTGGTCACCCTAGTCTCTTCCATAAAATTCCCCCCGACTTCTTTAGTAGGATTTAAAAGTTAAACCATCGATCACTCTATTCCCCACCTCCCTTATTAAATAATTCTTTGCAAGGAAGTTAACATACACACATGTCTCCTGATTACAGATTACAGCCCAGTTTCTGGTGAGTTCTGTTCTGTAGAAGGCCGGCCAGTTCTCATGCATCCAGTGGCTTCAGCCACAGATTCTCCTTATCTGTCCTTCATTCCTTGTTGAGGTGTTCACTTCTCACATGTATTATGAAAAACAAATGTATTCCAGATGTGTCTGGGGTTGAGGGAATGCCGAGGTGAATCAGACACTGCCTCCAGGACCTTTTGATCCAGCAGGGCTGAAGCGATCAAGATCACTGGCAGTCACTTGTGTTGATTAATCATTTTTAAGATGCCAGCCATCCTTCTGAGGGCTTTGCATTCAAGTTGATCTAACAGTTCTCCAGATGACGATGGCAACATCAACTCAACGGACATGAGTTTGAGCCGCCTCTGGGAACGACAGGGGAGTCTGACGTGCTCCATTTCGTGGGGTTGCAAAGAGCTGGACTAAGCGACTGAACAACAAGCAACAGTTCCCCCTTCTACACACGTGTATCGCTTGCTCTGTGCCAGGCCCTTTGCGAAGCACTGGGACAGTCACATCCAGCAAGGGGGTCTCCCTTCCTGCAGGGAGACAGCTTGATGTGGGACAGACGGGTGACAACACAGTGGCCGAGTTACGTGCTGAGTGGTGTGGAAGCCGAGGGGAGGGTCGTCTCACTTGGCATCTGAGCTCAGACTGCTGTAACACAATATCACCCACTGGCTGGCAAAACGATGCTTTTTATGTTCTCAGAGTTGTGTAGGCTTGAAGTCCAAGATCAGGGCTCCAACGTGATCAGCTTGTGGTGAGCACTCTCTTCCTGGTGTACGGGTGGCTGCCTTCTCCCCATGTCCTCACGTGGCAGGGAGAGAGAACTCCAGGTCTCCCTCTTCCTCTTCTTCTCGGTGGATTCGGACCCACTCACATAACCTCGTTTAACCATAATTACCTCCTAAGAGTCCTGTCTCCAACAGTGACATTGGGGTTGGAGCTTCAACACCTGAATGTGGGGGGCACCCAGTTAAGTGTACAGCCGTCAGGGCTGGTGATCCAGGGAGGGCTTCATGGAGTAGGTGCTCTGAGTTAAATCCTAAGTGATGAGCATATATCCAGGCAAAGGTAGGAGATGGAGTGGGATAAACAGGGAGCCTGGGTGAGAGCAGTGTGTGCACAGACCCTGAGGAAGGGAAAATGGGCTCTGGTATGTAAGTGTTGACGTGCTGTAGAGTAGGAGGGGTGGGCGTGGACATCTGTGGCAACCCGCAGGGTGGCCTGACTGAGCGGGGTGGTCTGGGTCTGGATCTTGAACCTTAAGAAGGGTTGGTGCATGTGGTGATGCCAGGAGGAAGGAGGGCATTGCAGACTTGAAAGAACTTTTAAAAATATATTTACTTATTTGGTTTCCTTGAGTCTTTGGTTGCAGTGCATGGACCCCCAAGTAGCTAAAGGCTTCGGATCACACAGGCTCAGTAGCTGTGGTGCATGGGCTTGCTGGCCTCTTGGCATGTGGGATCCTAGTTCGCCAACCAGGGATCACACTCAGGTCTCCTGCATTGGAAGGTGAATTCTAAATCGCTGGACCACCGGGGAAGTCCTGAAAGGACTTTCACATCAAGGTGTGGGTGGGAGTTTCCTTTGGCAGAAACCATTGTTGAATAGGGGTCATGGCACCCAGCGAGACTATGGCGAGGATTTAACAGGGTGGGGCCTGCAGGTGCTGAAGTGGTTTTTATAAATGCAGAATTCTTTGTCACTTCATTTGAAAACCCTTTGTTGAGTTTCTCCTACCTACGTCTGAGTTACCTTCCCCCTAGTTTTGCCAGTTGATATTTTCCAAGCACCCTGAATGCAGAAACCCCCTCCTCACTTACAAATAAAATAATGGAGCCCACAGGTCATCCTCAAGATAAGGTTTTTGCAACCAGGTTTTTGCTCACTTGTATTTCTCATTTTTGCCAGATTATGACTCTGATGCGATGAGTAGCTCTTACGAATCGTACGACGAGGAGGAGGAGGATGGGAAGGGGAAGAAGACGCGGCACCAGTGGCCTTCAGAGGAAGCCTCCATGGACCTGGTAAAGGATGCCAAGATCTGTGCCTTCCTCCTGCGGAAGAAGCGCTTCGGGCAGTGGACCAAGTTACTCTGCGTCATCAAAGACACCAAACTGCTGGTAAAGCCTCGCCACTCGGTTCTCTTGTGTAGAGTCGGTGAGATGCAGTGGGCCATCTAACCAGGTGGAATCTACGCCCGGGCAACATTCACCTTGGTGGACACAGAGGAAGCGCTGAAGCGCTGGCCCGTGACCTGCCGTCAGCAAGCTTGGCTGAGGCTCCCGTGCCTTTAACGCCCTTTTCTTGCCAGCTCCCTAAGCACTCAGCGGGCAAAACCATCCCCGCCTTGGGCCAGCGTCTGCGGCTCGTGTCAGTGGAAATGCACGCTGCTGGAGCTTGCCAGACGTTGCAGGATGGATTTTCTCATTTGTAGTGAGTCAGTGAATTCCTCAAAGCCAGGTCATCGAAGGCGGATGGGCAGGCCCGGCGAGGTCTGGGGGACAGTGCCCAGGAAAGGAAATTCTTCTGGAGAGCTAAAAGCTGACTCTTTTTCCTTTTTTTGTAACTCAGGGAGGCAGAATAGAAAGAGTGAGTAGCAGAGGAGCGGGGGCAGGAGGACACACACCCTCTGCTGCAGGCGCCACGGGGGAGCCTAGAGGGGAAGCGAGAGCCTTTGAGACTCATCCTCTGTCCCTCCTCCCTCCTTCCTTCCCAGCTTCAGAAATCACGGTTGGCTGTTGGCATTAAGAATGTTAGACTCTGTTTTTGTATTGCCTTCAAATGAAGCTTGGGGAACAAAAATCACTCAAAATTCCATCATTAAAACAGAACACATGAGGGTGTATGATTCTGTATCTCACTTTTCAGTGGAGCAGAGAACCTCCCTTTTAAAAAAACAGTCTCATCTGTGAATTATGGGAATCTTATTTTACTAGATTCTTAGGACATACTATGTTTTTTGATTCATGGTTTTGTAAAAAACAAACAAACAAACAAACAAAAATCAACCTTTTTAAGCAGTGAGAGTACATGTTTTTTTCCACATGTGTGGCCTGAATTTCTCCCAAATTTAGACTATGCCAAAAAATGATGATGCCACGGGGGAATTTTAAAGTAAAGAACGAAAGAAAAAAAGATTAAAAAGATTAATATGGTCCGTATTTACAATCTGACATAATGGCTGCAAGATGTGGATATGTTATATAAACGTTTAAAAATACACAGTTGGCTCTTGTGTAAAGGGCTTCCCTAGTGGCTTAGCTAGTAAACAATCTGTCTGCAATGCAGGAGACCTGGGCTCGATCTCTGGGTTGGGAAGATTCCCTGGAGAAGGGAAAGGCTACCCCACTCCTGTATTCTGGCCTGGAGAATTCCAGGGACTGTATGTATAGTCCATGGGGTCGCAAAGAGTCAGACTCGACTGAGCGACTTTCACTTCACTTCTCATGTAAAAGAAGTTTTAGA
>NW_024070187.1:112748360-112779345 GCF_014754425.2 Oryx dammah | reverse complement strand
TGCCTGGAGAATCCAATGGACAGAGGAGCCTGGCGGGCTACAGTCCACGGGGTCACAAAGAGTCGGACACGACTGAGCGACTTCACTTTCACCTTCAGCAGTTGTCAGAGGTGCCAAGTCTACCCTCTGCCCCAGCCCCCGGCCCCAGCCCCTTCCCTTCCTGTCTCCTTCCTTCCCTCACTCCTCAGCTACTTCTTCCATCACTTACCAAGTTTCCCATCTTCCAAACCGGGATGGTGATACCGTTTAGAGTAGCTGTAAATATTTAAGAAGGGATGAGTGGAAAGCCATGCAAAAGCGCTGTCTTTGATGAAATGCAGAATCAAAGTTTTGTTATGGAACTTTTTTTCATTCAAAAATGACCTACAATCCAACTGCCCAGATTACTCCCATTGACTGAAAAAAAAAAAAAATTAACAGTGATAAAAGCAAGTACTCTCTAAGTCTCACAGAACAGAAAGCTGTAAACGGAAAACAGAACAGCAGCCTTTTCCCCTAAATGCCCGCAGTGTGTTTTCCCACGGGCGCCACCATGACTAGCTTCTTTGAATGTCCTTCCGGAACCCGTTTGTCTCTGAGCACAGGCAGCTCTCTGGTGGGCACTGAGATGTGCCCAGACCCCTTCAGTGCCCTTCCGTGGACCCTGCACTCAACTGGAAAGCACAGCTTGGCAGACGTTTCTGTCTATTATATGCTGATGTGTATACTCTTCATAAAATGATTCATCTGTGTTTCAGAGAGAGAGTAGGGATGAGGTGGGCAGACATGAAATGACATAAATGGTGGGGTCTCCGAGGTGCTGTATGCCCACGTTAGAGAAAATCTCCGACATTGCCTGTCACCTGTAGAGGAAGCTCCACTGGAACATAAGATCCATCAGGACTTCACACCCTGCCCAGCCATGTCCTGGTGCTAGTTAACTCTGCAGAGTTGCGAGCAGGGGTGTTTGCACGTACACAGAGGTGAGGTGTGGGTATACAGTGGGGCTCTGTGTATGAGTCCCTGGATCTTCAGGGACTCCAGCCTCTGAGCCTCTCTGCCCTTCAGCCAGACCTCCAGGTGCTTCTCCAGCGCTGTTTTCACTGTGCCGTAGTTTCATCTGTGGTAAAGGACTTCCTTATACCCTTACTCTGATCTCTCCTGTCCATCACAGTGCTACAAAACTTCCAAGGACCAGCAGCCCCAGATGGAACTGCCGCTCCAAGGTTGCAACATTACATATATCCCGAAAGACAGCAAAAAGAAGAAGCATGAGCTGAAAATCACCCAGCAGGGCACAGACCCACTTGTTCTTGCCGTCCAGAGTAAGGAGCAGGCTGAACAGTGGCTGAAGGTAACTTGTGTTGCTTTTGTTTCTGAGCCAGTTTCCTTCCCGAACCTCTTCCTGAGATCTGTTTTTTTTTGTTTAATGTTCGTTTTTTTATGCAAGCACAGGCAAACCGTGGATTAGCCTGTCTTTGATGTCTTGAATATTCTGATTACTTTGAGGTTAATCATTTTAAATCTTGTCTTCAAAAGGGCATTCTGCCTCCTGTTTGCAATCTACTTCTAGAACTTTCTCTTTTGGCTTGATTTTTATCGTTTTGCTTGGTCATGTCCAAAGTGAAGTGTTAGTTGCTCAGTTGTATCTGACTCTTGCGACCCCATGGACTGTAGCCTGCCAAGCTCCTCTGTCCATGGAATTCTCCAGGCAAGAATACAGGAGTGGGTTGCCATTTCCTCCTCCAGGGGGTTGAACCTGGGTCTCCTGCTTTGCAAGCAGTTGAGCCTTTACCGTCTGAGCCACCGGGGAAGCCCATTGTGTCTGGATGTAGTTTTTTTTTTTTTCCTGCTCAGTTTTCCCTGGGCCTTTTAAATCTGTGGATTTAAGGGTTTTTTTTTTTTTAAGTTTTTTTCTAAGTTTTGGGAAAAGGTTTCAGCCATTTCCCTTAAAATATTACTGCCCCATTCCCTTGCTTCTCCCAAATAATTTAAATATATGCTAGACTTTTCCACTGTTTTATACTTTTATCTTCTCCTTTCGTTTCTTATCCTTATTTTTCTCTTTAGTCTTGTTAATTTTTTTCCTGTTACTTTCCAGATCACGGTGTCTGTCTCCAGCTGTATCTGATCTGCTAATAAGTTTGCTCTTGTTCACTGGGTTCTTTATTTCGTCTCTGGTAGTTTTCAATTCTGAAATTTCTAGCTGTTTCCTTTTAGGACCTTTGGTTTGGCTTTTCTCTCCATGACAAGCACATACAGGCATGCTTCTTTCGACTGTGGTTTCTGTTGAGTTTGGATCTCGGTCGGTAACCTACGGATCCTTTTCTTGTGTATGTCGTTTTGTGTTCTTGTCAGGGTATCTGATGATCATGCTGGTCATTATATTCACATTTGGAAAAAAGATATTATAGTACATTTTGGTGTCAGCTCTCCTGAAGTATAATTCAAATATCCTACAGCTCATCCTTTTAAAGTATGATTCATTGGTTTTCAGTTGATTCATAGAGTTGTGCAACTATCAACATAATCTAATTTCAGAATGTTTTCATCAGCTCAAAGAGAAACACTGTCCTTACTGTGTTAGCAGTCACTTCCCCCAGTTCCAGCCCTAGCCAACTACTCATCCGCTCTCTGTCCCTATAGATTTGCCTGTTCTGAGCATTTCCTGTAAACACACTCATACAATATATATCCTTTTGTGACTGTCTTCTTTGACTTAGCATAATGTTTTTAGAGTCATCCACATTGTATCTGTGTCAGTCTGTCATTCCTTTTTACTGCTTTTTGTGTCTTTGCTAAGAAACCATTGTTGAATCCAAGGCCTGGATTTGGTAGTGTTAGCTTTTACATTTAGTCTGTGATCCGTTTTGGCTTCACCTTCGGTTATATTGTGAAGTAGGGGTTTAGTCCCATTCTTTTCCCTGTGGCATCCAGTTATCCCTCTAGAAATAAGTGATTCTTAGCACAGTGGCTTCATTTCTTGGAGAGCATTTTCATTTGCCTGTGGCACAAGCTTTGCTAGGCACTAGGTCTCCAAAATCAGTTTCATCTACTTTCAGAGCTTGAGATTTTTCAGAGCCCTGCAGATGACCAGGCTGCAGAGCCCTCCAGATGAAGTCAGGCTGCAGTCCATTAAAGGGCAGGCTTATACTTATTTTAGTCTTACTCCAGCTCCTAATCTTGGGGGCCTACTCTTAAAGGTAGGGCTTCCCAGGTGACTCAGTGGTAAAGAATTCACCTGCCAAGGCAAGGGACGAAGGTTTGACCCCTGGATTGGGAAGATCCACTGGAGAGGGAAATGGCAACCCACTCCAGTCTTCTTGCCTAAGAAATCCCAAGGACAGAGGAGCCCGACAGTCCATGGGGTCACAAAAGAGTCGGACATGACTTAGCAACTAAACAACAACAAAAGTGTGGGGTTTTGTCAGGGACCTGTCTTTTCTGTGCCCTACACCCAAGCTTTTGGTTCCCATTCCTCCAGAGCTGTCAGAGTACTAGCTGGCTTCTCAGCTACCTCCTCTGGGGAGCAGCAAAGGCAGTGCTAGCTGCTGGCCTGCCTCTCAATATTTCCATCTACCTCTGGATCACGGCCGGGTAATTCCATACTATGCTCATAGCTGTTCTCTGCTTTTAGGAAGACGCTGTGTGTATTTCATCTTGCTTTCCTGATGGTCTTTATCAGGGGGATTGGTCCACACCTTCTAGTTGTCATTGCCTGATAGTACTTGCTGTGAAGAAAAAGGCTGGGATGGGCTGGGAAAGCTTGAGGAGGCATTTTATAACGCTGCTTTTATAATAAGATGCCAGCGCCCGTTAAATTCAGAGCCCCACTTCCCTCTCCTCTCCTGGAAAAGCATAGGGCCAGACTCTGCAATGACAACAGTGATCGTTTCTGCTGGGGCAGAGCACACAGATGTGGCTTTTCGCATGTCTGTAATTTGGGGATGGAGCAGAGCATTTGTTTTTTTAATGGGAGTCCTGTGATCGAGAGTTCCGGCTGCTGAGTTTGCTTCTCCTTCCAGACACAGAGCCTAATATGCCACATGTCAACCCCTGCTGTTACCGGAGTACTTTTCCATCGTCAACAAAGCTGCCCAAAAAAGTTGTAACTATTAGCCATTTCATTTTACAGGTGAGGTACTGAGTCCCAGATAGACACAATGGTACACCAGTCAACCTGTGATGGAGCCAGGAGTGGACTTCAGAATTTCCTGACTTCATTTTCATCTTCATTCTGCTGGGCCGTCTGACAATTTGCCGTTTTCTCTTTTTATTCCTGACTTCCGGGTTCTTAGCACCATTCCTTCATTAAGGAGGGAAAGAATGAGGAAATAGATGAAAAGCCTTATTTATGATTCTGCTTTCTCCACCTGGTTACCTGTATCTGGCCTTCTGCGTCTTTGTGTTTACCTGTTTCTTAGGGGAGAACCGAGAAAGGATGCTCTGAAATCTAAGCTTTCTTCTCTCTTCACTCCATTCTCACAGTTTGTTGACATTTAATGCGCACTGAGTCACAGCTCCCTTCTTAGTTACATTGCTCTGATGTGAAATCATGTAGAGTTCACTGGGTTTTACTGCTTCGTAGGGAAATAATATTGAGCTGACCGTGCTGCTCACAAACACATAGCTAAAGACAAAACTTTTTCAAGAAGTCAGGTGCTAATGGAGTGAAACAGTCTCACATCTATTTCAGCAAATGTGAAATACAGTTCAGGGGTACTTAGCCAATTTCAGAGTGATGACTCTGTCAGTGGAAGTTGAATTGCAAGAACTTTTTAGCATTTGCTCATATTTCTTTAAAAAGAAGTAAATACGTGGTACATTACCTTTTTCTGAAGGGTTTACCTTAATTATTCCATTTAACGTCTGTGCTTCACTCCCATTGCATCTGACAGGAACCTAAGAAGTCTTGATTAGAAAGGAAAGTCAGATGACAAAACTAGTTTTAATCAGATACAAAATTTTAATTTTTTAAAACCAGCAGAGATCTGGGATGTTTCAGTTTAATTTCATCCAGATATTGTCTTTAGATTGGCTGCCTTTTCAGAATCATCTGGAATTTAAAACAGAGATTTCTAATGATTTGGTACCTAAGAATTTTTTTTTTTTTTTTGGTTTATGTCTTTTACCCTTTTTAAGATCCCCAAAGCCACAGGTATACTTGAAGCATGCCTCCCCTATTAATTCTCTCTCCCTCTTCCAAGATAACTTTTATCTAGAACTTGGTCTTTATTATTATTATCTAGATATGCTTTAGAAATACTTTTTACTTACACATGTATCATAAACAAGGGGCAGTATTATTTTTCATGTTTAAACTTCCTGTGTAAATGGCTTCAGCCTGCGCATGTCTTGCCGCCAGCTTTCTTCACTCAGCTGTTTGCACACTCTCGCTGTCTTGGGCCGTGTTCAGTGCGTGTTCTCACGCGTGTGCCCTGGTCTGGGTGTCCTGGTTTCTCCAGGACGGGGACCATCTATTGGAACTGCTGAGTTTGGTCTGTGCTCACCTTCACCGTTACCGGAGCTTGGCAGATTGTTTTCCAGGCTCCTTTGTATAACTGAGCCTCCTCCCGCAATGTGTGAGAGGAACCGTTTTGTGTTTTCCTTTCAGAGTTTCTCTGTACCATGTGCAAGCAAACAGAAATGCAGATTTCAATTCCCATCCTCCCACCCTCATAAAAGGGTGTATTCTGCACCTAGTCTTCCCTCCCCCAAATAGAGTAATTTTGAGATTTTTTTTCCAGATTAAAGAATACCACACTTCCTTTTTTCTCTCTTACACTACATAGCATTTCACTTTATAACCAGAATATGCCTCCTACTTATGGATGTAGGATTGTTGTCATCTTCTGATGTGACAGAGTTCGGTGATATTTATCCTGTGTCCACAGCATCTCACACTTCTGCTAGTCTGTAGGATAAATTTCCAAAGAGTAATTATTTGTATGAAGGTTACAAGCATTTATAATTCTGAGATATAGATGAACCCCTCATGAAGAGTGGTTCAGCTCCCCATCAACAATATGTGTGTGCCTCTTTCTCCACCGTCTTGCCAGCAGAGAGAGCATGTTACCAGCCTTTGAATTTTTGCCAGCCTGGGAGGGGAAAATGATATCTCATCTAGTTTTAATCTGCATTTATCGTCTTATGAATGGCATGGAGCATCTTTTTACAGAGTTTAAGAGCCTACGGCTGTGTTACTGTTTCTGTGAGCTGTCTGTTTATATCCTTGGGCTTCTGTAGATATCCTGCTCAGAAATCTCTTTTTAAGGGAAACTCCCGATTCCGGAGGCCAAGCCAGGTTCCGTAGTCACAGCTCTAGCTCAGGCTGCTAATTTCCACTTGGATAGAAGTTCTCACGGAAGAAGCAGGGTTTGAGACCACAAGTAAGCTCTCAGTCAGGTAGGCTGTGAAGGTAAATAGCATTCCATAGCCATTCTCACTAAAGTTTTATTTGGTTCTTATAATTGCTTCTGAAATTCATTATAATAAATGTAAAAAAGGCAGGAGGGAGAAAGGGGGTGAGCCAGTCCTGCGTAGAGAGCGTGTCACTAGGGGGCAGACTGGAGCCTGACCTGGAGTTTTGATCTCAGCTCCAGAAGCCTCTTGCTGAATGTCTCAGATGAGCTACTTGACTTCTCAAAACATAGAGTTTTCTCATCTATGAAGTGAAAGGGGTGGAAAGGAGTATTTCCTTTTGGAGTTGTGGTGAGGATACAGCAATATGAAAATGAAAGTGTTAGTCTGACTCTGTGACCCCATGGACTATAGCCTCTGTCCACGGAATTCTCCAGGCGAGAACACTGGGGTGGGTTGCCATTCCCTTCTCCAGGGGAATCTTCTCGATGCAGGGATTGAACCCCCAGGTCTTGTGCATTGCAGGCAGGTTCTTTACTGTCTGAGCCACCAGCTTAAGACCTAAAGCATTTAGAAGAGCACCTCGCCTGTATGAGCACGTATATATGTGCGAGCTGCTGTTGGTGGTGGTGATAATCAATTTACAAGCTCCTGCTGACGTCAGTTTGGAAGTCAGGATAACAGAAGATGTTTTCGGGGGCCAGAGCGGCAAGTGTCCACCTCCCTTCCTCCTGCCCTCCTTTGTCCAGACCTGTAGGGAGGCCGGGAAGCACTGTCCTCCTGTGTACCCTCAGACGGGACACCACGTGCCAATCATCTGCCACATCCCTTATTGCAAAATAAACTAATAAACATCCCAAACAACCCTAAATAGTTTATACCAAAGATAAGTTTTTAAGAACTTGCCTACTCTGGGTCTTGGTTGCAGCGTGCAAGATCTTTTTTCAGTTGGGGCATATGAACTCTGAATTGTGGCATGTGGGGTCTAGTTCCCTGACCAAGGATGGAACCCCAGGCCCCCTGTGTGGGGGGCATGAAGTCCTAGCCACCGGACCACAGGGAAGTCCCTAAAGAGAAAGTTCAAAGGCAGTTGTCTGCACTGTAGACGCCGCTGACCTCTTCTGAGGAGAATCTGTGGCAGTTCTAGTGCTGACTTTGGGATAAATTTGGTATCAGTTTCATCCACCCTTTTCTTGCTCTTTTCCCCCACTCCCAGCTGGGCAGCATTGTCCTGTTCTTACAGCATCTCCTGATCTCTGGCTGCTTTGGAGGAACGCAGTTGGGAAGAGTTCTCACCATGGTTTAATGTGCTGAGAGCATTGTGGTTTTGCCGGAGCTCTCAAGGGAATCACAGCATGGCTTACTGTATACGTCAGCTCAGAGAACACCATCCTGTTTGTCCTTTAATGAAGGTCTTTCAGGACTTCCTGGTGGTCCAGTGGATAAGACTTTACCTTCCAATGCAGTGGGTGTGGGTTCAATCCCTGGTCAGGAAGCTAAGATCTCATATGCCTTTCAGTTAAAAATCCAAAACAAGCAACAGAAGCAATATTGTAAGAAATTCACTTGTTGTTCAATGTCTATGTTGTGTCCAACTCCTTGTGACCCCAGGGACCGCAGCACGCCATGCCTCCCTGTCCCTCACAGTCTCCTAGAGTTTGCCCAGGTTCGTGTCCTTTGAATTGGTGACGCTATCCAACCATCTCATCCTCTGCTGCCCTCTTCTCCTTTTGCCTTCAGTCTTTCCCAGCATCAGCGTCTTTTCCAATGAGTCAGCTGTTCACATCGATAGAGACTTAAAAAAATGAAAAGTAAAATAAAAAGTTGAAAAATGTAGCATTAAAAAAAAAATGAATAAAAGAAAAGTCTGTGTTCACCCGGGATCTCCCTTTCCTTCATTTCTTTTTGAAGTAGGGCCTCCGGCATCACTCTCACTCTAAAGACATTACTAAAACACAGTTGTTTCTAATAGAGCAGACTTTCCTGAAATAGCTCCTTTCAGCTTTGATGGGAAAAGTCTTTATTTCACGTTAACTCTTTGTGGGAAGTCAGCCACTGCTTGTATCAGTTGCACCTTTGAGTGTGACGTGTCATTTTTTCCTGTGTCTTCTTCTGAGATTTGTTTAATCTTTGCTTTTGATCAGTTGACGATGCTGTGTGTGGGTGTAGCTCTGTAGGTTTTCGTCTTTCTCAGTGCTTGCGCTTTTTTGTTGCTCTGTGGGTTGAGGTCTTTCAACAGGTTTGCACCATTTGGGGCCATATCTCTTCAAGTATTTTCCTGCCTCGTTTTTTTCTCTCTTCTTGTATGTGTTAGGTCACTTGGAGTAGCCCAGGAGTTTTTGGGTACTCTGTTCTCTTCTCTTCATTCTCCCACGCATTTAAGTTTGGGTGGATATTTAGCTTTACCTCTCCTCAAGTTTCCTGGTCCTTCTCTCCTCTGTGTTTAGTGTGCCTTTAAGCCCATCTAATGAAGTATGTATCGTCCCATGGTTCATTTCTAGCATTTCTTTTTTTAAAAAGAAATAGTTTTCATCTCTCTTCTGAAATTCCCTGTCTCTTCACACGTGTTGTATGTCTTTTTCATGATCTCTTTTGACTTCCTATCATAGTTATTCTAAAGTCTCTTGTAATTTTAATGTTTGATTCATCTCTAGGACTACTCGTATCGAATTTATCTCTTGAGTTTACATCCTATTTCATGTGCTTTGTGTAAAAGAACAGTAGAGACAGAAGTAAAGACTATTTCCTCCAGAGAGGGGTGTGTCCCTTCTGTTTGCTGCTCATAGGTGGGCTGCCTCGGTCTCCCCTGCAGTGGAGGCAGCAGCATCTGGACTTGGGGGGCTGCAGCTTCACTTTGACTTACTTTGCGACTGTTGTCGCATGTTTTCAGGGCTGGATCTGGAATTTTCCATCAGCGTGCCTCAGGTTCTGAGCTGTCGTGGGAGTCTGGAGCTCTCTGTGTGCTACAAACACACAGCAGTGTTCTGGACCACCTTGCTTTCCTTTTTGGCTTGATGAAGGCTGGCTCTTTGGTTTGCTGGGGTCTCCTCTGTTCTGCAACTGTGCCTCTGGCCTCCCATGCCTTGGGAGAAATCTTTCTATCCTGGTGTGTCTCTAGCTTTTGCAGGTTGGCTTCCTTGTACTCTGGGAAAGCCCAGGTCTCTCTGGAGGAGGGGATCGTCTTCACTGCTGCTGTGAAGCAGCTGCCTTGCACTTGGCCAAAGTCCCGTGTGTCTCAGGGGACATCCCTGAACTCAGCTTCTTTGGCTGTAGCCTTCCTGGCTGTTCTTACACACTCAGGACAGAAGCAAGGGAAAGAGGTGGCAGGTGGGTATAGACTCGTTCTGTCATTGCGTCTCCTTGACTTTTAAATGGTTATGCCAGCCTTCATGTGGCTACTTGGCCTTCCCTGGTGGCTCAGCTGGTAAAGAATCCGCCTACAGTGCAGGAGACCTGAGTTCGATCCCTGGGTTGGGAAGATCCCCTGGAGGAAGGCATGGCAACCCACTCCAGTGCTCTGGCCTGGAGAATCCCATGGACTGTATAGGCCATGAGGTCACAGAGTCAGACAGACACGACTGAGCAACTTTCACTTCACTCAGTCATGTGGCTGCTAGAAATTTTCTGGTTTCTCCTCCACCTCTCTGTGGCGGGTCCCCTCCTCCTGCTGTTCTGCCACTTGTGAGGCAGCTGGGGTCACTTCCTTCTTAAGAAGGACTCTTGACTTTTGAGAACTTATCTCACTGAGGCTTCTTTGTATCCTCAGTGCTTTAATGAGTTAAAAAAATGCTACAAGTTTTTTTAGAAAACATTATCCACACTGCTTTGTCAAAGTGAGAGTGATGGCCTATGTGCCTGTTTTGTGGCAACAGAGGTCAGGAGACCCTGTGCTGTGTTTTTATTCCTCAGTCTTGCCAGAAGTTTATCCATTTTATTAGTTCTTTCAGAAAAATTCCACTGTTGATTTTTCTCTATGGTACTATTGCTTTCTATTTTATTAAGTTCTCTTCTTTCACTTTGTTTTGGCTTGATTTTCTACAATTATCCCAGTTTCTTGAATAGTATACTTAGATAATTAATTGTTGCTGCTAAGTTGCTTCAGTCGTGTCCGACTCTGTGTGACCCCATAGATGGCAGCCCATGAGGCTCCCCCGTCCCTGGGATTCTCCAGGCAAGAACACTGGAGTGGGTTGCCATTTCCTTCTCCAATGCATGAAAGTGAAAAGTGAAAGTGAAGTCGCTCAGTCGTGTCCAACTCTTAGCGACCCCATGGACTGCAGTCCACCAGGCTCCTCCGTCCATGGGATTTTCCAGGCAAGAGTACTGGAGTGGGGTGCCATTGCCTTCTCCAAATTAATTGTTAGCCTTTTACGTATATATATATTTATTTAAAGCTATGCATTTCCCTCTAAGCACAATTTTAGCTACAACCTCTATTTTGGTTTTTTCGTGTCTTTATCATTTAATTTAAAGTATTTTCTAATTTCTGTTGTGAGTCCCCTTTTTAATAATGGTTTATTTGGGAATATATTGCTGAGTTTCCAAGGGCTTAGTGATTTCTTAAAAAATTTACCTGATTGTTTTAAATTTCTAGTCTGATTCCACTCTAGTCCCAGAACTTTGCATGGTTTCACAAAGCAGACGTTTTGTAGACTTGGCTGCCTGCTCGGCACGTGGTCGGTTTCCGTATGCGCCCTGTGTCTGCTCGTGAGGGGTGTGTACTGTGCGTTTGCTGGGGGGCCTCTTCTGTACATGGCTGTTCGACCACAGTCATGAACCATCATGTGAAGATCTTCTACATCCTGACTAATTTATTTATTTTATGACTTACTCCAAGGGAGAGACGTGGGACTATCTACCACTGTGATTATGAATTTATCTATTTGTCTTTATTATTTCCTTCAGTTTTTGCTTAATATTTTTGAGGCTGTGTTCTTTGTTACATACAGAATTTAAATGGCTATATTTACTGGGAGTTAAAACCTGAAATGTCCCTCTTTCAGTCTTTCTCACTTAAAGAATTACTCTCTGATTAATCTCTAGATTAATAATCTTCCCTAATGGTACCTTTTTGATGAATAGAACTTGTTAAATCTGAAATCCACCATATCAAGTCTTTACTTCTATTGTTGTTTGTTGTTTATTTGCTAAATCATGTCTGATTCTTTGTCCAACAGTAACGTGCCAGACTCCTGGGATTTCCCAGGCAAGAATCCTGGAGTGGGTTGCCATTTCCTTCTCCAGGGGACCTTCCCTACCCAGGAATTGAACCTGCATCTCTTGTGTCTCCGGTGTTGGCAGGTAGATTCTTTACCACTGAGCCACCGGGTAAATCCTTTTTTTACTGGTATAGTCAGTGCATTTTGCATCCTGCCCCCCAAATTTTAGCATATCCCAAGTCATCACGATAGAACCTGTGTTTCAAAAGCAGAGACATTACTTTGCCGACTAAGGTCCATCTAGTCAAGGCTATGGTTTTTCCTGTGGTCATGTATGGATGTGAGAGTTGGACTGTGAAGAATTGATGCTTTTGAACTGTGGTGTTGGAGAAGACTCTTGAGAGTCCCTTGGACTGCAAGGAGATCCAACCAGTCTATTCTGAAGGAGATCAGCCCTGGGATTTCTTTGGAAGGAATGATGCTAAAGCTGAAACTCCAGTACTTTGGCCACCTCATGCGAAGAGTTGACTCATTGGAAAAGACTCTGATGCTGGGAGGGATTGGGGGCAGGAGGAGAAGGGGACGACCGAGGATGAGATGGCTGGATGGCACCACTGACTCGATGGACGCGAGTCTGGGTGAACTCCGGGAGTTGGTGATGGACAGGGAGGGCTGGCGTGCTGCGATTCATGGGGTTGCAAAGAGTCGGACACGACTGAGCGACTGAACTGAACTGAACTTCCAGAAGTTTTCTGGCTCTGTCCGTGTAGGTCTCTGACTCATACGTTTTGGTTCTCATGTACAGGATGAGATGTGGGAGTCGAGGTTCATTTTCTTACGTGTGTATGGGTCAGTTGTCTTGGAACCGCTGAAACACCAGTTTCCGCGACGGGAAACCCGCTGGTCGTGCCGCGTGCGAGCCCTTCACTGGCCCCGTGTCCCGGCTCCATAGGTCAGGGCCGCGGTGTCTTGCTCGCTGCGTCTTTAGAGAGAGCCTTGAAATCAGCTGTCACGTGGGTTCCAGCACGGTTCTCTGTTTTTCTAAATGATTAAAAACTTTGAAATCATGTTTTTATGTGTAAAAAAGCCAGCGCTGTCATCCTAGTTTTTAATGTCACCTTGTCAAGGCCACATCTTCGTGCTTGAAGCAGATGTTTTTTCCTTAAAAGAACTGTCATGCAAGGAATGAGGCGTATTAATCTTGATGACAGCCTGTTAGAATGACGGAAGAGTGAAAGGAAAGCCTGGAAATCTGGAGTGTAGTCCAAGAATGCCTTTAACTCACTGTGATATTTTCGGTCACGCAATTTTCCCATTTATCTGTCAAGTGGAAGTAATACTGATCAGAATGATCAAACAGCTAGCATGGAAAAGGTATATAAAAGCCCCCTTAGAATTATAATAAACAGTTATAGGATTCATTGGAATCACTGCTTGGGATTCCTTGTGTGGAATGCTCTAAGAACTCTCTAACTTGAATTACTTTAGAAATCAAGTGCCAAGTTCCCTTATTAGTGTAAACTCCTCTTCTCCCATCCTGTCCTAAGCCTTTCATCCCAGGCCTTCAGTATTTTGAAACATGGCTCCAGTGCGTCACACACTCCCCTCTGTCAGGTATGAGAAGCCCGGGGCCTGTGTTTGGCCAGGACATGACTTGACAGAAACTTCTTCAAGGGTAGCTGCCAAATGCGTTTCTCTCCTTTTGGTCTGCAACTTCCATTACCAGCAACTCTTGCCAAAGTTAACTCTGTGTGTGTGTGTGTGTGTGTGTGCGCGCATGCAGATGTGTGTGTGTGCATGTGTGCGTGTGTGTGCAGATGTGTGTGTGTGCAGGTGTGTGTGTGTGCAGATGTGTGTGTGCGTGTGTGTCTGCAGATGTTGCAAACATGAGCCATCTCGTAGGGGTCAGTCAGAAGACAAGAGCCAATATTCCCAGAAATGGGGTGGTCAGGTTTCCTACAAAAATGTGCAGAGATTGTGTTTCTGAAGATGAGGGTTCAAGTTAAAAGCAAACAAAAAATACCACAGAACATATAACAATTTGTTTTTCTTTTTTTGAAGGATTTGTGATTCTGAACTTGGATTCAGTTCTCTTAAATACTTATTGAACTTCTCTCTAAATGTGGCTCTTTCCAAAGAAGTATATTAATATAAAAACCTCCTTTGCAACTATTAAAAAAAAATAGGTCAATAAACCCTTTATTTGGAATTTCTGAATTAACTCTGCAGGGGCAGCCTGGCAGTACATAACAACCAGAACAGAAAGTTCCATGAAGATATAACCTGAAAGAATCCGACCGTTTGATGAAACCTGTGGAAAGAAAGACTGGCTTCTGCCCCTGGATCTTTTCCGCAGTGTCTTCCTCTGTGCCTGGGAGGGTAGTCACGGATAATTCCTATTGTTAAATCCTTTGGCGATGCTGAGAGGCCACAGGTAATCCCACCAACCCCCTGTGTGCCGGGAGCCGCCTCCATCTGCTCCCTCCGCGGGGACAGTGTAGGTTCAGGAAGGGGGAAACTGAAGGCAGAAGAGGTGCAGTTGGTCTGCACGCAATGTTGTGAGTGTGCAGATCCTGCTTCATCAGCAGAGGCTACCGCGCGTCGGCTGCTCAGTAACTGCCCCAGGCTGCAGGGGCTCAGAGACCCCTCGGCTCCTCAAACCTCCATCTGATGGAGAAACAGGGCCTGGTAACAGGGACAGGGGTGAGCGGAGGGGACGGTCCAGGGGCCAGGAGAGAGTGGTAGGGAGTCAGCGAGGCTGCGGTGCTGGCGATGCAGGCGTGGCTTCTAGCTGATGCACGCTCTCTCTTTTTTTTTAAAGACTTCCCAGCTCCCTGAGGATTTCAGGAATCTGCGTGGAGGACCAGGAGAACTGTCACAAGGCTCTGCTTGCCTCCTGCGATGGTCTAGTCTCTTGCCTTCTGTTTTTCATTCACACCTTTTTGTTTTTTCTCATAGAGAATTTCAAGTCCAGTTTATCTCTTCATTCCCGTCTCTTATTTTTCCTCTCATCAAACTCTTTTTTTAGTTGCTGTTACACGCTAGGCATTGGGAAAACCAGCCTGAGCGAGGCGGAACCCCTTCTTTGAAAATGAGCCCAGCTTTAATAGAGGAAGCAGACCAGCAGGTTCAGGATGCCTTTGACCAGGCCCTGAGCACAGGGTGAGGCAGCCCGTGCCCGTGGAGGCACAGCTGCACCGTGTCCCAGGATGCCCGTGACTGTGCCCTGAGCGCAGCACGGGGCTGCCCGTGCCCGTGGAGGCACAGTTGCACCGTGTCTCACGCAGGACGGTCTGAACAGGCTTCCTGGTCATGTGGGAACCAGGCCGCCCTGGAAGGGTGAGTCCTGTTCAGCCAAGAGGGGAGCATACCTCCGTCTAACTGGAGCTGTGTCGATCCTCTACCTTTGGAAAAAAAGAAAAAAGGAGAAAGAAAAAAAAAGACAGTTGTGTTCTGCATAGAAGCTTTTGCCAGAGATAGATTTCTATAGGTTATGCTTTGTGGAGTTTAGCCTTTTAGTGTGAACTGAGTCCTCAAGACCCTCAGGGTGTGTGTACAAATGGACACGCGTTCCCATCTGTACCACTCGGATGGAGGAAGGGCGCACAGCAGCTGTGTTGCTGAGCTGTTGTGCTGGCCGTCGCTTTGCGTATCGTCTAGGTTGGGGGTGAGGCTCACCAGGAGGCTCTGCCGGGCATCTGGAGCGCACTGGGGGGTGGGGGGTGGGCTGGGATTCAGCCCTAGCTCCTGTCGGACAAGAGCCCAGGAGTTTTCCGTTGCTGCAGTGGCGTCGGCATTGGTGACTGCAGTCACGTCTTCAGTGTGTATGAATACACGTGCAGGTGCTGGCTGAGCACTCAGGGTCACATTTTCTCTTAATCCAACCATAAAGACAAGACAGGTTGTCTTTCTCCAGAGGAAAGAAAAAGTCTCGTCCTTAGATCAAGAGAGCTTGTTCCTTGTCAGCTGAAGGTGTGATAAGCACAAGGACGTGGGGGACTAAAGACTCAGTGCAAAGACAGCAGTGAGATTCGCACAAAACAGCCAAACTGAGGGGACCTTCCCGCCAGAGATGTTCAGGAGGGGCAAGTCACCTGCTTGGTGCACCTTTGCTGGTTTTCACACATGAGACTCAGCAGGGAAACAAAGGCAGCGAGCTCTCTGGGTTTCTTCTCTTTCTTTTTTGCCTGTTTCAGTCTCCGGTGTGGATTTCACCCCCGTTCCTTTTTCATAAAGCAGCTGAGTGGCGGGATGGCTGGAGACACCGTCCCAGCCTCCCCTCAGCTCCTGGCTCTAGTCCCAACCCCAGAGCAAGTCGAGGGAATCTGAGTGTGTCTGCTGGGATCCTGTTGCAGAGTTCCTATACAGATAGCTGGGAGTCTGGCATTGCTGTTTTTCTTTTTTCTTTTTTTTGCTCAAAAGGCACTTGGGTTGAACTCAGGTTTCATCTTAGTTCCAAAAACAATAGTAGACATTTTGAAAACTGTGCCTGCTAGCTCCTCATTCACAGGAGTGTGAGTTGCACCAGGCCAGGAGCTTGTCTATCTTGTTTCTTGCTGTCCTCGGTGATCAGAGCACCTTGTAGGAGCTCAGGGAGGACGGAAGGGATGGGGGTGGCTGTGGGGTGGCTGTGGTCGGCAGTAGGTGGTCCTCACACCTGAGGGTTTGAGCTGGGAGCACTTCCGGAGCTCTCAGCGTCAACAGTACGGGTGCTGGCAGTGATGGTGGTGTTGGTGACCGCAGCCACCGTGTCTTCCTTGTATTGGTACACACGCAGGTGCTGGCTGAGCCATTTTGCACACAGGGTCACATTTTCTCTTAATTCAACTGCAAATACAAGACAGGTCATGTTGACACGCCTTCCTTTGCTAGTGAGGACCCTGAGGTCAGAGAGGGTGTGACTTGGCCACTCCTGATGCGCTTGCCTCGCAGATGGGTCCGCAGGCGCCTTCTCAGACTCTTAGTGCTTATCTTCCCTGCTTCTCCAGACCCCAGCCCCCTCCTGGCTCTGCAGAGCACCTCCCCAGGGGTCCCCTCCAGCCACGCCTGCCCCCCAGTCTCTGCCTTTCTTATAGACACTCCTCCAGGCATCATTTGCTGGGCCATTCCACTCAGCTTTCTCCCTCCCTCCCTCCTGCTCCCTGCTTCTGGGAAGTGTGCTTTCCTGCTTGGCTTCCAGCTTCCGTGTCCACTGCAGCTGGACCCTTGTAGCCACTCACCTCCTTTGGCTCCATCCTGTGTACTGACCGTGTATCTTCCCCGAAGATCTGCCCTGCTTTGTCTCTCCCCGCCCCACCCGAGACGTACCCCCTCTAGAGCCGTGAGCACCAGCCTCAGCAATGGCTCCCGGGGTCCCCTTGGCCTGTCCTGGCCCGTCTCCCCACATGGCACTCTGGGTTTTCCGTAAACTCTTCACGTCTACCCTTTGCACCTCGTTCCCACTGCCTAGAGCCCTTTCTACTAGTTCTTCCCATTGGCCCCGTCCTCTGGCCTTTTAGCTCAGCTTGCATCTCACATGTCTTCCCAGGAAGGCCTCCCTTGGTCTGAATCAGCTGCCCCTTCCTGTTAAAGACTCTTTTCTATGTAGCGTTGGCGACTGTCTTACATCACCTTCATTTCTTGGGCAATACTCCTAGTTTGCCGTGATATCTAACTTTTACTGGAGTGGAAGGCCCATGAGGGCAGGACTCTCGCGTACGTCATTCCCTTCTGTATCCCAGAACCTCTGTTGTTTTCAGGATGGTCTAGACATTTGGCAAATGGTGAGTGAATGCGTGGGGCTTCTCTGGTGACTCAGCCAATAAAGAATCTGCCTGCCAATGCAGGAGACCTGGGCTCCATCCACGGGTGGGGAAGATCCAAAGGAGAAGGAAATGGCAGCCGCCTCCAGTATTCTTGCCTGGAGAATCTCCATGGACAGAATGAATGAGTGAGAGAATGAACAAATGAATGCCTGGCCTCCGAGGCTTAACTCCAGATGGCTCTGACCCTCGGGTTTTCCTGCTGTGCCTCTCGCCTCCCCTTGGACCCTCGTGTGAGCATCTCTGCCATTCTGCACTTGCCACAGGTGGTCAGAGAGATCTGCAGCGGCTGCAGTGGGCCCACCGAGCTGGAGTGCCCTCCTCCGCCGAGCTCCCCGGTGCACAAGGTGGAGCTGGAGAAGGTAAGGAGTGTGCTTCTTTCCAGGACTTAACCTTGCAGCTGATTTAGGCCTTCCTGGAAGTTTTAACAGCACCTCTGAGAATTTCAGCATTTCTAGTTGAAAAACAAAAAGAAAAAAAAAAAAAAAAAACGATGCACCCCTGCTGCGCCTCTGCCTGCCCGGTAGGAAGTGCGGGTCAGCTGCTCCACTGGCCACGTGGTCTTCACCCTCTCCAGCTGTGGATGCAGGAAAGGGGTGTGAAGGTGTCACAGGGTTTACGGTGTTGAAGGCCACCGGTTGTAAGACAGCAGCGTGCGACCAGCGGGCAGCTCTGTGTTCTTCCGGAATACACCTTGTGCTTCCTGAGTGCCCCTTTCCAGAGGCTTATTCCCCACAGACAGGTTACAACCTGCCACGCCTGCTGTTTTTCCCCAGTGGTGTTCTGACAACATCCCCACCACCCACAATCCCAGCTCTTCCTCTCAGCCCATACAGTGAGAAGGAAACCAGCAGTCAGCCGGTAGACTGGGGTAAGACGTGTGCAAAAGACGTCCGAGAGAGGACTTGTGTTCAGAACAGATAAAGAAGTCTCAGAAGTCAGTATGAACCCAAAATCCAATAAGAATACAGATAAAGGTTTTAATAGATGTTTCCCTAAGGATGATGACCCTTCAGGGTTCCTTGGACAGCAAGGAGACCAAACCAGTCAGTCCTGAAGGAAATCAACCCTGAATATTCACTGGAAAGACTGATGCGGGAGCGAAGCGCTAGCACTGTGGTCGCCTGATGGCCACAGTTTGCCCGTTTGTGCAAAGATCCAGTTTCCGCGGCGAGTCCCGCTTCCTCCCCGCTTCCTCCCCGCTTCCTCCCCGCTTCCTGCCCGACCCGCTTCCTCCCCGTTTCAGTGGCCAGCCCAGCTTTCTGCCTCGTTTGCAGCGAGCCCCGCCTCCTGCCCTGTTTCCCCCGCTTCCCGCTTCCCGCTTCCCGCCCCGTCGGTCCCTCGGTCTGTTGGTGGCGTGTCTCCCAGGAGTGTCCTGAGCCCTCCCTGTTGACCCCTGCCCCGTGGACAGTTCCTTTCCGTCAGCTCTTGTAGCCAGGGCTCTCTAGAGAAACAGAAGAGTCTGTATGTGTATGTATACGTACACATATTTTATATGTACTATAAAATATAACTTAAATATAAAATAAAATTCTACATGCAAATGAGAGACTCATTGTGAGCAGCTGGCTCAGAGGATTATGGAGCCAGGTTAGGATGGTGTGGCTTGGTGAGGGAGATAGTTTATGTACTCCTGATATTTTTTCAAAATTATTTGCCAGAAAAAGTGATGTAGCATGTGTTAATATAAGCTCAGTGAGTTTTTCCTTTGTTCTTTTGATGTTTTTAAAGCTTTTGTGGCAAACCAACCAGATAGTCTGTGTTCTAGCCTCCCTAACCACCTCCAGATTATTGGAATGTGGCCCACGTTTTCTTTCATTTTTGAGATAACATATGGCTGATCCATGATACATCACTTGGTCAGTGTGGCCATGGTAAGGTAACTTAATCTTTTTATCCTCACAGAAACTGTCTTCAGAGAGACCAAGTTCAGACGGTGAGGGTGTTGCAGAAAATGGAATTGCTATGTGTAATGGAAAAGAACAAGGTGAGTTCTGCTCATGCCAAAAATATATAAACCAAAAAAAAAAAAAAAATCTCCAAAACAGAAACATGACAACTGGGTCTGTAATTCCCGATCGTGTAGGAAATGCCCTCAGTAGTTTAGTGATACAAGTGTCATCGTCCCGTGTTACACAGACGGAAATCCAGAGGTTAGCACTGTCTCTCCGGGTCTTCATTTTAATGCCGCCAAGCCTTGGTCTAGGCTTTCTCTTTTTGTTTGGGTATGTTCCCTGCATGAATTTACTGTATTTTTTTTGTGTGGGGTTGGGGGGGTGGGTGCTGTGCCTCTTGCCTTATGGGCTCTTAGTTCCCATCTGAACCAAGATTGGCCCCTGGCAGTGAAGGCTCCCACGTTCTAACCACTGGGCAGCCAGGGAACTCCTTGGTCCTCGTGTTTTACTCACAGCAGGCTACCTCCTCACCTGATTTATCACCGGGACAGATTTGCATCAGGGGTGGGGTGCCAGCATCTCGCTGGGAGACGTGGTTGGGGGGCAGGGGCATCTCTTGTAAGTGGGATAGTGTAGTGATTGTCCTTTCGCGTGGCCTGGCGTCTTCAGGGCTCATCCCCGTTGCGGCAGGCACAGGACTCCCTTGTTGAGGTTGGATAGAATTCCCTTGTGTGGGTGGACCACGTTTCCTTCTCTGTTCATTCACCGATGGACATTTGGGTGGCCTCCACCTTTTGGCTATTGTCAGTAATGCCACTGTGGGCATGGGGGTGCAAATACTGATTTTTGTTTTCCCTAAAGTCAGCTTTATAAAGGTGTAAGTCACACATTGTCATATTCAGCCTTTTTGGCATATGACAGACACATACATGTAATCTGCATCGCAATCAAGGCGTAGAACACCGCTGTCACCCCCAAGATGTTCCCTGGCAACCACTGACCTGTTTGCTGTCCTGGAAGCGGAATCACACAGGGTGCAGCCTCCAGCCTCCCGGGTCTGGCTTCTCACTCCATGTTCTGCGATTGGGGCGGACCCACATGCTGGGTCAGTCGTCCGTTCTTTTTCTAGTCTGAGAGGATTCCAGTCTGGACGGACCAGTCAGGTATCCACTTCCCGACTGCAGACTAGCTGGGTTGTTTCCGGGTTTGAGTGGTTTATGAGTGAGGCTGTTGCAGACGTCCATAGCAGGCTTTTGTGTGAGCATGTAACGTCTTCATTTCTTTGGGCTGGTACCTCGGGGCGGGGCTCGCAGCTGCCGGCACTCATGCCTCCTCACCAGCCTTCTATTGTCATCTTTGTTTTCTTCTTTTTACTTTGGCCATTTTAATAAGTACTGTGTAATTGTGCCTTTAGAATGCATTTTCCTGTGACCAACAATGTTGAACATTTTAAAATATTTTTTTGCCAACTGTATTGTCTTTAGTTGTTCAGTCACTCAGTTGTGTCCAGCTCTTTGCGACCCCGTGGACTGCGGCACGCCAGGCTTCCCTGTCCGTCACTATCTCCTGGAGCTGCTCAAACTTATGTCCATTGAGTCAGTGATATCACCCAACCATCTCATCCTCTGTCGCCCCCTTCTCCTCCTGCCCTCAGTCTTTCCCAGCTTCGAGGTCTTTTCCTATAAGTCAGCTCTTCACATCAGGCGACCACAGTGCTAGTGCTTCACTCCTGCATCAGTCCTTCCAGTGAATATTCAGGGTTGATTTCCTTCAGGACTGACTGGTTTGGTCTCCTTGCTGTCCAAGGGACTCTGAAGAGTTATCATCCTTAGGGAAACATCTATTAAAACCTTTATCTGTATTCTTATTGGATTTTGGGTTCATACTGACTTCTGAGACTTCTTTATCTGTTCTGAACACAAGTCCTCTCTCAGACGTCTTTTGCACACGTCTTACCCCAGTCTACCGGCTGACTGCTGGTTTCCTTCGCACTGTATGGGCTGAGAGGAAGAGCTGGGATTGTGGGTGGGGGGAATGTTTTCCCTGTGCACGGCCAGCCCCGTCTCTGCTCCCCATGAGCGGTTCTGCCCGCCCGGCTCTCCACACTCTGTCGCTGGGGCCGGGGACTGATGCATAGACGTCTCCTGGCTCAGAAAGGAAGTCGCCGTAAACCGAGGAGCAGTCCACACCAGTAAGAGTCCTGGAGCCCAGATCGTCTGGGCTGTTTTGTTGTCACGGTCTACCCCGAAGGGTCACGACCTCTGCCTCGGCCCATGAGGTTCTCTGAGTCTGTTGTTTCTGTGTGTAATTTTAGTTCTTTGCGTCGGAAGTTGTTCGGTGGAAGGTATCATCTCTGGCTTCACAGGGCACATTATATGTTATCACAGCCGGGAAAGCTATCTTTAAGTTCTGCCCTGAAATGGGACAGCGTACAATCTCAGGGTTCCTGTTCAGACGCCGAGGCTGAGTGGGCACTGCTGTGGCTGGCCTCTTTCCTTGTTTGCCATTTCCTCCCCTAGGGTCCCTGCCTGAAATTAGGTTCTGCAGAATGGTATCGTATGTCTGGACATACAGGTCAGTGCCTGTGTCTGCATCTGACGATCTCGTTTCCTTTTAACAGGACCAGCCTTCTCTGCTCTGTCAAGGTGACCTTGGTTCAGACACTTCTGCCTGGCATGGAACTTTGCATATAGTCAGACCCCCAGTGGATAGCCACTGAAGGAAGCTAATAGCTTAAGTACATCCTGACCTGCTCCCTGAGCTTTTATCCTTGCTGCACACTCTTGGCCAATTTGCACTTGAGAAATTCCAATAAAGCCCCTTTGATCCCAGCCCTGTCTCAGCTCAGACAGATTTCTCTGCGGGCTGCGTGGAAGAAATCCCCAACTCCTGCAGCTTCTCCGGAATGTTAGACTCTCAGCTGAACACAGACACGAGCCAGACTCTGTGACCAGAGCCACAGAGATTGACTCTAAACTCTGGCTTCTTCTTTCCAGGTGTCAGGCCCCGGCATATAATGAACCAGGATGGTGTGATTTTGGGTAAATTAGTAAGAGTTGCTACTGATATTCCAGCTGACGTAAGGAAAGAGAATTGAGTCCCTGGGGCTGATCTGTGTGGAAGCAACGGTTGTCCCTAACTAGTCCTGCACACGTTTACCATTTAATCACGGGCTAACGAGTCTGTTGGTGGACTCAGCAAGTGCTAAGTCACTTCAGTCATGTCCAGCTCTCTGCGACCCCATGCACTGTAGCCTGCCAGGCTCTTCTGTCCATGGAATTCTCCAGGCAGGAATACTGGAGTGGATTGCCATGCCCTCCTTAGGGGATCTTCCCAACCCAGGGATTGAACCCACATCTCTTAAGTCTCCTGCACTGGGAGGTGGGTTCTTTACCACGAGCGCCACCTGGGAAGCTCCCAGGTGGCATTAGTGGTAAAGCAAGTGAATAGTCTGATGGTATTGCCCCACGTCCCCACTCCTGCCACCTGACTAAACGTCAAAACACCTAGCCTCTCATTGGTGTAGGGTGACAGAGAACTGCCTGGGTTTATGACATTCGTGCTTTAAAATGCTGTTACACGCTGACAGTGCCGACAGTGCTCACCGCCCCCTCCCTGCGCCCTTCCCCAGCTTCACAGTGACGCTGTCTGGACTCTGTCTCTCCTCCACAAGGTCAGTGAGTGCAGAGTCCTGAGTTGTTAGGTTTTTCTTCATAACTGTACTTACTGTGTGAATACCATCCACATATTCTTGTTCTATCAACATATTTTCCCATTCCTACAGCTTTGGCTTTTTCTTCCAAGGATGGCCTCCCTTCTGCTTTTGCAAAAATAAAAACAAAAAATCAATCTATGGGCTTTCAGAGAATTAAAGGTCCTTGCTAACATCTTTTCTTTGTAGTCGAGTCCAGCAAGAGCTTTCCCAACAGTAGCAAATCCTCATCAGATTGGAAGTCCGTCTGACGACTCAGCTTTCTCAGGCATCGCCTAGCAGACAATGACTGATTCACGCTCCCGAGCTTTGCAGGAGGCGCCTTCTGAGCACAGGGTGCCCTCGCTGAGAGGACCTTATCAAAGCTTAGCTTACTGTCTCGATGCTCTTGAGAAACCACGAAGAAGGGTCACCCACCACCGCTTTCACTTTGGGTTTGGTAGAACTGAAATCAGTGGTTCTGGCATTCCAACCAGGGATTCCATGTCTGATGGCAGCTGGGGAGGGGCTGTGCCTTCAGATCAGGAGATGGAAGCAGGTTCCTGGTGCTTTATTTTACAGGGGGTTGTGTGCGGTGGGAGAGCGTAAGGAGGGGTCAGAGTGACCACCCCGTGTTCTGTGTTTCTAACATGACCTGGTCCGTGTGAGATAGCACAGATGTGCTTGTCTTAGTTCAGGCTGCCTGCCGTAACGAGATGCCACAGACCGTGCGGCTTAAACAAGAGATGCGTTTCTCACAGTCCTGGAGGCTGGAAGCCCAGGATCCAGGTGCTGTCAGTGTTGGCTGCCAGTCGTGGCCCCCTTGCTGGCTTGCAGATGGCCATCCCCTCACTGGTCCTGAAGTGGCCTTGCCCCCATCCCATGAGGACGCCAATCCTGTTGGACCAGGGCCCCACCCTTAGACCTACCTAACTGTCAGTGCTTCCTGAGGGCCTCGTCTCCAAATACAGCTGCACGGAGGTCAGGGCTTCCCCACGTGCGAGGCGTGGGGAGACGCAGGCATTGTCCATTGTGCCGTTCGCCCTGTGGTGTGGCTTCTTGCTCAACCGCACCGTGACTCCTCCTGCCCTCAGATGCTGTTAACTGTCCTTTCTTCTTGGAGAGGAAATCAGGGTTCAAGCACAGGGACTGACCTCAGGGACCTCCCTGAGCTGGGGCGGGGAGCGGGGAAAAGGGGCACGGAGCCCAGAGGAGGATGGGCCTGGCCGTTCCGCACGTGGGGTGGGTGGCAGAGTGGAACCTGGAGGGGGTGGGCGGCCCTGTGCCCCACTGAGCAGCCAGCGTTGGGGAAGGAAGTAGTGAGTGCCTCCACTTGTAGAGGGCGGATGTAGCAATCAGGCCGATGGTTTATAAGCTCACCTCCGCGTCCTCTTTCTCTGCTGATCCTGTGTGACTGTGTGCTCCGTCACTGGGCAGAGGGCCACTGAAGGAATTCTTGACTTTTGTTGCCTTTGCAAAGGGTCTGTGCCGCCCTCTGGGTTGCAAATGGTTGGATGAGGGGTCCTCCTGGAGAGGCCTGGGAAGGGGCTGTTGGGAGGGGTCTCAGGAGTCAGTGATGGCGTCTGGCCTTGAGGCCCTGGGGGCCTCTGGGGCCCTCCCAGCTCATCCACACAGAGCGAGGCTGTACCTGACCCGCCTGGAGGCTCGGTGTCCTGAGAGGCCCTTGGCTCCAGGATCAGACACGGAATAGCCCCTGGTGACGGCTCACTTCCCAGAAGTGCTATCGGTCCTGGAGGATCCTCTGTGTCCACTCCGGTCTGCACCTGGTCCCTACCCTGTGATTCTGTTGGAGGTTGTGGACCAAATCTGCAGGGGCTGGAGAGAGCAGATGGCTGGCGCGGGTCAGGTACGGGAGAGCAGCCGGCAGCCGGCGCTCAGTCTGCCGGAGGGCCCGGGGCTGTGGTCAGCCAGGCACGTCGGTCCTCACGCACGGCCACTGGGTCTCGGGCCCTGGCCCCACCCGCCATCACTTACCAAACTGTGGATTCAGAGTGGCTAGATCTTCCAGTTTTCCAGGGAAAGTCAGAAGTGATCTTTGTGCAAAACAGTCATGAGTTTTATGCGTACAACTGAGCCCTGCCGGCCAGCAGAACCCACGGGGCTGGGGCTGGGATGCGAGCCCGACAGGTCGGCGAGGGGCTGGCCAAGGCTCCCTGAGGACCGCCCCCTCCACCTGCCGGACCGCGCCCCGTGCCGCCCAGGATGTGGGCGTCCAGCCTGCCTTCTGTCCCTTCCGGCGCCACAGGCTCTGCGAGCGCTGACGCTCTTCCCGCCCAGACAGCTCTGCCCCGGGGTTTCTGCACAGACGCCGCCGTGTGTTCAGCTCCTGTGCTTCCCGACCGCTCGGTCCTTCTGCCGCGTAACCCTGCCTCAGGTCTACAGAGGCCTTGCCATCGTGAAGCCTCCCCCAGGGGTGCGTGAGGGTGTGTGCACGTGTGTGTGAGCTCGTATGTGCGTGTTCAGCCCCCTCTAGAACACAAGCTTCCTGGGAGCTCATGTTTGTGCTGTGTTCTCTAGACTCTAGAATCACAGACACAAAGCAGGTACTCGATGAGTGAAAATTCAGGGAAAGAAAGTTGGCCACGATGCATGCTTTATTTTGATGGTTTTTTTCCCCCATTAAAGTCTACCATTGAAACATGCCTTTTTGTCATCATCTTTTTTCTTCACAGTTAAGAGGAAAAAAAGTTCCAAATCAGAGGCCAAGGGAACCGTGTCTAAAGTCACTGGGAAAAAAATCACCAAGATCATCGGTTTGGGAAAGAAAAAGCCGTCGACGGACGAGCAGACCTCCTCAGCAGAGGAAGACGTGCCGACGTGTGGTGAGACAGGGGCGGGGCCTGCGTCACCAGATCCCGCCTCCCTGAGCACGGGGGCGGGGCCTGCGTCACCAGATCCCCTCCTCCCTGAGCACGGAGGCCCTCTGCGACGGCCTCTGTACTGCGTTCGTCTGAGTCTCATTGGTTGGGATTGTGATCGGTTAAGCTGGGGGCTGCCGTCTATGGGGTCGCACAGAGTTGGACACGACTGAAGCGACTTAGCAGCAGCAGCAGCAACAGCAACAAGCTGGGGGAACGGATTACACTTTCACTGCTATTTTTTTATTAAATTTTTTTTTTTTTTTACCGCTTATTAATGAAGCCCTTGCAAGGGTTTGAGATGATCTCTGAGGTTCTCTCAAGATGAAAAACAGAGTCTCTGTTTGATCCCGTGAGGCTCTCCCAAATTCCTTTTAAGCGACTTTAGAGGGAAACATGTACGTGTCTGGTCGGCCAGCAGAGGCGTTTCAGGTGTGTAAGAACGTTTACACAATCCCCAGCGGCTCCCCGCTTAGCCTGAAGTCCTGCAACTCAGCTTGCAAGAGACGCTCTGCGCCTCAGACTCAGTCGGGCTGGCTGACCCCCCTCCCCTCACCAGTCTTGGTCCAATAAGAGGTCTCTAGGCAGCCCTTGTTGTCGAGGCCGGGGAAGCACCAGGGAGCTGGTGGTGCTGGCCGAGACTCCCCTACTGCCCCTGCTTGGCTGGGCCAGGGCACGGGAGAGGAAACCACGTCCGGTCTAGTGGCAGAGGGCTGGCCTGAAGCAGGGAGTCACAGAGACGAGTGTGTGACGACCAACTTGTGGTCACAGACCCGAGGGGATCCAGGTCAGCCACGGGAGAGTCTGGCGGGGACGCGGCCTAGATGGGGCGATGTCGGGGACCACCTCCCTGCAGAAGTGGGACTGTCCGTGCTCGCTGTTCCCTAGGCACCACGCTCCCAAGTTAGGCGACTCTTCTAAGCGGAAAGTCTTCAGAGGCTGAAGGATGGGTACTTGCTCTTTAAGAAAATGGGGAGCGGGCCGTGCTTTTCAGTGGCCGGGGCTCATGGGCCACTGTCCGTCGGTGCCAGCGCTACGATGCCTGTGTGCATGCTCCCTGTTCCACACCTCTGTCCCCCTCTGGCCGAGCCTCTCCTGTCCAGGTGTCGGGTTATGTGGGGATGCCAGGAAATAAACAGCTCTTAGATGCTGCCCATTGGTGCCCAAGTTGGGCCCCCCGCACACAAAGATGAATTTATTGAGCTGATATCCCATCCCAGGGCGTGGCTTGTGCTGAGAGGGCGGTGTGAGCCAGAGCCGTGTTGGTCGGGAGGAGGGGTCGATTGTGGAGTGCGGGGCAGGTAGACTTGGGGTGGGGGTGCCTCTCGAGGCGAGGGCAGGGTGGGTTCACAGCTTGCCCCTGGCTTTCACAGGCATGGTCCTGAGAAGTCGTGGCACACAGGAAGCCCCGGGCCATTGTGCAGAGTGCGTGTGGAGCGAAAGACAGCAGGCAGGCAGTGGTGGGGCCTCGCCGGGTGGAGGCGTCACCTTGGGGAGGCCCCTGTGAAGCAGCCGTTCGTGAGTTGAGCTGGGAGGGGAGCCGCCCCTTTTGTGACCCCCAAAAGGAGACCAGGGGTCTGGGAACGCCTTGCACACAGAGGTTCTGAGCTTGGCTCTTGTCAGACAGTCGAGTCACAGAAGCGAGTGCACTGACCCACGTTCTTTGCATGGAGCACAGCTGCCCTGCAGAAGCTAAGCTGGCGGGCAGAGCTCTCGTGGGAGGATGCAGGGAGGGGGCATTATTGATGCCAGGGCCGTGCCCTCTGCCTTCCTGGAGCAGCTCACAGCCCTGGTGGCTGGGCTGGTTTCCTCTTACATTGCCTCTGGAACCATGATGGGAGTTCGGGGTTAAGGTGGGAAACAGGAATTCTCCAACAAAAGGGGATTACTGTTTTAGCTTTGTTTTTTGTTGTTGTTGTTCTCAAAACTGCTCTAGGCTAGTGAAGGAAAGAGAGGTTCTTTCATGAGAAACGTTGGTATAGAAGGCGACTTGGCCACTTGAGCTCCAGGCTGCTCGCTGTGCGGGAGGACGCTGAGCTGAGGAAGGCTGTGGGGGTCGCCTTAAGCCACCCAGGGAGCTGGGGGCAGGACAGGGCTGGCCCGCGGGCCTATCTTGCAGCCCAGGTCTGCTGCGCCCCCTCCTGTCCCTCTCAGGGCTTGCTACCTTCGTGACTTTTGTTAGCCGCTGGGGGCCGCGTGCTGGACGGCGCAGTCGTGTTGAGGCAGTCGTGGGGGTCTGTAGCTCCCTGTGGGTTTCCACCAGGCTCTGAGTGGACACCTGTCACCTGTATGAAGGGAACACCCTCTGTCCACATGGTCTTAAAATGATCATCCAGTTCTTGGCTGGCACAGGAGAGGACTCTGCACAGAAACCCAGGGGCAGGGTGACTGTTCGTGATGTTAGAACATCTGCAAGGCCTCAGGCAGGAGAAGCCGCTGGATGAAGGCTCCCCGCCCATCCTGCCCTTGGAGACTCCACAGCTGCTCTCCTTGCCAGCAGGAAGGGTGGGGCTGCTCTGGGGACAGGGTACACTCCCAGGGAGTGGGCGACTGGGAGCTGAATTGAGATCTCTTCCCTGGCCTCCGGGTGCACCAGAGGAATGCCTGCAGGTAGGAGAGGGTTCTCTGCAGGTCCACACAGCCTGGCTGGCCGCGCCCCCACCCCCCACCGGCTCTGCCCAACCCGCCCAGCTCTCCCTCCCCCTTAGTCGGTGGGCACTATGCCAGCATTAGCCAGGTCTGCTCTACAAACAGTCACTCAGCCGAGCTGGTCCAAGACAGGCACATGGGCCCCTGAGCAAAGACGGCCGTGTCCTTTGTTTGCCTGTCTCCAGTGCTCAGGGTCCCAGCGTTGTCCTCACTGTGTAAGCTCAGCTGTGGTTCCCAGGAGATGTGCGTTTGGCCTCTTTCTTCTCCACTCCATTTCTGTCTGTCTAGGCCAGCCCCCCAAGCCTCTCAGCTGCCCACCTTTTCCTCCTCTGGACCCCTGCAGGCCACCCAGTGGGAGTTTTGAACCCTTGGACTAATGACACTAATTGCGTCATCCTGTGCTGAGTCACCTCAGGGCCTCTGACAATCTTGTCTCAGTTGGATTTTCCACCTTTTCCCTCTAAGTTACTAGATGAAGATGCAGGTTGAATTTACCCCCCTGCCCCCACTTTTGTCCCCAGCGTCAAGCAAAGAGCCTGGGATATAGCACCTCAGTAAACACTTGTAGAGTGAATGATTACCGTAAGCAAATTGCAACTTCTCTGAGCCTCAGGTTCCCTTCCTGTGAAATGGGCTTATACTTAAAATTACTTTGTTTTCCTTAAAATTGAAGATAAAATTATGAAACATTAGGCACAATGCCTACTTCACAATTTACGCTTAGTAAATAGTCTCTATTATTCATTTGTTCGCCTGAGAAAAACCTAAGCATGCCGACATAGCCAGATGGATGACTGACACAGATAATGTCTACACTAGGAATAGAGAAACTGATGAAAGGGAAGTTCCTTAGGTGCCAGGATGGAGGGCTTCCTGGAGGCAGTGTAACCTGGATAATTTGGAAGGATTTCCTGGTTATTTCTCAGGCCCCTCCCAACTCTAATGTTTGGTGATTCTGATGTTTTCAGCAACAGAGTTGTCGGTGAATGTGCAGGAAGGTTATATGTCTCACTTTTTATCGTAATCCAGGCACAAAAGATCAGGCGACATTCAGTGGCGGGGGAGGGGGGCGGGAGGCATTCTTGGCGTCTGTCACCACGTCAGGGGCGTCTGGAGCTCTTGGGCCCGTGTGCCCACTGGAGGGTATGCACTTGGGGCGGAGGGAGGGTTCTGGCGTCAGTGTCTGTGGGGCCAGGGTCAACTGTCGGCAGCGTCTGGACGTCTGGTCTCCCCTCCCGCCCTCCCGCCCTCCGCTGGCAGCCCTTGTCGCTCCTCGACTGCCCTGTTCCCCTCCACCAGTCACAGATGGAGGCCTGCAGAGATGAGGGGAGCAGTGAAGTCCCCACAGACGTGTGCCCATAGCACAGAGAGCCCCTGGGCAGCACCACCCTTCCCCGTCCTAGAGCAGGAGGCAGTGGACACTGGGCCCCTTCAGCCAGGCCTCCCTGCCTGCCCTTCTGCAGCGGCTGGGACTCGGGAGCCGCCTGGTCCACACACAGCGGGATGCGTGGGCCCCTGCAGCTGTCCCCTCCTCCTGAGCCCGAAGCTGTGCCTGTCGGGTCGGCCTCAGGCCATCATGGAACCGTGCGCACGCTTACCACCACGCTCTTGTAAGAAGCCTTAAAGAGTTCTTTCTTCAGGATTCGGAGCAAAGATAGTCTCAAAACATCAAACAGAACTTTGCAGATTGTTCAGGCACAGTAACTTCTCACCAAGACATGATAAGTGGGAACAAACGAGCAAGAAAAATCAAAGGATTCTGGCATTGCTTTACTGGCAGGGCATTGAAGTGACCAAGGCCAGCCTGTGCCCGGCCTGGCTGCCCCTTGGTGCCCCCTGGTGGCGGGTGTCTGCTCGGGCTGACCGTCTCGGGGTGGCCGGGTCCTGTGTTGGCAGCGATCCCGTCACAGACTGGCCGTGAGTGTGTGTGCATGTGTGTGTTCTGTGTGTGTGTGCATGTGCTGTGTGTGTGTGGTGGTGGAGTGGGGGGTGGCAGCGATCCCGTCACAGATTGGCCGTGTGTGTGTGTCTGTCTGTCTGTCTGTCTGTCTGCCTGTCTGTGTGTGTGTGGGGGGTGTGTGTGTGTGTATGTCTGTCTGCCTGTGTGTCTGTGTGTGTATTGTCTCTCTGCCTGTCTGTGTGTGGGGGGGGGCGGTGTGTGTCTGCCCGTGTGTTTGTGTGTATCTGTCTGTCTGCCTGTCTGTATGTGTGTGGGGGTGGGTGGGTGGGTGGGTGTCTGTGGGTGGGTGAGTGTGTATGTGTCTGTCTCCCCGTGTGTGTGTGTATATCTGTCTGTCTGCCTGTCTGTGTGTGTGGGGGGTGTGTGTGTGTGTGTGTGTGTCTGTCTGCCTGCCTGTCTGTGTGTATGGGGGTGTGTGTGTCTGTCTGCCCGTGGGGGTGTGTGTGTCTGTCTGCCCGTGTGTGTGTGTGTGTGTGTGTGTGTCTGTCTGTCTGTCTGCCTGTCTTGTGTGTGTGGGGGGGTAGGTGGATGTGTGTGTCTGTGTGTATGTCTGCCTGTGTGTGTATGTGTGGGGTGTGTGTCTGTCTGTCTGCCCATGTGTGTGTGTCTGTG
>NW_024070187.1:112737752-112748260 GCF_014754425.2 Oryx dammah | reverse complement strand
TGTGTGTGTGTGTGTGTGTGTGTGTGTGTGTGTGAGGGGGGAGTGGGAAGAAGACTCCTCGGGGACACGGGGCCTGCCCTCTGGCTTAAGAGGCCTCAGATGGGCCGCCTGCCGTGTCCCTGCATGGCCTCTCCCCGCCCAGGGAGTAGAAATGTGGGCCGCCTCTTGGGAGCGGCTGGTGAGCCTGGCGGGGAGGCCATGAGCCAGATGTGGGCTCATTTCCGTGGCGCTTGCTGTTTACAGAGACAGGCCTCTTACCCACTTTGGTTCTCATTTCGCTTTTCCCTTTTGGGCACTGTAACTAAAGATGAGGCAGGCGTTAAAATATGGTAATTGCCTGTGAAGTCACACTCTAAGTGTGAATCTGTCCAGCGTAATCATTCCTCCTGTGACTCGCATGTTGAGAAATTCATAGCATTTGGTGACTCGGTCAGGGAAGGCGGGCCCCTTCGCCGCTCCAGACGTTGGGTCCTTCTCTTGGAAGGCTGGGCCGTGCTCAGAAGCTGCGACACACCCCACGTGCGCGCACGCACACACACACACACACACACCCCTCCCCAGCCCTGCGCCCGGGATAGGTGTGCCCGCGTGGCAATGCTAAACTCCGGAAGCCCTGCGAAAGGCCAGAGGAGTCCCGCCACTGCTCCTGACAAGGCAGGCGTGCTTAAAGTCCCAGAAACCTTTTGCGCCTCTTCCGCACCGTCCCTCCCCGCCGTCAAGGCCAGGTCCCTGCAGTGGCGTCTGAGGTTTCCTGTGACCAGGTTCCTAGACGTCCCGAGTCTTAGTCTGCTGTGCTCCCCACTTCTCCAGGCCTGAAGAGCTCCCTGCACCTCTCAAGGCCCAGGTGAGGACGTGCCCCGGGTACGCGTGAGCCTGCACTCTGCCGGCCCTGGGGTGGCAGGGTGGTCGCACCCGCCAGTGCCCTGCGCCCCAGAGCCCTTGCAAAGGTGTGCCCAAGCAGGCTCAGGTAGCTGAGGGCCGCCCCAGGCTTCAGCTTATTTCTTCTTAGTCACACACACCGTCTGCTGTCTGCCGGCCATCCTGTGTATCCATTCACACCTGGACGCACACGCAGTGGCTCCGGTTGGCAGCTGTTTCCACACAAGTCCAAAGACAGGCCTTCAGCGTGACTGATGACTTACAGGTGATGTCAGAGAGCAGTAAATAGCTCTAATAGCCACCCCTTGGATGTCCAGGTATTAGATTTGACTGTATGTTTTAAAGGAGAGCTTACAAAAGAATGTGTGTCAGAACTGGGCCGCTTACAAATGTTGCTTCTCAAATGAAAACCGCAGCTCTTTCTCTGCCATCTTTGGCTCTCTGAAGGACTTCAGGTGGGTCTTTGCTGGGAGGCCGTGAACAGGATCAGGCATGACCTCCCTCCTCCCCTTTGTGAGCTCAGCTTCCCCAGCCTGTCTTCACGCCCCTTCAGTGTGTAAAATACAGGGGGCTTTGAGTACCAGGCCCTTGAGCTGGGACTTGCTTCTCCACTTTCTCCGTAACTTTACAGATACGGCAGCTCGTGTCGCAAACCTGAGGTTTCAGTTCCAAATGCCCTTTAGGGTAATATGTTGGGAGCACTGACATCACATTCAGGAATGGGGACGTTTAGGTACTGTTAAGTGTCTCCCTAGTAAACTGAGCAATTGTTTATAGTAATATTTATACGGAAATAGGAAGCACAATTCTGGGCCCTGAAAATACGTTTGTTTTTTTATTTTCCTTTGGTTTTTGCCTTTATAGTGTTGATCCATTGCTAATAAAGTGTGTAAGGTGTCGAAGAGAAAAGAAGCAAAAAGCATAGTCCAAATTGCCTTTTTTGGGAAGACATTTAAAAGTAACGGGGGTCAGAAAGGATGCATTTATTTAAAATCTGCTTATCTTTTGGCTGCGCTGGGTCTTCGCTGCCTTGTGCAGGCTTTCTCTAGCTGCGGCGAGCAGGGACTGCCGTTCATGGCAGTGCACGGGCTCCTCGTGGAGGTGGCTTCTCATGGCAGTGTTGCATGAGAACACCTTCTCTTGTTGCAGAGCACGGGCTCCAGGCGCTCAGATCTCAGCAGTTGCCGCACATGGTCTCAGTACTTGCTGTTCGCAGGCTCTAGAGCACAGGCCCGGTCGTTAATGGCACATGGGCTCAGCCGCTCTGGGGCACGTAGAGTCTTCCCAGAAGAGGGAATGAACCTGTGTCCCCTGCACCGGCAGGCAGATTCTTAACCACTGCGCCACCAAGGAAGGACCCTCGTTTTGAGCTGCACGCATGTGTGACTGTGCATGTGTGTTTACGTGTGTGTGCACATGTGTATGGGTGTGTACGTGTGTGTATGAGTTGAGAGAGCAGCTGGATAACCTAAGGAACCCTTGGTTTTCTTCTTCCTCCTTGACCTGCCTTCCACGCACTGCTCCCCTCACTGCCTCCCTCTCGCGGGCACAGCCCTGTGGACGGGCTAGAAGTCACTGGCACCCGGTGATATCTGTTATTTCGTTCCTTGTTACTTGTAGAAAAATGCATTGTATGTTTGTGGCAAATGAAAATGATCGGTTACTAGTATTTGAGGAGATTAAAACATGATGACAGCTCTTCTTGTAATTCCACCCCATTCCATCCGTACTGCGCTGATACGGGGCAGCCCCAGAGACGTGGATGGCGGGTTTCCACATGCGTCAGACCCAGACCCTCAGACCTCAGCAGATCCTCCCGTCACAGGGCTGAGGAAGGGCGTGTCTGTTCTCTGGGCAGGAGTCTCGTCATGAAGACCTGCCGTCATCTGCTGGAATCCTTCCAGCGGTGGGAGCTCACCACCTCCCCAGGCCGCCTGTTTCCCTTCCCTTTGCAGATAGTTTCATTCCTCCTGGGAAGCCAGAATCTGCCACCCGGGGGCTTTTGCCCTAGCTGTGTCATCTGCAGCTACGTGGAATGAACCCGGACGCTTTCCTGGGTGAGGCCCCTTCAGCTTTTTGAGAACAGCTGTGTGGCCTCATCCCTGCTCTCCTTCCACCCACTGATGCCTCAGCGAGCTGTCACATGCCTGGTCGGGCTCCAGGGTCCTGAAGGCGTCTGGGAGCTGGTGCTCAGCGTGCAGAGCGTCGGGCTCTGGGGAGGCCTGAGCATCCCGGCCGCCAGAGCTGATGGGGGTCGCTCTCTCCTGCTGGTGGCTCCTCTCGTCCCCAGCAGCCTGCGCTCGCAGGTGTGCTGCGCGCGGGGTGTGTTCCCTCCTCACGGCCGCCTCGGGGGCCTCCCTCCCAGGGGCTGATGGCCGCTCTCCTTACAGGCTCCCTGGTTCCTTCCCTCCTGGGGTGCGTCCCTCCCAGGGGCTGATGGCTGCTCTCCTTACAGGCTCCCTGGTTCCTTCCCTCCTCGGGCGCCTCCCTCCCCAGGAGGACTGATGGCCGCTGTCCTTGCAGGCTCCCTGGTTCCTCCCCTCCTGGGGTGCGTCCCTCCCAGGGGCTGACGGCCGCTCTCCTTGGTTGCAGGCTACCTGAACGTGCTCTCCAACAGCCGCTGGCGGGAGCGCTGGTGCCGCGTCAAGGACAACAAGCTCATCCTGCACAAGGACAGGGCCGACCTGAAGATGCACATTGCCTCCATCCCACTGCGCGGCTGCGAGGTCATCCCGGGCCTGGACTCCAAGCACCCCCTGACCTTCCGGCTGCTTCGCAACGGCCAGGAGGTGGCCGTGCTGGAGGTAGGGGCCAGTTGCAGGGAAAGGCAATTAAAACTAGTTTCTTTACACACTGAAAGCTTTCATTTTTAAAATTAAAAATTTTTGTTTCTGGTCTATTATTATTTTCTGCTTCTCTATTAATTCAAACCTTTTTTTCCTTTTTTTTTTTTTCACTTAGAATTAACATGAGTAAGCTACAAAGATACACACAAATTTGTATACATATGTATACCTACATATGTGTACCCACATATATGTATACATAAATAGAGTGTAGAGTTTCCAGTGTATGTTTAAGTATATTTATGTTGTACAGTCGATAGAAATAAGGATTTTTTGGATTTGTTAAAATGGCCAGTGTGTGTTCAAAATTAATCAGTGTGTGTGTTAGTCACTCAGTCGTGTCCAAATATTTGCAACCCCATGGACCATTGTCCGCCAGGCTCCTGTGTCCAGGCTCTTCTGTCAATGGAATTCTCTAGGCAAGAATACTGGAATGGGTTGCCAGTCCCTTCTCCAGGGGATCTTCCCAACCAAGGAACTGAACGCAGGTCTCCTGCGTGGCACACAGATTCTTTACCCTCTGAACCCCCTGGGAAGCCCAATCAGGTGCAGAGCCAAATTCTGAATGGCCGCAGTGATGCTGACCATCGGAGGAAATGGCCAGTTAGCCAACCTAGAAGGTCTTGCTAGGAGATCGGAGTTTGTTTCAGAGACTGTTTTTTTGTGTGTGTATGTGAAGGCAAAAAATGATTAACATCATAGTTCTTCCTCTCATGAGCTCCTCACCCAATGGTTTGGATGGTTTGAGGTCACAGGTCAAAGGTCTGACCCCACCGTGGTGGCTGACCTCACAGAAGGGAAGCAGGCCTGGCTGGAGCTGGGGCGTCTGGGCCCCAGTCTTGGTTCTGTTGCAGGCTTTGATCACAACCCAATCTGCTTTTCTCTCTCGGCTTCTTTATTTGTCTGTGAAACAGAGCACCGGGCTACAGTCGGTGTTCTTGGTAAGCATTTATACGGGCTGAACGCTGCGGGGCGGATGGCAGCGGAAAAAAGCTGAAAGCGTTAATGAGGAAGCTGTGCTCTTGGTGCGGAGCAATGCAGGTGTCACATGAGAGGCTGGCAGTGGGTCTGACGGGAGTGCGAGGGCAGGGAGGCATGGGTTCAGCGTGGAAAGGGAGTCTCCCGGGTGGAGGCAGGAGGCCCCAGGGGCAGGGCAGGGAGGAGATGGGTGAGCAGGGCCCTACCTGTCTCTGCTCCCCGCCCTGCAGGCACAGCCTCATGTCCCGAAAGATGGTGGCTGTGTCTCACTGTTTTTCCCTGTTCTAGCTGTGGAAGCAAACACACACACTCAGAAAAGTAACCGCGCTCAGCGTTCCAGCACAAGCAGAATCTGCCTGAATCAGTTAAGGAAATGCAGTGATGCGGGCAGTAAAATCGTGTTCTGCACACTTTCCAAGATCTTTTTACCCGAGCTTTTGAGAGAAGAGAGGTGAACACAGCACACAGACTCCCATGTGCCCCTTACCCTCACCCCCAGTACCACCTGGGGCCACACTGGGTGTCTCTTGTGCGGTCTCTCCCGCCTCACTTTTTCTCTCCATGTTTTTTCAGGACCTTTGACAGACATCTTGCCCCTTTTTCCCTAAACACTTTAGGGTGAATTTGCTAAAAAATGAGAGCATTCCTTTACCAAAACCACTCCATAATCATCAAAACCAGGGAATTCACCCTCACGCAATACGATTATCTGACTCACAGATTTTAATCAGAGTCCCCCAGTTGTCCCAGTAATGTCCCTCGTAAGCAGAAGGAAGCGCCGGGTCGTATACTACCTTGGGCTGCAGTCTCCTCGGCTTTCCCTGTCTGGTTTCGTGACATTGATTCTGGGCATGGTGCAGAGCAGTTATCATGGAGCAGATCCCTCAGTCTGGGGATGTCTGCTGGTTTCCTGGAAATTTGCATCTGGGGTCAGCACGCTTGGCAGGGCCGGTGGAAGCAGTGGTGTGGTGTGCAATAAGTACAGCCGTCAGTCTGCCCCACCGCTGGTGTTGACTCTGACCCTGTGGGTGGGTCCTCTGCAAGGCTTCCCTACTGCAGAGTTACTATGTTTCCCATTTGTCTTTAATGAGCTCCATGTGGGAAGATTCTTTGAGATGTCCTACCACTCACAGTTTTACTGACTTTAAGCATTCATGAATGAGTCTTGCCTGAAACAGTTGCTGAATGACGACTTCCTAATTCCATTATTCTCTGCACATTTGTTAGTTAGTATCTACTGCCAGGGAGATTTCCCTTCCCCTCATGTAATTAGTCATTCATTCATTCATGTATGTTTATATATCAGCAAGGGTGCAGAGATTCTTACTTTAATCAAGGAGTATAATCCTTTATTGTCAGGGTTTATCCTGGTCAGATTAACAGAATTGGGCAGTGGAAAGCCCTTCAAGCTATGTGACCTCTGCTATGTCCCTGAAATAGACACTGAAGTTCCCATCCTTTTGTGAGCTCTTTCCTCGTATTATGATGCACCAAGATATTCCAGGCTCATCTTGGACTTTTCCCTGCCCCAGGCCTGTTGGAATCAGCCATGGTCCAGAGAGCTCTAGAGGACTCCTCCTGATGGATGGTGGTACTTAGAAGCCAGGATCTGGGTGGCAGGTGTGCTCACAGTTCCTGGGCTGTCATAGGAAATTGTGTGTACGTTCATACATACATACGTTCAGGCGTGTTTGTTATATGTATCACACATGCATATGCACATGTACACGCTTAGCAGCAGTAACAGTGTCAGTTGCTCAGTCGTGTTCGACTCTTTGTGACCCCGTGGACTGTAGCCCGCCAGGCTCCTCTGTCCATGGAATTCTCCAGGCAAGAATACTAGACTGGGTTGCCATTTCCTTCTCTAGGGGATCTTCCTGACCCAGGGATCAAACCCAGGTCTCCTGCATTGCAGGCGGAGTCTTTACCATCTGACCCACCAGGGAAACCCATATATGTATACACGCACATCTCTACCTGAAAGTGAAAGTGAAAGTCGCTCAGTCGTCTCCGACTCTGCGACCCCACGGACTACACAGTCCATGGAATTTTCCAGGCCAGAATACTGGAGTGGGTAGCCTTTCGCTTCTCCAGGATATCTTCCCAACTCAGGGATTGAACCCAGGTCTCCCGCATTGCAGGCAGATTCTTTTCCAGCTGAGCCACCAGGGAAGCCCAATCTCTACCTATTTATCCACTAAAAGCCACAAGATCATAACTAATATTTTAAATTCAGTATAATACCACTGAGATAGTTGTTAAAAGGCTGAGGAAATTTCTGAAAATGAACAATGAGGAAAATAGTTAAGAGTGTAAGAGTGTCCACAACATCTTAGATATTGTGTTAAAATGCTTTTGAGAATGCTTAGATGAAATAGTTACGGATGCATGGCTAGAGGATCAGTCACAGATACATTCTTGACATAGATTTTGTTTGGGGAAGGGCAGAAGACCAGTGAAGAGAACCTGTTTGTGGTTTTTTCTAGTATCCAGGTGTTCATTTCAGCTTAGCAGGCTTTGGTCACATCCCGGCTTTCTGTGAGGCACACAGTTGGGACCCCTGCGCTCGGCCCTATGGCCCCATACGGCACTGGCCAGGCATGGTCTGGCGCTTGTACTGCGTCACTGACCAGCTCTGTCAGCACACAGAAAACAGCTTCTCCCTTCTCAACTGCTCTTCCTCTGAGAGGTTTTGCACCTACCATGAGGCATATGTGCTTAGCTATACTCTGATCCATGTTCAACTCGTCCAGGGTACAGTGTTGAAAACCCACTTTAAGGGTTTAGGCTCAACTCACACATCTTTCTTTATATAAAAATTTTGCAACTTTTACAAAAACTTAAAAAAATTATTTGGTTTTCACATTCAGGTACCTCATAACTCTCTTTCCCATAAACTTTAAACATTGCTCACATATTTGATTAACGAAAGTATTTAGACATTTGAAATGCTATTGTGAAGGTAACGTAACTGACCTTCTGAATCACATGGCAGGGGCGGCTTAGCATTTTCATGCGCTGAATCTTAAAGATCTATTTCCGACTTGTAAATCAGGCAGATGACATTTGGGGAGCATTTGAAATATCCTAAAAAAGAAGCAGCATGCACAAAGCGGCCCAGTGCTTGTCAACACAGTTACACCTGTGTCCACACAACTACTATGAAAACGGAAGTGGGTTGATTTACTGTACCGTCTAGTCAGAGTGATAAAATTGCTATAGCAGACCCACGTCAGAGACCACAGCAAGGGCTCCTGGTCAGCAGAGTTGATGCCCACAGTGGCCGAGGCCTGACACGCTGTCCAGGTTAGGCGCCTGTGGTTGGAGAGGCTCTTCCTGCTGCCCGGATTTTATTGCCAAACTAAGGAGGCTTTCTAAACAGCTTTCTGTGGCTGCGATTTAAATAATCCTATTAGCGTCTACGTCTTACACCCTAGTGCCTTTCCCCAAAGTAATTGGGAGGCATTTAGTGCCTCTGTCTTTTATTTCCCAGGGCATGATCGTTGTGCAGCTTCTGCATTAAGACTTAGCGTGAAGGTGGTGTTGATCGCGTGGCGCGGGCAGCGACCGCATGCTCGCCGTCCTCTACGTCTGCACACGCCCCGTGTTACAGTGCCTTTCCTGTCGCGGTGTCTCTTTACCGACACTTTTATGAAAATGTGAAAACCGTACTGTTACTTACATAAAATGCTCTTTCCGCCTCTTCACCTCACCAGGCATCTTCTTCTGAAGACATGGGCAGATGGATTGGGATTTTGCTGGCTGAGACGGGGTCCTCGACAGACCCCGGGGCCCTGCACTATGACTACATAGACGTGGAGATGTCCGCGAACGTCATTCAGACGGCCAAGCAAACCTTCTGGTAAGATCCTCTGCCCTGAGAAACGGCACTGGAGTTAAACAACTTTATTTTTTTCCCTAATTTTTTCCCTTTTATGTAAGTATATAGCCTTAAAGAGGGAAAAAAGAAAAACATTTGAAGACTCTCCTTTTTTGTACTAATGCAGATTTTGGTGAAATATTTGTCATTTCAACCATCTGTGTTTTCTATTAGAACAGGGTTTGGCGAGCTTTTTGTGCAAAAGGCATGACAGTAATATTTTTGGCTTTGCAGACCAAGTGTTCCCTGTTAAAACTGCTCAGCTCTGCCACTACAGTCACACACATAAATGAATAGACATGGCTGTGTGCCAATAAAACTTTATTTGCACACACAGGCAGTGGGCCATATCTGTCCCATGGACTGTAGTCTGCTGACCCCTGTATTAGGGAAACAGTTCTATAAAGCAGAAATAATTCTCCTTATTGTATAAGCGAGGACTGTATTTTCAAAACCATCAATCATATACTTTTAAAACTTCAACGTGATCTTTTTTTTTTAATGGCTGTTATATATAAAAACGTTTAAAGAATGAGTATTTCTTTCACATAATCATGGCCAGGATAATTAATGCAGCAGTTCTCAAAGTATGGTCCATAGACCCCTGTGGGTGTTCAAAACCTTTTTTAGACAGTCCCAAAGGCCAAAACTGTTCCCATAATGACGCTAAGAAATTATTGTTCTTCTTTGCTTCTGCATCATTGATGCAGAAGGAACCAGGGGCAGGGGGGTAAATTGGCAGGTGCCTTGGACCCATCTTAAGTGGTCGCTTAACAAGGTGCTGTGACCACGGTCACCACCATGCCTTTATAGCAAAAGAAGGTGCTGGGTTCACGTGAGACGTGGTCAAGCACTGAAATTGTTCCTGTTTCTGTGAAGGGCCAGAGAGTAGATATTTTTTATTAACTCTCGGGTCCACATCTTTTTGACATTTATGAGACGTGGCAGGTAGGACACACAAAGCGCTTTACTGACTGAACTCTCGTGTTGTCTTGAGGAAACGCTGTTATGTGACTGAGTTACTAACTCAACTAGCTCCTCCCCATCCCACCACCGTTTTTTTTTTTTTCATTTTTACTGGAGAGAACAATTCACAGATGAATTGTTATTCAGATGTAGGCATTTGCAGACACTTTTTCAAAAATGGACCAAGCGAGCCTCTCATCTCAAGGGAAGATGGCTTGGCAGTGTTTGTTGCCTGCAATGGAGTTGAACTTTCACTGAGAATTGAGAACTCTAGCAGCGTTCCATCTTCCGCTCCGAGCCGACGTCTTCCCAGTACTCAGACTTTTGTGATAACATTGATGGTGATGTGAAGTGTGATTTTTTATATTGTGTAATCAAGTGTGTGCATTTGAAAGGTCTGCGTCAGTCATGCACAGGTCAAAGATCCCTCTGACAAGCAAGATAAGTGAATGGGTTTTCATGTCAAAGCGGACAAGCAAGATCATTGATACAGTTTCAGATTCTACACGGCAACTAATCATTAAGAAATTACCACTCGTTGAGTTTTGGTGTAGTATCAAGGAATATCTTCCATGACCTGGAAAAGCTGTTAAAAATACACCTCCCTTTTCCAACTAAATATCTGTAGGAGGCTGGATTTTCTTCGCCTACTTCAACCAAAACAACATATTGCAACTGACTGAACGCAGAAACAAGTGTGATAATCCATTATCTTCTACTGAGCCAGACATGGAAAAGATTTACAAGCATGTCAAACAGTACCATTTTCCTCATTTTTAAAAAATTTTAAAAAGGTATCATTAACATTCATAAAAATATGTTGAAATACAGTGGATTTACTCCTGTTACTTTTGAACGAATAAAAGCGAACACATTGCTGAGTTTCGGTTGCAAGTACTGTCAGCCTCGATAGTGAGCACCCACGTAAACCGCCTCGATGGTGAGCACCCACGTAAACC
>NW_024070187.1:112612466-112737742 GCF_014754425.2 Oryx dammah | reverse complement strand
CTCGATGGTGAGCACCCACGTAAACCGCCTCGATGGTGAGCACCCACATAAACTGCCTCAATAGTGAACACCCACGTAAAGAGTTTCGATAATGAGCACCCACGTAAAGAGTCTCGATAGTGAGCACCCACGTAAACTGAAGCCCTGCAGTCTTCAGTAGGGTGGAACATGGTGTAGAGACTTAAGACGCAGGAGGACTGCTCATCTGCCGGAACACGTCTGCGAAAGGAAAACACAGCTGGTTCCTGTTTTGTGCCATGCAGAGCAGGGGTCGGGCACCCTTTTCTGTGAAGGGCAAGTCAGCAGGCACTTTCAGCTTTGCAGATAGTGTTCCCCAGCATGACCACCCGTCTTTGTCACCATGCTCAGCTCCCCGCGGTCGGGCAAAAGCAGCAGGGTGGTCCTGGAACCAGTGGACGTGGTTGCGCCCAGCAGGAGTTTGCGGGTCCTTTACGTAAAGTGATGCCCTGTGAGGTTACGCCGGAAGGAGCACCGGGCTGGGAGGAAGGGACCTGGGTTCTGTCCTGCTGCAGCAGGTACTGAACGGAAAGGTTTGAGACATGTCCTTCCTAACCTGTCAGCGTCCATTGTCTTTTTGTAGAACACAGAGTTTAGGTAACGTGATATCTGAAACTAGAGGCTCTCGTAGCTCTGATCCCCAGATTCCCGCTTCTGGCTCTCTCGTCCTCAGAGAATCTGGACTGGGGCTCGAGGGAGGTGGATTGAAACAGAGCAGGTGATGGAGTTGTATGATCAACAGGTGATGATAAACATACCAACAACAGTTGACAAGCCCACCCGGGCCCTTGAAGACTCTGCAATCCTTTGAGTAGGAAGAAGATAAACGCAGATGTTTGCACTGTTTGTCTCTTTAACATCAACACCACCATCTAACTTTTCCACACGAGTGGTGTTTGTGGGGGACTGGAGCAGTCTTGAATGGGGTTGTGGGGTGAACATTAACTTAATGCTTGGCTAGTACGTGAACCGTGAACTTCCAGATGTTCAAGCTGGTTTTAGAAAAGGCAGAGGAACCAGAGATCAAATTGCCAACATCCGCTGGATCATGGAAAAAGCAAGAGAGTTCCAGAAAAACATCTATTTCTGCTTTATTGACTATGCCAAAGCCTTTGACTGTGTGGATCACAATAAACTGTGGAAAATTCTGAAAGAAATGGAAATACCAGACCACCTGACCTGCCTCTTGAGAAATCTATATACAGGTCAGGAAGCAACAGTTCGAACTGGACATGGAACAACAGACTGGTTCCAAAAAGGAAAAGGAGTGTGTCAAGGCTGTATATTTTCACCCTGCTTATTTAACTTATATGCAGAGTACATCATGAGAAAGGCTGGGCTGGAAGAAGCACAAGGTGGAATCAAGATTGCTGGGAGAAATATCAATAACCTCAGATATGCAGATGACACCACCTTTATGGCAGAAAGTAAAGAGGAACTAAAAAGCCTCTTGATGAAAGTGAAAGAGGAGAGGGAAAAAGTTGGCTTAAAGCTCAACATTCAGAAAACAAAGATCATGGCATCTGGTCCCATCACTTCCTGGCAAATAGATGGGGAAACAGTGGAAACAGTGTCAGACTTTATTTTTGGGGGCTCCAAAATCACTGCAGATGGTGATTACAGCCATGAAATTAAAAGACGCTTACTCCTTGGAAGGAAAGTTATGACCAACCTAGATAGCATATTCAAAAGCAGAGACATTACTTTGCCGACTAAGGTCCATCTAGTCAAGGCTATGGTTTTTCCAGTAGTCATATATGGATGTGAGAGTTGGACTGTGAAGAAAGCTGAGTGCCGAAAAATTGATGCTTTTGAACTGTGGTGTTGGAGAAGACTCTTGAGAGTCCGTTGGACTGCAAGGAGATCCAACCAGTCCATCCTGAAGGAGACAAGTCCTGAGTGTTCATTGGAAGGAGTGATGCTAAACCTGAAACTCCAGTACTTTGGCCACCTCATGCGAAGAGTTGACTCATTGGAAAAGACTGATGCTGGGAGGGATTGGGGGCAGGAGGAGAAGGGGACGACCGAGGATGAGATGGCTGGATGGCACCACTGACTCGATGGATGTGAGTTTGGCTGAACTCCAGCAGTTGGTGATGGACAGGGAGGCCTGGTGTCCTGCGATTCATGGGGTCGCAAAGAGTCAGACACAACTGAGCAACTGAACTGAACTGAACTGAACTGAACTGAGGGGGCTCAGTAAAGTAAAGATAACGTCGGCCTGTGTTAGGAATTGGGCTTCCCTGGTAGCTCCCTGGTAAAGAATCTGGCTGCAGTGCAGGAGACCTGGATTCGACCCCTGGGTGGGAGAGATCCTCTGCAGAAGGAAATGGCAACCCACTCCAGTATCCTTGCCTGGAGGATTCCATGGAGAGAGGAGCCTGGCGGGCTGCAGTCTGTGGGGTCGCAAAGAACTGGACACGAGTGAGCAACTAAGCGTGCACATGTTAGGAATCCAGCCACCATGTTCCAGCCAGCTAAGGCAGATGGCCTGGGCAGAGCGAGTCAACCCTAAACAACTTTACCGGAAAATCTCCGGGAGCGCGAGAGGATTTCTGAAGTCAGACCACCTGTACTCTCTCACTTCTGTTGTTTGAAAACCAGAGTGACGGTGATCAAGTGCTTACTGTTCTGTTCATTCTTGTTATTTTTTCCCCATGATAAGATTCTAATTAGGAACGTGTAAGTAAATTAAAAGACGCTTACTCCTTGGAAGAAAAGTTATGACCAACCTAGATAGCATATTGAAAAGCAGAGACATTACTTTGCCACTAAGGTCCATCTAGTCAAGGCTCTGGTTTTTCCTGTGGTCATGTATGGATGTGAGAGTTGGACTGTGAAGAAAGCTGAGCACCAAAGAATTGATGCTTTTGAACTGTGGTGTTGGAGAAGACTCTTGAGAGTCCCTTGGACTGCAAGGAGATCCAACCAGTCCATTCTGAAGGAGATCAACCCTGGGATTTCTTTAGAAGGAATGATGCTAAAGCTGAAACTCCAGTACTTTGGCCACCTCATGCGAAGAGTTGACTCATTGGAAAAGACTCTGATGCTGGGAGGGGTTGGGGGCAGGAGGAGAAGGGGACGACTGAGGATGAGATGGCTGGATGGCATCACTGACTCGATGGACATGAGTCTGAGTGAACTCCGGGAGTTGGTGATGGACAGGGAGGCCTGGCGTGCTGCGATTCATGGGGTCGCAAAGACTGAGCGACTGAACTGAACTGATATATATCTCTCCTGGTTGGCCCTAGTGGTAAAGAACCGGCCTGCAAATGCAGGAGGCGTGGGTTCAGTCCCTGGGTCAGGAAGATCCCCTGGAGGAGGGCATGGCAGCCCCCTCCAGGATTCTTGCCTGCAGAATCCCCGTGGACAGAGTATCCTGGTGAGCTCCAGTCCACGGGGTCACAAAGATGTGGACACAGCTGAAGCGCCTGAGCAGGCACATGTATTTCTGTGTCTTAGGTTTTGGGTTAACAGGTGGCACGTGGCCTCGTGTCTCATTTTTATGTTTCTATGTGGCCAACAATGGATTACAGGAACAGTGTCTGGTCAAAAGGTGAGGAACCTCATATTTGGTCTTGGATCCCAGAGACCTAGCTGGGGGGGCCAGGTCCCTGTCTGAGAGATGACGGGCAGCCTGGCTGGTGGCCAAGATCTCTTCCAGCTGGGACAGGACATCCTGTGTGTCTGTGACCTCCCGTTAGGCCCTGTGGTTCCGAAGTGACCCGCTGGTGTCTGTTCCTAGTGAGCGAGCTTCTGCCCCACCCCTCGTGGTCCATGCTTCCTCCGGGCATCTGTGCCCAGTGGGAGCCATGCAGGGGCCAGAGCACGGAGACACAGACCAGGCAGGAGACAGCCCCTGGGCAGGGCATCTGTCTCAGAGCAAGGAACAGCCCTGTAGTGCTCACGGGCATTGGAGCACGTCGGGCCACAGGCAGCCAGTGGGGCTGGGGTGGTCACCCTATGGCGTGCCTCTCATCACCAATCCTTCACCCCCAAAATACCCTCTAATGAGGTGTTTAAACCAGAAAACATTAAATGTGTATCTGAAAGCAAATCACATCTGTCTTTCTTGTATTCTGTTTTTCCTATACGTTGTTGTTATTTCGTCGCTAACCCGTCCGCCTCTTTTGCAATCCCATGGACTGTAGCCCGCCAGGTTCCTCTGTCCACGGGATTTCCAGAATACTGGGGTGGGTTGCCATTTTCTTCTCCAGGGGATCTTTCTGATCCAGGGCTTGAACCCATGTCTCCTGCACCTTTTCCTAAATATATGTTAAAGTGTTTTAATACAGAAGAATCATATGCATTTTTGTATCAGGGAAAGAGTTACTTTGTGAGATGGCTGTGTGTCCCGGGTGGGACTTGCTGTGTATTCTGTGTTCTCCCAGCAGAGGGCAGCACTGGACCCGAGCCGTGTTCCTGTGCTCGGCCGGGTGGTGGGGAAAGCAGGTTTACCCCCAGGGCGGATCCTGTACAGCCCCGTCCCCTCATTCTCTCAGGAGCCAGGCATCCCAGGGCAGCTTTGTCGCAAGTGTCTGAGAGGCAGGTCTCCCCTTCCCACTTTCTGCCCCCAGCTTTGCTCATTTGCCTGTTTTTTAAATTCATCTAATTACCGTAGAAATGTAAGATCCCAAGAAAAAGCAAAATTCAAAAAAACAGATTTTGTTTTGTTTTGTTTTAAATTTCAGGCTGTCTTAGTTTTTCCAGTTGGGAAAATTGGAAAATCTCTAGGGTAATTCCTCCCTAGGCGCTGAGGTTTTTCACTTGTACCATGAGCAGACTGTTCACACATGCCTTCCTTCCCTGCTTCCTTCATTCATATTTGTTGAGCAGCTTTTGTCTGCTGGCTGCCACCCCAGCCCATGAGGAACAGAGCTGGTAGAGGCCGTGTCCTCCTGAAGCTGAGGTTCCAGTGGGGAAGGCAGACATCACTGTGTCACATGTCAGGGGATGATTAGTGATAGGAAGGAGCAGGGACAGCAGAGAGGTGCAGAGGGGGAAGGGGACGCTGCTTACTTGGGGTGATCGGGAAAGAGGGGTCTCAGAGCTGCAGGCAGTGAGCCGCTGGGAGCCTGGGGTGAAGAGCAGGAGGGGTGGGGAGCGCGGGGAGTGGGCTTGGCGCTTGGAGCCTCGCAGGTCACCAGCACTTGTGTGGGTCTTAGAGCCACCACGGTAACGTGGCCTGCCCTGCCTCCCAAGGGCTGAGGGTGGCCGCCCTCAGGCTCCCAGAAGTTCAGGGTGGGGAGGGCCGAGGGGAGGGAACAAACACTCAAGGAGGGAGCAAAGCTCAAGAAAGGCTGTGGGATGGACGCTCTAAGGTGCTTCTAGAACAAGGTCCATGAACTTGCCCTGAGAAGAGCCGGAGAGGAGATACTTCGATTTTGCAGACCAGATGGTCTCTGCCTTCCAGAATTACCAGGCTCATGAAAAAGGCATGTGGAAAAAAAGGAGACATTGACAGCTTATCGGTGAAGGGTCCCGGTAAATAAAGGTGTTCTGGTCAAGCTTTATGGGCAGAAGCAGGCTGAGCCCCTGCTATAAATTGCTGAATGCCGGCTTATTTGTGGCACACCAGGCGTGGGCAGGGCCGCTTTCCAAGTCCCCGGCAGGCTCGTCCCCGATCTGTGCTGCAGTCCCAGGTACGGGTGACGTCCCGTCCTGCAGGTGAGGGTCCTCCCTGATGGCTGTAGAACCCCTGGTCCTGCCCAGGTCCTGACATTTCTCCACCCGCAGCCCCGGACAGAGCCCAGGCACCCGTCAGCGCTCCCGGAGGCTCGGTCATCCGCCGGAGGGTCGTAACCCGCTTCCTCTCTTTCAGCTTCATGAACCGGCGTGTTCTGTCCACTAACCCCTACGTGGGGAGCACCTCCAACGGCTACGCACACCCCAGTGGGACGGCGCTTCACTACGATGACGTCCCCTGCATCAGCGGCTCGGTGAGCATGGCGGGCAGAGCTGGGGGTCGGCTGTGCTGGAAGGCGGGCGCCCACAGGTCCCTGTGACTTCCCCTCCTTTCGGCCTAAACAAGAGAGGTGGGATGAAAATTACACCCCATCTCTCTTGTGTTTGACACCCCATTCACCTTAATCCGCGTGTGAACACAAGGGTCATTGGCATCAGAAGCCAGTTTATCATTCGTGTCAACGCTGTTAGCCAAACACCGTCAGAAATCTCCATCAGAAGCAAGACGTTGCCACAGGGTAATGACCGAATCGCTGGCTCCAGACACCTTCCTGCATCCTCAGGGTAGCTGGCCTCTGAGTATCTGGGACTCCCATCGGTGGAGGAGAAGCCAGCCGGCTGGCCTGGCCTGCAAGGCCGTGTTCGAGTGTGGATTGAGATGAAAGGGGCCCCGTATTTGGTCATGGGTGTCAGGGTGCAGGCAGGCTTGGAGATCCCATCCCAGCTGCAGAGCCCAAAACTAGGGAGTCCGGCCTGAGTCCAGGGTGGCCGGGACACAAGTCCTGTCCCGCCCATCAGGCCCGGCCATTCGCCCCCTTGCCCCCCCCCATCCCCACTCCACCTTCAGCTGGGGTCTCCAGGACTGGAGGGGCTCTGGTGCATGCTGTGGCCCTAGCCACCTGCCCTGCAGAGCGGGACCCAGGAGCTTGGGGACAGCCCATGGTGGCCCCACAGGAGCAGTCCCAGGCCAGGCACTGGGCCCTTCCCCAGGCGGCTTGGCTCTCAGGGTCCACTTGCTAGTCTTGGGGGAGCCTCCCCTGCCATTGTAGAACCAACCGCGTGGGACAGTCTGCTCCTCTGAGCCTTTGGCCTCAGCCTCAGATGTTTTGAGAACATGCAACCCTGAGTCTGTCTCGCTGCCTGAAGGCCCCCTTGTGAACCTTGCCCCAAGAGGGATTTCTCCCAGGGCGCGTGGTGGGCGGAGCAGTGTAGAGAAAGCCAGGACCTCCACAGACGCCTGCCTGGGCCCCCCGTCCCCTCGTTCCAGTTAATGCCACGCAGGTTCGGGCACCCCAGGAATGAGCACAGCTCCCACTGGCCCAGAGCTGAGAAGCTGCCGGCTCCAAGACTGCACCGAGGAGGAATTCCTGCATGCGCATTGCTGGGTGGGCGGTGTGAGTGATGGAGCGTCGTGCGTGCAGGCGTCTGACTCCCTTGCTTAAGGACTTCCTTGGAGTTCAGGCCTCTCTTTAGACTGCCGCTCCCCTTCCTGGGCTCTGTGACCAGGCCCTCTGTTTTGGAGGCGCCCTCACTCCTCAGTTTGACAAAGTTCACACTTTGGAGCCACAATACCTGGCGTTTTAGCAGCATTTCAGTTTCAGTAATTCTTTCCCTTCACGCTCTCCCCGAGGCCTAGATGAAAGTGCATCTCGAAAAGGATCTTCTGACAGGCGCGCGCACTTTTAACCTGCAGGTGCTGTGGAGTTTGTTTTCCAAGGTTTCCATGTGACCTAATCCTTTGGTATTTTAGGAAGAGGATGGTCCCGTCTAGACCATCTTAATAACCCGGGACAAATATATGCTAGGTTGTCATTATGAAACACTCACATCCACGTTTATCTGCACGTATTGTTATTTTTAGATTATAGATGAAAATAGACGCACTGAAGTGACTGGAGCGGAACAAAAACATTCCTGTAGTGAAATTTTAAGCCTTTTCTATTTTTATAACAAAAGGCCATAATTGCATTCTGGCAGAAAGGAACTCTGCCAGGATATAAAAATAGACTAAAATAAGTATAGTACATGAATTAATATTTTCTCTCTCTCTCTCTCTCTCTTTTTAAATGCAAAGCAATTTATAAAGACCTTTAAAACTTAAAAGAATCTGGCCGTGGTTGTGAGTTTGGATTTTAATTTATACTTTAATGTCCATGTTCTAAAGTGGCTTGTAGCTATTTTAATCCTTTGTATAAAGGTTTTCCACTGAAGTAATGCCATTGTATCAATTAATAGTTTGAAGCATCCTATTTTCTATGATGATTTGACTTCTTTCTTATAACAGCTTGTGATTTTGGCCGTTGCACTTTCTTCAGGCCTAACCAAGTATGGGATGCGGGTGATGCTGGCAGTCATGTGACCCACAGAGCCTATATCCCGAAGCCCACCTGGCAAGCTTGGAAGGGTCCGCGGGTGGTCTGTGCCCAGCCCCTCCTGGCCTGGGGGGAGCCTGAGGTGCAGACGCTGAGGGCCGGGTAGTTACGGGCACGGCTCTCCGCTCCGGCTCTGCCTCCTACAGCTCCTCCTGAGCTCCATGCCTTAGTTTCCCCTACTTTGTAAGATTCCTGGCAGAATTCCGTGCGCCATGCATCAGTTTTACTGTGAAATAAGATAAAGTGCTTTTCTGGGATCTTAAACTCACTATTGACCAGGGGACGTTTTTCGGAAACCAACACCTATCACCGGTAATCTGTTGTGTAAGTGAGTATTGATATGTCTCCCGTCAGCAATGCTCAGGTGATGAAGGACGTATTAACACATCTCTGATCAAGAAGTTAACACATTTTCTCAGGAGAACCAGAGCCCCTGATCTCCGGATGGACCCCAGTTCAGCATTCCTTTTCCTTAAATCACATTGTTTCTGCTTCCTGGATCAGGACTTCCAAAACCCGGTTCTTTAAAGACATGTCAGTTTTGTTTTTTTATTTCCCCCTCAGCTTTAACAAACAAAACAAAACAAAAATATCATTAGCCAATAACCCTGGGAACTATTTAAGGAAAAAAGATATCTTAAGTCCCCAAAGGTAGAAAAGCTCTTCTGAGTCGGTTCACCTAGTTGTGTGTGTGTGTGTGTGTGTCTGTGTGTTACTGACAACAATGTGGGGCCTGCATACGTGTTCTGGGGTGCTTGCTAATAACATCTCAATGTACTCTGCTTCCTGCGGCCGGGGCGCCAACTAACGACGCGCTGTGTGTGTTCCAGTGGGGCCCCGACGACGACGTTCCCGCCCCCCGCGGTCGAGGCCTGGGAGAAGAGGCGCTCTATGATAACGCCGTCCTGTACGATAACTTGCCGTCTCCGAAAATCTTTGCTCGCTACCCTCCCGCTGACAGGAAGGCTGCTAGGCCGTCTCCTGACAGGCTGTCCTGTAACCACTACAAACACCCCGCCTCCTCCGGGCTGCCTTCCTCCCCGTCTGTCACTAACACCTCTTCCGTGGGGAGGGCGGCTCTCGGGCTCAGCTCACAGGTACAGCACCCCCATTCTGTCGTCTCCTAGAATCTCTCAGTCACGCTTCTCCTGCAGGGCCTGGCGGCGACAGAGTATCCGCCAGCTCGCGGTCAGTGAGCCCCATCGGGGTAGAGCACAGCCTTCCCCTCAACTAGAGAACGACCTGCAAGTGCACTCGGCGTCCGGCCACCCAGGGACGGTTACAAGAAACGCAGAGCTTTAACCGTGTTGCGGACCAGCCCGACTAGTTCAGGGGGCTGCCCTGACCACTCGGAGGTCAAGAATCTGCCTGCAATGCAGGAGACCTGGGTTCAATCCCTGGGTCGGGAAGATTCCCTTGGAGAAGGAGATGGCTACCCACTCCAGTATTCTTGCCTGGAGAATCCCATGGACAGAGGAGCCTGGCGGGCTACAGTCCGTGGGGTCGCAAAGAGTCGGACACGACTTACTGACTAAGCAGCAACTACTGGCCCACGGTTGCGCTCTGCTTGTCTTTTGCCTGTGCACACCTCTCTCTCCATTCAAAGTTCCCCAGTGAATTTTGTGAGTTATGGTGATTAAAGGCAAAGAGTTAGAGAGGATGGGGTGGTAAGTTTTCAGATTTTTGAGCTGCGGGTTCCTTTCCTGTGTTTTTGTTGCATGTACTTGAGGAAGGGTAGCCTCCACTGGCAACTGCTTTCAGACCTTTAAGCAGGATTAATTCCAGGATTACAGTGGGCTCCCATCATGAGTATAGGAGTATACTCCCTAAAATGGAGTAGGTAATAAGGCTCTTGGATTATCACTGAATGGTCAGAAATCTTGATATTGAGCGATTGTCCATCCCACACCTGATATTTGTGGCAAACCGTGATGTTTCAGTGTAAATATTAATTTTGTGTTTGCATGCATTTAAACTAAGATCAAGTGGTGCCTGGAAGAATACTCTATAAACATAAAGCACAGGACCACATTTTAAACAGTTTTCTTTTCCCTCCAGTTTTTGGGGTAACCTTGAGAAAATGATGAGTGCCAAGTAAGGTCCTAGAATTTCAGAGTGTGATAGTGCATAGTGGTTCTTCCAAACCCGCTCTTTTTTATCAAAGTTACGTAGGAAGATTTTTGTGTTTTATTTCTAACGATAGCTGGAGATGCTGATTTAGTGAGTCTGAGGGCCCAGGCCAGTGCATCTTCAAACATAAGTACTTTATGAGTGAAAGTGATGTGAAAGTCACTCAGCTGTGTCCGACTCTTTGTGACCCCGTGGACTGTACAGTCCATGGAATTCTCCAGGCCAGAATACTGGAGTGGGTAGCCTTTCCCTTCTCCAAGGGATCTTCCCAACCCTGGCATAGAACCCAGGTCTCCCGTGTTGCAGGCAGATTCTCTAGCAGCTGAGCTACCAGGGAAGCCCCTGATACTTATTTATGAGCACTTACTTAGGTGAAAAGTCTCACAGGTCACATGCTTCACTTACTAGGCGAAGGTACTGACCTGTCTTTCTATTGGTATTGGAGTTCACTTTGGTAAAAACGATGGGACAAAATATTGGATCTTATCATATCAATGTGCCCTGATTCGTTTGGAATCGCTTGACACTTGGCTCGTTTGTGTTTCGTTTTTGTTCACGTTACTTTCAAGTGGGGAGCACGTTTGCTAGTCACTTTCCTTCAGTCTCCATGCCCTCATTTGGCCATTCAGTGGGCCCGCTACACTCAACACACACCTGCCGTACGGGCGCTCTAGGTGTGGGTGCTGTGTCATCTAAGCTTTTTAGGAGCCCTGTGGGTGGCATCCATGTCTTTACATTTTCAAATGAGCACGCAGGCTCAGAAAGTGTTCATGAAGTGCTCAACACCTCCTAAATGATGGAGTGGGAATTTGAAACCCCCCGCCCGACCCCCCGCAATCCCAGGCTCCCAGCAGTAAGAAACGTGTGTATGGAGGAGCCTGGGCCAGACGTGTACTGTCAGCCTTGGCCGTCTTACTGGATCCATGGCCCAGCTAAGGTGCGCACACATCCCTTGAGCGGAATGCAGCCCGGGTTGGCTTGCAGCCATCAAAGAAGTAGGGGTACGTTGAATTATTCTAAAATCCTGCAGTGAGTTAAAGTGCAGTTCATCCTGCTCCTGTATTTAGCTTCCTCTGCTTCCTTCCTCAGACCCCGTGGGTGAATCAAACGGTAGTTGTGTATCCAGTTAGGATGTCAGTATAAAGGCCTGGGAGCTGAAGGCTTAAGTGCACACACTCTGCTATTGCCCCAGAGACCATTCCTCCACAGTGAAAGCTGGCTATCCCTGGAAGCAGACTGTCGGTAACCTCAGCCCAGTGCCCTTAGAAACCCACAGTCTGTGCCAGCGTCTTGACCGGCGTATGCCACCTCCCGGTGGAAATGGGTAACTTTGGCGCACTGCAACTGAGGACATCCTAGGGTTCCCTGTTTGCTCCGAACCTCGGTGCTAGAACCTTCTTAGGCGCTCTGGGAAGTTCACAGCTGTCCAGGGTTGGGAAGCCAGACCGGTGTCTACCAAACACCTGTACATTTTTTCTGTCTGTGCCACATTCGAAAGAGTCAGAGACTGAAACAGCTGACTGCAAAAAACCCAGAGGTGTTCGCTTGTTTCTCATTCTCCCACGTGTTTATTTCCACAGTCGAAGGGTAAGAAGCCCCCTGTGGCCTCCAATGGCGTCATGGGCAAAGGCAAGGCTCCTAGCGGGCAGCAGAAAAAGGCTGACACGGCGACTGGCGTGAAGCGGACGCCTTCAAGTAAGTCGACCTTCCATCTCCCATGTTCTGGCTTTGGGCGCTGCATGCAGAGCTGGGGCTGCGTGGCTGCGGCGTGCAGAGCTGGGGCTGCGTGACTGTCTCCCTTCCCACCTGGGGAGGTGGAGGGTACCAGGTCTTGCAGGGGGCGGGGTGGGCAGTTGGAGAGAGAGATCCGTTCACACCCAGATCCTTCCTTGTCTGCTGGGTTGCGGAATGGCCGTGACTTTCAGCCTGCCTCTTAGGTTGCTGCATACACAAGCAGAAAGAGCTGGTTCAAACGCAGACTTGCTCATGCGTGTTTACCTGTGAGGTAGTTCTGGGTTTGGGAGGTGGTGCTGCTGTGAGGGACCCTGGTCGGTGGTTTGGACTCCTCCGTCTGTGTCCCTGGTCTACCGAGTGAGCCGCTTGGGTTGAGTCTCATAAGCTGTCTGAGCTCACTCTCTGTGTGTGGGAGGCATAGACGCGGTCAGCCAGGCCCTCTGGCTGAAACCAGAGGGTAGTGCATGTCCCTCAGACCACGGGAGCCTTTCAGGGTCTGTAAGGAGTCTTGCTCCCCCGACCCCACCGTGCTCTCTCTCCTGCCGTGTCGTCCCCCTGGCCCCCACCCCGGATCAGGGCGGTGGCATTGTCCACCCCACTGTGCGAGTGTAGACGCAGGCTCAGGGAGTTGATGAGGCTCCCTGAGGTCTCCCCGAACCTGTGCATGGACCGGGTTTCCAGGCTGCAGATCCGGCAGGGGCAGGACTGAGCAGAAGAGCCTGCCTGCGCCCAGCATCCTTCGTGATCCACAGACGCGTGCCTCCAGGGGCTCGGTCAGCAGACGCATTTGTATTTGTTTCAGCCCCGGCTGTGTTGGATTGCTCTTCATCCAGCCAGTCGGGCAGGGGCTGCAGACAGAAGACCAGGCAGTGGGCACCCGGGGTTCTGTCCCCGAGGGTCCCGCAGGAAGACACGTGCTCCAGATGGGCCTCAGAGCGTGGGCTGTCAGCGGGCCCAGGAGCGCCTCGCTGAGTGTGGGCTGAAGTTTCCCCGGGAGGAAGATGGGAGTTAGGAGCTCAGTCTGACCTGACCACCTGGGAAGCCGGGCTGACACGTTCTGAGCTGGGCGTAGCTCCCCCCAGGTAGTAGCCCCAACTCCAGGTGACTCGGCACCTGGCTGCCGACCACACTAGTGCCGGCGGCTTGATTTCAGACTCAGCACGTGGCAGTGAGACGGGGCTTCGTCCATGGCCTCGGGTGTGCACGGGCCCGCTGTCGTTCGGGGCGCTCGCGGCGCCTGCCCTGGGGAAGCACGGGCCTCCCGTACGTCAGCTCCCCGGCTCTGCCCTTCTCCTCAGACACGGTCTCACTCCCCAGTTGGGCCTCATCGTCATCCCTTGTTTAAAGTGCTCTTTCTGACCTCGTTTTTCGGGCAGACCTTATTTCCCTCACGAAGTCAGGTGTACTACCTGGGGAGGGGCAGGTGGGGGACAGAGTAGTGTGTCTGTAGTCCCCTGTGCCGCAGGGCCTGGGCCGCAGGAAATCTGCCTCTTCTGTCTCTCAGCACCCGCTCCTGTTCTGTTTCCCAGACAATTGCTCTTCTTATTTCACGAGGCCTTTGGTAGGGAATCCTTGCTACCTTTGGTGACAACCAGTGATGAAAAAAGAGAAATTGCAGTCTGTGTTTTTGCCGCGTTCAGCCTGTTGCATTGCATCCCGGATGGCGTTTATTTCACGGGGACTGAATGATGCGGGGGGCGGTATGCGGCTGCACAGAGCTTTGTCAGGAAGCAGCTTAGATCGGAGCGAGCGGCCGCATTTGGACTGCGCTCTGTTTGTAGAATACGCGGTATCCACGCCCCCAAGAGCAGTGCTTTTCTTTCAAGCCTTTTTAAGATTTTCCTTTTTGACATGGGCCATTTTAAAAGTCTGTGTTGAGTTTCTTATAATATCGCTTCTGTTTTATGTTGTGGTTTTCTGATCCTGAGACACGTGGGATCTTTGCTCCCCAAACAAGGATTGAAGGGCCCCCCTACACTGGAAGGGGAAGCCTTAAGCCCTGGGCCGCCAGGGGAGTCCCTTACGTTTCAGGTGGTTGATTTGGTCATTCTCATGCTGTGATCCTTTTAATATCATCCTCTGGGGCCGGGGGACGTTGGTGGGTTTTTAGTGAGGAGAAGATTGAGCCAAGATTGATGGCTGTGCACCTGCTTCCGTAAATGCAATTTCATGCGGTCACCATGGTTTGCCTTGCAAGAACTGGTGAATGCTGGGTTTAGGAGAGGCGCTGGAAGTGGCTGGAAAGGGCTCACAGTTGCCTGGGAGGGTGGACAGTGCTCTGGGGGTTCCGTTACCGCTGACTGGGGTGAGAGCTGCCTGGGGGTGTCCACCACGGCCCGGGCGTCACATGGTCCTGTCAGATGGAGGGGTTTAGCACAGGCGTCGATTATTTTTTTTTTTAACACACAAGGTAGGTTTTAGCACTTCTGCTTTATGGGGGCTGAAGCTGAGGCTCCAGGAGATTAATTGCTGGCCCACAGTCATGGCCTCTTCCCTGCTCCACTGCCTTCATTACTGACCGTGGCGCCCCTTCCTCCCCCACGGCTTCTCCCCAGAAGTCATTTCCAGCCTAGTAACAGTGTCAGACATGCAAATAAACCACTGTGGTATCTCGTGGGATGTGAGCTCCCAAGGGCGGGGGTGCAGGAGGCCTTGAGTCATGTCAGGTGGGAGCGGTTAGCTGCGGGGGCGTCGGGAGACCGTGGCAGCTACAGAATTGTTCCATTGCTCAGCCGTGTTCCACTCTGCGACCCCATGGACTGCAGCACACCAGGCTTCCCTGTTCTTCACTGTCTCCTGGAGCCTGTTCAAACCCATGTCCATCGAGTCGGTGATGCAATCCAACCATCTCATCCTCTTTCATCCCCTTTTCCTCCTGCCTTCAATCTTTCCCAGCATCAGGGTCTTTTCCAATGAGTTGGCTCTTCGCATCGGGTGGCCAAAGTATTGGAGTTTCAGCTTCAACATCAGTCCTTCCAATGAATATTCAGGACTGATCTCCTTTAGGATTGACTGGTTTGATTTCCTTGCTGTCCAAGGGACTCTCAAGTGTCTTCTCACAAAATGGTGAGCCCTGATTATTCTGGTAAGGCCAGCATAATTAGAGGATAAGAGCACAGGCTCAGGGTTTAATGCGGTATTAGCTAGTGGTGTGATGTTGGCCAAGCCTGTCCACTGTCCTTAAGGCTAGTTTCCTCTCTGCTCAGTTATCCGCTCTCTGTGTTTAATGACCATTTACCTAGCGCTCGTTATGTGCTTGCTCAGAGTTCTGATGAGTGTTAATTTACCCTCATAACAGCCCTGTGAGGGCGCCCCTGGTGGCTCAGCGGTGAAGAAGCCACCTTACAAGGCAAGGAGACACGGGAGGCTCGGATTCCATCCCTGGGTCGGGAAGATCCCCGGAGGAGGAAATGGCACCCCACTCCAGTATTCTTGCCTGGAGAGTCCCATGGACGCAAGGAGCCTGGTGGGCTCCAGTCCACAGGGTCGCAGAGTCAGACATGACTGAGCGACTATGAACAGCAGCCACCACCCGGTGAACTGCCCGCTCTTGCTCCCCCCGTCGCGCAGGTGAGGAAATGGAGGCACAGGGCGAGGCAGGGCCTTGTTGGAGGCCACACAGCACGGGTGACAAGTTGGGACCCCCACCCAGGCAGTCAGGCTCCAGACGCAGCTCTGCGTGCCCCTTCACCTTCTCACGTGCCCACGTACCCAGCAAATTCCTGTTACGATCTCTGTCCACAGCAGGGCCCAGCTCTGCCACCCCAGAGGGGGCCATAGGTGCCGTCAGAGTCAGCAGAAGAGTCAACAGCACCGTTGTAAGGGTCAGACGTGACGGCGCGAGGCCTGCGTGCGTCAGATTATCTCTGGCGCCGATAGACCCCTCTTCTCAGATTGCAGAACGTTTTGTTCACTCTTGACCTTATTGAAGAATATACGTGGCATCCTGTCTCGATGGGAGGAGTTAAAGAAATTTTCTAATATCCTTTTTTTTTTTTTTGCCTTTTCATACTGTCCCTGGGGTCACAAAGAGTCGGACATGACTGAGCAATTTTGAACTGAACATTCTTTTCATTTTTGAAATTTGTTTCAAATAATATCGGATCATCGGAACCAGTCACTTTTCTGTTTGGTTCAAACCCGTCCTGTTCTTTTTCCTTGTTGGATTAGCAAAATGACTTGCTTTGAATTTATTGTATGGAGCTGGAGGACTAAACGGGCTTTATGAATTGGCCCGTCATCTGCTTGGTTAAACCTAATTTCCTACCGATGCTTTCTATTTTGAAAGATGCCGACCAGTACAAATATGGCAAGAACCGGGTGGAAGCAGATGCCAAGCGACTGCAGGCCAAAGAGGAGGAGCTGCTGAAGAGGCGGGAGGGCCTGCGAGACAGGCTGGCCCAGCTGCGCAAGGAGAGGAAGGGGCTGAGGGCAGCCATCGAAGTGAACACTGGTATGCGGGGGCCCCTTCTGCAGGGCCAGCGCCTCCGCCCAGGGTCTGACCCTCACCGGGCTCTCGTCCTTCCATGCGGTGCTTCTCGCAGTTCGGAAGCCTTGCTGGAAGCCTGGGGCAGGGGCCACGGTGTGGAGTAAGGACCAGGCCTCTACTGGGGCCCGGGTGGGTGCCGGGAGCTGTCCCATCCTCAGGTGCTGACGGCCGAGTTGTTGGGGGCACGAGCCCCAGGGCTCTGGAGCTCTGGTCCCTGGCTGTGTCGGGGCTCTCAGTGGGAGGACACATCGTCCGCAGAAGCCCAGGTGGGAGGACCCCCCGTGGGGCTGGAAGGAGCCCCCTGTTCCCTGCAGAGGGATCACCAAGAGCAGGGTGGTGGCAGACTCGTGGATGGGATCTGGGAAGAGCCCAGGGGGACGGGAGCAACCCTGGGGGTCAGGGGGGAGGAGGGCACCCCGGTGCGGACTGCAGCCCATCTGTCTCTAGGTCAGGCCTGTCGTCAGGCCTCCTCCCCTGGGGAGCTGGGCGAGCAGTGCCAGGCTCTGGGGTGGGCACTGCAAAAACGTCAGTCTGCTCCGCTCAGGGCTGAGTCTGATCCTGGTGCGAGGATGACGCTGTCGACTGTGATCCTTTGGCCTCGGGTCGGGGGTGGGGGTGAGGAGGAGGGACGCAGAGACCAGGGCAGTTTGGAAGGGAAGCGCCTGCTTTCCATCGGCGTCTGTGCCAGAGGAACTGGCAGCTGTGCAGCAGTTAGCCGGCAGCTCCAGCCATCCCTGACTTTATGCCTAGGTGATTTTTTAAGAAGGAAAGCAGTTTCAGAACTTAAAGGATGGGAGGCCGGTGTGTGCCAGTCTGAGACAGCCTGTAGGAGGGGCAGGAGGTGGTATCTCCTGTGAGACACCCCCACCCCGACCCCGGGACAGGGAAACAGATCATAGGCTCAGGCAGAGACCTGAACGGGAGCCCCCAGGTCAGCAGGATGGGAAGAGAGTCCTTCCCTCTGTGTTTCCAGTTTGCAGGTTAGTGAAGATGCAGACAGATTAGACCAGCTTCAGGCCTGGAAGAAGAGAACCCTTGTGTGCTGCCAGGCACCAGGCTGGGGCCATGCCCATCAGTCGGTTAATCCTTGGGATCAGTTTCCTAATCTGTGCAATGGGCATATTATCTGCCCTCCTCTGTCACCATGACACATTTCAAATAAGATAAATAAAGCGAATGTGCTGTATTCTATGGAGATGTGAGCTGTATTATATTTTGAGCACAGGGCCAAATAAGATGACTCAAGAGTAGAAAAAAATGAGAACAGAAAAGTATTCAGACATTTCAAGTCAGTGGCACCTTTGGGAGCCACCTAGTCCAAATTACTCTGTTTTAAAATGAGGGTGTTGACGTCCAGGCCCCAAATTCCTGCCATTTGTGAGAATCAGGGTCTTCTGCTTCCCAGTCCATATTCTCCCAGCTACATGAAGGAGGGCATTTGGGAAGGGACCCTGCTCCTTTCAGGAACTGCTGGATTGGAGTTTGGTGGGAAAGACTCTAGTTGGGTGGGGAGCAAGACCCCCGGGGTTGGGCCGAGTGCCTCGCAGGGGGTCCCCAAACGTCCGTCCTCAGATGCTTGGAAGTATTTGCCTTCAGCTGGAGCAGTAGTGTTCCTCTGGGATTCCAGGCAGGAAGACCCAGGTGGTCCTGGAAGAGAAGCTGAAGAAGCTGGAGGAAGAGTGTAAGCAGAAGGAGACGGAGCGTGTCAACCTGGAGCTGGAGCTGACAGAGGTCAAGGAGAGCCTCAAGAAGGCGCTGGCCGGCGGCATCACCCTGGGGCTGGCCATCGAGCCCCGCTCAGGGACGTCCAGCCCGCAGGTACAGCCCGCCTGCTCCCCAGGAGAGGGGCCGGGCACGCTCTCCCAGGTCGCGACCCATCCCCATCCCCCAGCACCAGCCTCGCCAAGACGCAGCTCACGTGTCCGCCCGAAACGCGTTCCTTGGCCGTGTTTCAGGGTCACGGACCCTGAATTTTTTCTTCTCTGTGTCACTGAACTTTTTTTCAAAGGTGGTGGAAACCCCAAGTTGTTTCCTTCCTTTCAGCAAAATCTGGGTATAATATTGGGTTGGTCAGGTTCTTTCCATCTGATGTTGTGTCTCTGGGCGCCGATCGCTGCTCTCGGTGTCTGGGGTGACCCCACTTTCTGGGGCCCTCCCTTCCTCTCGAGGGTCTCCCACTCAGCCCCCTCTTGCCAGCTCTCCTTCCCTGTGCCCTGCCTCAGGTCTGCTCCTGTCTCTGGACCCCAGAGCTGCCATCTGCCTGTGTGCGGCTCTCAGCCTCATCCCCACCCTGACCACCGCCTGGGAACAGTGGCTGCCATGAGGCACACCTGTCCTGGGGGAGGGCACGGGCTGCCCCTGTCAGGGTCCAGCTCGGCTTCCCGGGGCTGGACGGAGCAGCTCCCTCCTCCCTATCCCCACCCCACCCCTACCCCTCAGCCAGAGTGGCCTTTGAAGGCATTTCCAAGTGAAGCAAAACGTGGAGAAAGCTGGCTGCAGCCTCTAGGGGGGTTCTCGGTCACCCCTAGGAATGGTCACTGAAGCACTGTTCTAAAACGATGTTCTGTACGATCTAACCAGTGTCTTCCATCACACGTTACGCAGCGAGCACAGGGCAGTCAGTCCTCAAGACCTCATTTGGGGAAGGACAGCAAACTACAGGAGCAGCTTGCGATCTCACTGGGGACCGGGTGACTGCAGGTTCACCCCGCTCCACCTCAGGACTTGCTCTGGCCCACGGAGACCGGGCTGTAGGCGGTCAGGAGTCCTCCGGATTGGTCTATGGCCGCTACCAGGAGCCACACCCCACTGCTCCAGCATCCGTCCTTCTAATACATGTTCAGGGTTGGTTTCCTTTAGGATTGACTGCACTGAGCTCCTCGCAGTCCCCAGAGACTCTCGAGTCTTCTCCAGCACCACCGCACAGAAGCACCAATTCTTCGGTTGTCATTTCTGCCTATTTCCCAAGCCCGCTTTCTTCATTAAACATTTCCCTCATGGAAAATACTGCTGACCTGGAACCCACGCCTCACCCAGCGCCTCCTCTTTCTGTTAACAGTCTCCAGTTTTCAGGCATCGGACTCTGGAGAACTCACCCATGTCCAGCTGTGAGACCAGCGACGCAGAGGGCCCGCTGCCCGTGAACAGTGCGGCCGTCCTGAAGAAGAGCCGGCCGGCCCCTGGCAACTCGCCCTGCCGTGGCCACGTGCTGCGGAAGGCCAAGGTGAGCGCCCTCCCCGCCCGCTGAGGGAGCGGCAGCGCTGAAGGGGAGCAGGTATCCTGGGGGCGGCGGTGACCCCAGCGCCGCTGCAGGCAGGAACGGGGGCACTTCAGCGCCGAGTCTGTTGGGGATGGTGGGGGGCTGAGGAGCCAAGCATGGCCTCTTGATCCGGTTCTGCAGCTTCTGTATGTTAGATACTGTTCCACGAGTATCTTCCCAGTTCTTTTCTAAAGTCAGACCCTCCTTCAGGAAGCCGTCCTTTCAGAGTCAGGAACGGCCAAGGCCTGGTCTCCAGGCCTACACCATCTGTTGTCAGGAAAGCCTGCAGCTCTGGTCCTGCCTCCCGGCTTCTCCTGACTTGTGTCTTCATTGATGAGGCAGAGATTGGCCAGGTGACCAATGGGGTCCTTAAGACAAAAAAAAAGGCGAGGTGTGCTCTTCTCCAACCCCTCCCCGGCCTCCCCCGCCTCACCCCATAAACCTGTGCCCGAGGGGCCATCCCGTCGTGCCTTTCAGCTGTTCGCTGGCACTGCCCACTGAAAAGTTTTGATGCCAAACTTAAAATCTCAGAAAATTAAACAACAACAAAAAAGCTATAGATTATCAAAGTACGCAGTTCTGAGTGGTGTAGCTGACAGTGTGTGCTTTGGAAACATCCTCCTTGGTCCAGTCACCCTACTTCATCCGGGTGAGTTTCATTTGTCCTGATGACCGTGGAGGCCGGCCGCCCTCCCCTCTCTCCCTCCGGGCCCCTCTCTGTGCTGCCGTTGCCTTGGTTCTCTGGCGGTTTTGGAGCCCAGTGCAGATCGGCTGGGGAGATACTGTTTTCTGGTGTTTGATGAGAGCCAGTGTTGAGCACTGGCCGCAGGCTGCCCTGTTCATGGGCGGGTCCCTGACGGTGGCAGTTATAAACAGCACCTGCACTGTCTGCCTTCGTAGCACACGCGTTTGACCGAGCCTGTGTGTGTTGGTAAATTTGGGGAAAAGAACGATTGTGCGCCATTGGTTACTTTGCTTCAGTTCAGTTCAGTTCAGCTGACCCCATGGACTGCAGCACGCCAGGCCTCCCTGTCCATCACCAACTCCCAGAGCTCACTCAAACTCATGTCCATCGAGTCGGTGATGCCATCCAACCATCTCATCTTCTGTCGTCCCTTCTCCTCCTGCCTTCCACCTTTCCTTAGCATCCATTAAGTATTCTTAGTTTGCAGAGGAATATGTTTTGCCTGAGAGATATTTAGAATCGAGCTGTCCCATTAAGTCCCCCTAATTATTTGCAGAAGGGAAATGCGATAAAAATATTCCCTTTTTTCCTTTACTGTCAAAGAAACCAGCGTATTAACCTCTGGAAGGCCCCATCTCGCAGGCCTGCCCTTACCATGCAGAGGCGCGTGCTCTGCGCGTTCCCCTCAAGATAAATGTAAACTGTGGTTTTGGCTGCGGCAGACGCACAGCTGGCCACTCAGACCAGCCCAGGGCCTCCCTGACAGAATGGGGTTGAGCGGGGTTTTCCCGGGACTCCCGAGCGTAGTGGCAGGGGAGCCGTGGCTGGAGGAAAGGGGTGGTGGCCCGGCCCGGCCTCCGGGAGCGTCCATCCACCTGTGAGTGCGTCGCACATGCGGCCTCTGCTCCCACCGTGGCCTTTCTTTCTGGGACTCCTCGGACTCATCCTGGGTTCTCATCGAGAGCCGTCATCCCAGGCAGTGTTCCTAGGGTAATGCCCGACTCCCGAAGAGGGCTGCTCTGAGTGTGAGAGGGTGTGCCCCTGAAAGCTGGGGAGTGGCGGGTCGCCCGTCACGGGGTTTCCCCGTGTGAGGAGGGCTGACGGGCCCCAGCGTCCAGCTCTGGGCAGCCGCGTCCTCCCTGTCTGAGCACCAGCGCGTGCGGGAGGCGGCCTGACCTGCCCCCGCCCCAGGCGTGCCCTGTGGAACCTGTACATGCCCCCTCTCCCCTCGCTTGGCAGGAGTGGGAGCTGAAGAACGGGACATAGAGCCAGAGGACGCCGGCTCTCGCAGCGTCGAGTGACCGCCCTGCAACTGCGCTCCGGCGCCAGGACCCAGGCCCACTGCGCACACCTTCTCTACTGTATAATGGTTCCCTTTAAAGAGATTTACTTGTAACGCTTTGGCTTCCAACTTCATTTGTGAAAAGACAGCAAGGGGCGGAAGGTGGGGAGCCTCCCCGCTCCGGCAGATGAAGAAGCCATAGCTTTCCGCCCAGGTAGACGGCGGCTTCCACCCGTCCCCGCCCCTCCAGACCGAAGACCCGCAGGGACCTCGACGCGGACACGCTCTGCACGCTGGGCGCAGCGTGGGCCTCCGGCTGCCCGCTGCTCGGCCGGGCGCCCGGGGGACACCCCCCATCCCCCACCGCCCAAGAGTCTCACCAGCGCCTCCCACATGCTATGACACCACAGAGCTATGCTGTGAAGCAGTCTGTCTGTTTTCACAGACCTTTTGTGAACAGATGGTTTTGTCACCAGGACACTCTTTAGACCTTAAGGAAACGTCCTCTCTGCGTCCTGGGTTGCACCTAGCGCCCAGGGCTTGCCAGAGCCTCTGGGTCATATCTGATGAATGACCTGTCCCGCTCTGGAAGGGCGGCAGAGGGCTTTGGTGCTTCACGTTGTGTGTGCCCTTTCCTGCTTTTTCCAGCCCCCTGCAACCCCTCAGGGCTGGCGGGTGGTCTCAGAGCCCTGGGCGGCCTTGGGGTGACAGTCACACTCGTTCCCCAGGGGCCTGGCCGCCAGGCAGGGCCTCCTGCAGCATCACTGTCTGCCTCCTGTGGGATCTTTCTGGAGCCTGAGATGTGACGGGGACAGGCCCATCCACAGGCTGAGGTCATCTGGGTCTGAGGACCAGGCCAGCCCTCCCATTTGCGGAGGGACCTCTCAGGAATACTCCTTGTGGGAAGCGTGGCCACTGCCCAGGACAGCCATCAGTCACCCTGGAGGCCCCTGCACGCTGACCGAAGGACCAGTCACACGCGTGCACGGACTCTCTGCCCCCCCGCTGCCGGAGCGGGCCTGGCATCCACTGCCCCGCGGGTGTTTGTCGTCAGATACAGGAGCAGGAGGCGAGCAGGCAGCGTCCTGTGACCACGTCCTGGTGCTCACATTTTCTGCAGGCCACGCTGGTCAAGGTTGCTGTCGGCAGCAGGGTCAGGGTGGCCCCTGAGGCCGGCACGGGCCCTGGCTGGCTTTACCGACCAGAGCAGGGCAATGGTCTTGGTGCCTAGGAATTTCGCAGCAGAACCGGAAGCTGTTTACCTGGACCATGTGAAGTCGCTCAGTCGTGTCTGACTCTTTGCGATCCCTTGGACTGTAACCTACCAGGCTCCTCTATCTATGGGATTTTACAGGCAAGAGTACTGGAGTGGGTTGTCATTTCTTTCTCCAGGTGATCTTCCCGACCCAGGGTTTGAACCCGGGTCTCTCGCCTTGCAGGCACACTCTTTACCATCTGAGCCATCAGGGAAGCCTGTTTACCCAGAGCCCACCTGAAAAGCCTGGATTTCTCGCAAGGCCGGCTGTCTGGTCTGTGAGCTGCCACCTGGCTCCCAACGCTCAGGTTCATCCTCTAGTTGATACAGTGGGTGGGGGCGCGTCTCGCCCATACCTGTGGCCCTGACCCCAGGAAATCCAGGCAGGAAGTGCGGAGCCCATCTTCCCAGCGCTGCTCCCCCTGTTCTCCCATCCACACAGGAGGCTGGACCACATGGCGTCATATGAAGCTGAGTTTCCATGAACTGTGAGCCACTATGGATTCTCGCTGCCTTGCGGTCAAATGAATGTTCTCCATCGTGGCTCTCCAGCTCCTCTGATTGGTAGCCAACTCTGTCCAAGAGGACGGACAGGCTTCAACTGTTCAGGCTTCGATTGTTACTGCGAAGGGAAAAGGTGATCTTATCCTGGCGCAGGTGGGCAGAGTCCACCAGCCATGGGCCGGTTGGCAGCAGTCGCCGCAACCATCTCTGTGGGCGGCACCCGAGGACAGCGGTTGGTACCAGAGGCAGGATTTGGGCCCTGGTCTTCAGACTCCTGGTGTATGTAGTTCCTGCCTAAAAAAGCCCACGTTTTTAAATTCACTTTCACAACCATAAGCCTTTTAAAGAGAATGGAGGATTCAACCCTGTCTTGTTCCCCGAAGCCACGTAAAACGGGCGCCGTGGGGGTCAAAGCCACCAGCATCAGGCTGTGTGATGCCATGCGTTTCCCTCGACATGTTAGATTCGATCAGAAAGTTAAGGCATTTGCTTCAAAATAAGTTATTTATTTGTATATGTTCAGTAAGTATAGTTTTTAATTTATATCTGTACATATATTAGACACACCGTGGACATCCTGTCAGAATCCTGGCAGTGACAGCCATCTCTGTAGCCCACCCAAAACGCGCCCCAGGGGGGCTGTCCCCTCGCCCCGGGGGAGACCAGGAGGCCGCGGTGACCGAGCCAGCTCGGGGGAGAGGCAGCCGGCCTGGACCCTTGCTCCGGGGTGCAGGCCCCCATCCCCTGGGAGCAGCGGATCCTTGGGCCACGTCCGCATCCCTCCGGCAGATGGCCGTGATCACAGAGTGCTGGCCAAATAGGATCCTGACCGAAACGAGATGAACGTGGTGGCGGGTCAGAGCCCTGGCGTGAGACGGTCGCCTCCCCGGGGTCTCGAGGTCCTTCTCTGACGAGGTGCGACCGTCAGCCTCTGAGGCTTGTGTTCCTGGCTCTGGTTTGTCAAGGGTTCATCAACCTTGAAAATCCCCTCATTTTCACATTTTTATGAAGTGAAGTGAAAGTCGCTCAGTCGTGTCTGACTCTTTGCGACCCCGTGGACTATACAGTCCATAGGATTCTCCAGGCCAGAATCCTGGAGTGGGGCAGCCTTTCCCTTCTCCAGGGGATCTTAACCCAGGGATGGAACCCAGGTCTCCCGCATTGCAGGCGGGCTCTTTACCAGCTGGGCCACCAGGGAAGCCCAAGAATGCTGGAGTGGGGAGCCTACACTACACTTTTATAGTGTTTTTCATTCATTCACCAACCTTTTGCACAGACATGGAGGGCACGCCACGTCACCCTCGACCTGGGCTCAGGAGGGGGAGAGGACTGCCCCTCCCAGGCCACCGAGGGCTGAGCAGGGCCAGTCTGGGGGTCCAAGGAGCCAGCAGCACCCCCGCCTCCCAACAGCCATCTGCAGGAGCCTGCCGGGGCCGGGGTACCTGCACGCGCGTCTCCCCAGGCTCTTCTCCCAGGGACTGTGTAGAACCCGTCGTGGCCCCTCGGTTCGCACACCTTGGCTTTGTCCAGCTGGACCATCCCGCTGTCCATCTCCCTGGCCCCTCAGCTAGTTTGGGGTGTTTTCGTGAAAACCCAGAATGACCCTGCTGGGCTGGAGATGTGCCAACTTGGAAAAATCTGTCACAGAAAGTGAAAGGCGTGTGTCCTGGCCCTGGAGGCTGGCCCCCAGCGAGGGGTTCAAGCTGCTGTTCACTGAGACAGACTGCTGGGTTTGCGCTTCCCAGGGGAGAGCGCAGGGCGAAGCTGGGCTGGGCCTGAGGGTTGTGGGCAGAACGCTGTCGTTTGCGGCCCCAGCCTTTCTTTCCCGAAGAATAAGTGTCAGCGTCCTCTTTGGAAGGAAATGTAAACTTTGCCCATGGGCAGCCTTCTCTGATTATTCACCAGCCTCTGTCCTGGGACTGGAGCCTTCGAGGCCTGGCCCAGGGGCGGGCACTCGGGCAGGGCCTCCTCCGCGTGTCTGTGTCCCAGCCGGGCCGCTCCGCCCAGCGACGCCTCCTCTAGGAGCCAGCAGGACGCCCGGGCGTCTCCACCTCCGCTCAGCAACACTTCAGTATTAAACTGTTGCCTTTCTCTTTTTTCCCCCCCTAAATTAAGGTTTTTAATGGAAAAATAATAATTTCAGACCATGGCATAGTTTTAAAGAGGGTATTTTGTTGTTCTTGTCCCTACTGTCTTATTATCCCCATGATGGACTGGGTTGATACTGTGAAATAAACTAGAAATAAATTAACATTTTCATGCCCCTCCCCAACACACACAGATACATCCTACACACGGCTCAGCATCCCAGAAAAAGAAGCAGCCTCTTGGTGGGCCCCCAGCCCTGGCAGGACTGCCTGTCCTGTGTCCTTGGTGAAGACGAGAGAGCCTCATGCGCAGGGAATGTTGGCCTCATGTGCACCCCATCTTTTGTGAAATAACCCAGTCATGTCCTTCCAGATAAACCCAGCTTGACGGCAGACAAGCGTCACCAGGTTTTTCTATTTGTTGCCACGGAAGAAACTCTCCAGATAGAATCATCAGATCATAGTTCTTAGGGACCAGAGGTGTTTTTAATAAGATAATCTTTGATTTTTTTTTTTCTAAAAAGAAAGGAAACACTAACTTTAAACTTTAACATCAACTTTTAAATTATACGTGTTCAGCGTTAATTGACCATGGCTGTGAGTTGTAAAATGTTTTCATATTAAGAATGTAATTATTTCCTTATTGTATTTTTTAAAAGCTAAAGTCGTATTTAAAATTCTCTTTGAAACAGGCAAGAAACGGGAAAGGTTTTTTTAATTAAATATGTTGGCAATGTCCATTTTAAATAACTGTAAATATATTTTCACTGTTTCACCATGTATTTAATTCATAAAGTAAAAAAAGAAAAATTTATCAGAAGAGACTCACATTGGAAATACTCATTTTCAGTCCATTTGCCCGATTTTGTAATAGCTTCACTTGACTTTTCTGCTTTGCTATGGATTTTCTACAGTTTTACACGGTGTAGCCCACAGACTGGCGCCCTCGGGCGTGCCATCTTTGTGTATTGCTAATAAACTCGACTCTCCCAATCCAGCCTCCGTGTCTTGACTGATTTGGCTTGTGGGCGGACAGGAAGGACTGTCCAGTGGATGGAGTTTTACCAACAAGGCATTTTGCTTCCCGGGGCTTCCCTGGTGGCTTGGACGGTAAAGAAACTGCCTGCAATGCAGGAGACCCAGGTTCTATCCCTGGGTCGGGAAGATCCCCTGGAGAAGGAAATGGCAACTCACTCCAGTATTCCTGCCTGGAGAATCCCCATGGACAGAGGAGCCTGGTGGGCCACAGTTCATGGGGTTGCAAAGAGTTGGACACGACTGAACGAGACTAACACTTTCATCTTGCTGGCCGGGTTGGAAGGGGCGTAAGGAGGGGTCAGGGTGGAGCGCGTGTTTTGTTTCTTTGGCAAAAATCTTTCATGAAAGAAGCATGGTCCTTTTAGTAGCTTTTAGCCCAAGGACCTAAATATTTGGATCAGGGAGCATTTGTGTCCCTTCTCAATGCAGCTCTGTGCCCGGCGCTGGAAACAGGGCCGATGGGAAGTGACTCTGTTCTCAAGGCGCCTGCTCCAGCCAGGGAGACAGTCGTGTCCACAGTGTGGAGTGTGCCAGGACCGCAGGAGAAGGAGCAGCTGCCTTTGAGATCACTGCCTTTGGTGGTGGGGTTTGCAGGGCTTCCCTTGTGGCTCAGCTGGTAAAAATTCCGCCCGCAATGTGGGAGACCTGGGTTCTATCCCTGGGTTGGGAAGATCCCCTGGAGAAGGGAAAGGCTACCCACTCCAGTTTTCTGGCCTGGAGAATTCCATGGACTGTATGTAGTCCATGGGGTCTCAAAGAGTTGGGCACGACTGAGTGACTTTCACTTTTGCAGGGTGGGTATTTGAGCTGGGTCATGGTGTTTAAATAGGAGTTCAGCAGGGGGAGAGGGGCACCACAGGAGACCGCGGTGGCGGGTGAGAGCAGGTCCAGAGAGCGGGCGGGATCAGGCCGTGGGCCTCCTGTCTGCAGATGGGGGCGGGGCGGGGCCTCTGTGCAGGGCATCCAAGCCTTTTGGTGGAGTGGGAGGATGGCCAGGTTTCTGGTTTTAGAAAGACCACTGCCAGGGCGAGGGTGGGCGTGTGTGGCGACTGGCCTCAGGGCCAGGAGCAGAAAGGCCACTGCTGGTGCACAGCCCACTGAGGGCTGATGGAGTTCAGACGGAGGAGCCCCGAGGGGCTGGCCAACCTGCCGCCTGACATGGAACCCGGGCGAACAGAGCTTGGCCAGAGCGGCAAGAATAAGGTGTCGGCTTGGGCTCTGCAGGACGCCTGGGTCACCGAGGAGGGGTGGCCTGTGTCTGTGTGTGAGTCGGGGACCCAAGCCATCACCCACCAGGACCAACCGTTCAGGACTTTTTTTTTTTTTAGCCAGGCCATGCAGCATATGGGATCCTAGTTCCCTGACCAGGGATTGAACACACACCCCTGCATTAGAAGTGTGGCGCCTAAACCACTGGACCACCAGTGAAGTCCCTGGACCCCCCTTTCAGAGGTCAAGGATCAGGTGACCTGGGGGGGCCCCCTTCACCTCCACTCTCCCCTCCCTGGGGCTGGGCTGGGTATTGGCTGGTCATGCCCCTGAAAATGAGGGCCCTTCCTTTGCTAGAAGGAAGCAACCGCCCTGAGTCAGGTAAGATCGCTTCTCCAGGCCCCCTTAAACAACAGGAAGATGATGGTCCGTGTGCTCTCAGCTGGCCTCTGCCCTCCAAGCCATCCGCCAGGGCAGTCCTCTGCCCACCACTTGCTGTCCAACAGCGGGTGGTTCTGCTTGGCAAGGGGCCCGGTTAAGCTTCATTAGAACCTACTTTAATTGATGCTTTTTCCTCTGGCTTGCACATGGGACACGTCCTGGCAGACTTGGAAACGAGAAGGAAATGCCTCTTTCATTTCTTTTAAAACTCAGCAAAAGGGACCGCAGAGTTCTTGGTTTTGCTTTCTACAACCAATGGAGACAAACCTGGGGCTAGTTATACCTCCAGCTATAATTTTGGGAGCAAACGACACGAAGCCCTGATCAGCATTTATCAGAAGCCCGGCTCTTTCAGGGGAAGCAGGGAAAACATGAGCTGCTGTCTGTGACCCAGGAACTTTTATGATGGGGACTTCATCAATTTTGCTGCTAAGTCACTTCAGTCATGTCCGACTCTGTGCGACCCCATAGACGGCAGCCCCCCAGGCTCCCCCGTCCCTGGGATTCTCCAGGCAAGAACACTGGAGTGGGTTGCCATTTCCTTCTCCATCAATTTTACGATGCTCTTAAGAATGACTATCTTTTCAGGGACCAGTTAGCCAGAAAACAGAGCAGGAGACACAGTAGGGATGATGAAGCGGGTCAGGTGGACTCACCTCCAGGCCTGGGGGGCCGGTCCTGGACACCGAGAAGTCAGTGTGGCCTGGGACAGCCCGCACGCCCGGGGTGGAGGGCAGGGCATTGGAGGTCTCCTTGTTCTGAGGCTTTGACAGCTGGGGCCTTGCTGACCCTGGAGGCACTCGCCACAAACACCGCTTTCACATGTGAAGCGAGCTGGCCAGAGTCCACACCCCAGCCACCTCCTCTATAGGTTCATACGCTCCGGGACCACTATCCCCTGACCTCATCGCCGCTGGGCCGGGGGCTACCCTGGTCCCGGAGTCTGCCGAGATTACTCGGGCCAGCCCAGCCCCTTTCCTTCCTGTGAAAACTGCAGTAAATGAAGGCTCGTGTCCTCATCTCCCCCTGCCTCTGCCTCCTGACTGGCCCCGGGTGCTTCCCTGCGAGGCCTGGCCCGGCCTGACGTGGTGCCGCCTTACGGGGAACGGGGACCGTAACAGACTTACCTCCTGATCGGCCCCGCAGCCCCCATACTGGGCAATGATAAAACCCACGGTTTGAACACCCCAGTCTGTGGGAAAGGCACGCTGTGTGTGATGGGAGACGACCCGACCGTGAAACGTTCTACAGCATCCATAAGACTCTTGTTGAACGGAAATCCTTTCCTCTGTGGGTTCTCTTTCCAGCAGGATAAACACTGTCATTTACTTCAACTGATCATGCGTTCATTTCCTCATTCGGGGAGGGTTTACGGAAACCCCTACGGCGCCTGGGGCCCTGGAGACGCAGAACTCTATAAACGTGACTGTCAGCACCAGCTCCTCACTGCAGCCGGTGATGGACGTGTATGTGAACCAGGCGACCTCGCTAATAAACACGTAATTATAAATCGTGAGATGCCACGAAGACACACCTACCCCCGCCCCGTCTTCTGGTGGTGACAGACACCAGCCGTGGCCCACCCTCCATGGGAGGCACCGAGGACCCATCCCCACCCCTCTGCACCAGGGGACCCTGGGGTCCCCGGGGACACTCCCACACCGATCCTGGGAGGATGGGGGTTTCTGGCCCAGGGGTGTTTCTTGGAAAGCTCTGTGTTGGCCGCTGAGAACAGGAGCCATCTCCCCCGAACCTGGGCCGGATGAAGGCGACCCTGGAGGAGGAGAGCCCAGGTGATGTTCGGTGTGACTCGCTGATCCCGGTGTCCCTAGGTTCGGGGTCACGGACATGCCACTCAGTTCTCACATTGACCTCTGAGGATCAAGCCATAAACACACGCTGGGCCTGGCGGTTCAAGACTGACTTGAGTCGCCGTGACAGTGGGGAGCATTGCTGCCACCTCCCAGGTCTAGACGGTCACACACCCGGAGCCCCCGGAGCCCAGGGGAGCCTGCAGCCGTGACACTTGATGCCAAGCTGAGTCTGTAAGGGGCTTCGCCCCCAACCTCCCCACGGGTGCGACACAGCATGCGGGCAGACTGTGCTGGGGATGGGTGAGGAGGCTGCACACTCTGGAGGTGGCGGACGCTGGCTCCCACCCCAGACAGGTTCCTGGGGATCCCCAGTGCCATGGAGGCCCCCCTGCCAGAACTGGGGCTCAGGCGTTGAGATGTTTGGTGGAGCTTCGGCCTCTGCCTGGGTCAGGGTTTCAGCTGTGATGCTTCCCCTGGCTCCTGACAGTGCTGGGGATACAGCCCGGGCCACAGGAAGCATCTCCTTCTGGTTTCCAGACCCAGCGGTTCCCAGGGCAGGGACCCCCTGCCCCAAACACACACACACTCCATCAAAAGTCCTCTTCCTCCTAAAACAGTAAACAAAGCAATCTTGGGGCCCTAGAGGAACTCCAGGCCGTCCAGCCACCCGGGACCTGGGAGGCGCAGGGCGGGGACTCCACTCACAGCCCCGCCCAGTTCTCCTGAGTTTTCCCACCTGAGAGCTGGAGATGAGCTCGCTGCACTTCCTGTGGAATACGCATGGCTTCCAGGCTGCTAAAAAAGCAGAGACGTCACTTTGTCAACAAAGGTCCATCTAGTCAAGGCTGTGGTTTTTCCAGTGGTCATGTATGGATGTGAGAGTTGGACTATAAAGAAAGCTGAGCGCCGAAGAATTGATGCCTTTGAACTGTGGTGTTGGAGAAGACTCTTGAGAGTCCGTTGGACTGCAAGGAGATCCAACCAGTCCATCCTAAAGGGAATCTGTCCTGAATATTCACTGGAAGGACTGATGTTGAAGCTGAAGCTCCAGTACTTTGGCCTGATTCGAAGACCCAACTCACTGGAAAAGACCCTGATGCTGGGAAAGATTGAGGGCAGGAGGAGAAGGGGATGACAGAGGATGAGAAGGTTGGATGGCATCACCGACTCAATGGGCATGAGTTTGAACAAACTCAGGAAGATAGCGAAGGACAAGGAAGCCTGGTGTGCTGCAGTTCATACGGTCACAAAGAGTTGGACACCTTCATGGTGGTTAAGAGTCTGCCTGCAATGCAGGAGACCTGGGTTCTATCCCTGGGTTGGGAAGACCCCCTGGAGGAGGAAATGGCAACCCACTCCAGTATTCTTGCCTGGAGAATTCCACGGACGGAGGAGCCTGGTGGGCTTGAGTCCACGGGGTCGCAAAGAGTCGGACACGACAGAGTGACTAACCTTCATTTTGTTCATTTAGCGACTGAACCACCCAGTACCTGGGAGGCAGGTGACCCTTTTTGTTCTATGCCTCTTGGTGAAGTTGCTCCCACCTGGCAGGAAGCAGCTGCCCTCACAGGTCTAGGCAAATGCTCCAGCTCTTTCTAAGTGGCCAGGGAGGCTGGCTTCTCCTCCTCCAGAAAGCCAGCACCTTCAACCATGCTGGTCGGGTCTGGTGGGGAGAAAACAGCAGGTCCTCTCCACGCCTTGGTGGGACGCAGGTGACCAGCTGCCCTGGACGCTGCACACACAGAGGGTTTCAGAAAGGGCGCTGGAGGCGTGTGCGACCGTGGGCTGGTGACGAGCAAGTTGGGAACCGTCTTTGAAACGCCTCGGTCTTTGGCACGAAAGCAGGCAGCTCTGGAGAACTTAACCAGAAGCTGCTTGAATCTGAGGAACTGCTTGAAAGTTCCCAGCAGCCGCCCGAGTCTATGGCAGCAAACAAAATGCCTCCAACCGCGCGTCCATCACACGCTACCCGTAGCCGCCTCCCCAGAGGACGGCGCCCAGATCTGTCTGAATCTGCACCCCTGCCTCTTCTTGGCCAGATCGCACCTCTGCCCCAGCTTCTCAGGACACCTTCCACAGGGACATGAGAGATGCCGGGGGGTAGGTGGATGACAGTCAGGCACGTGGGATGGCGGAACAAAGACAGCGATGCCACGCCACCCCGTGGGTCACTCCCGTCCTGACGCCAAAAGCAGAAGGTGCAGGGCCAGTCTGAGAGCCAGATCCCACCCTGCAACTGTCCTTAAGCCCACACCAAGCCTCGGGCCTCAGGGAAGTGCTCGGGAATCTTGCGGCTTCTTGCTCTCCTCTGTCTGCACGTCTGCTACCATGAACACTGTTACCTGGTCTGAAGGCGGCCGCCAGCCCCGCCTGCCTCCCAAAGTGCCCACCAGGGGGCGCTGGCTTTTGAACCACCTCTTCAGTTCAGTTCAGTCTGTCGTGTCGACTCTGCGATCCCGTGGACTGCAGCAGGCCAGGCCTCCCTGTCCATCACCAACTCCTGGAGTTCACTCAAACTCACGTCCATCGAGTCGGTGATGCCATCCAACCATCTCATTTTCTGTCGTCCCCTTCTCCTCCCACCTTCAATCTTTCCCAGCATCAGGGTCTTTTCAGATGAGTCAGCTCTTTGCATCAGGTGGCCAACCAATCCTTGGTTGATAGAAAGATGTCTTTGGGGGCAGTTTTCCTGTGAAAGGTGCCCAGATCTTGCAGTTTTGAATGCTTTCAAATCTACGTGACCCTTCTACTTTCCATACAAATGAGTCGCACTCAGACTAAGCCCAGTCAGCACAGTCCCTCGATTTACCTCCCAGCCTCAGTCCTGCCCATCCCCCTCCTGGTAAGTATTGTGCGTGTTTTGTGTAGACTTTGTGAGACTTTTTAATCTTCTGGTTCAACTCCTGACCTTACAGGATGGACTTTGTCTTGATACTGCGTAGGCCTTTTAGCGTGCAGGTTCTGACTTTCTCCAGCTTGGCTTGTGTGCCCTAATTCCCAAGGAAGCCTGTGTTGAATGGGAGAGCTCTCTCCATCTCCTCCAAGGCTTTTATGGACTCTCTTCCTCATTCCTTTGTTATTTTTAGAGAGAGGTAATCTGCTCTTCTGCCTTCTGCTCTTTATTACTTTCAATGCAAATAGATGCTAATTCCGCTCCTCCCTTTTCACTCTCCTGCCTCACCTCCCTCCAGTGGCGTCCCCTCCTCCTCAGCCTGTATCTCTTCTGTCTGGCCTCAAAAAGGCCACATCTTCTGACATTTCACACTGAGACACGACGCATACAGTCTCTAAAATTTCCTCCAGCTTCCTTTAATAAGCTCTTCTGCACCAACCATGCTTCTCTCTGAACCTGCAAGGCAGCCCTCCAGCGGTCTCAGATGCAGGATTGTTCTTCGGGACCCTTGAGGCTGTGGTTGTATTTCTTTCTCGTTATCTATCCTTGAATGAAGAGCACTCCCTCCAGACCAAGCGTTTTCCGGTTCAGGAGCCTGTGTTCCGTCTCCCCTCGCTGCGTTCTCAGCTGCTGGGGGAGCCCTCCTTTTGCACATTAATCCTGAAGGCAGCGTGATGTTGCCCTGGACAAATCGTGAGCGTCTAGCCGACCATCACTGCGTGTGCACCTCCGGAACTGACCTCCATCTGAGGTGAGGGCTGCAGGCTGAGCATTGAGTTTGGCATCATCATCAGCTTTCTGTGGTGGTTCTGGCCCAAATGCAGGGATGTGTGGTGACCCCACCTCCTGCTTGGGACATGGGGTGACCCCACCTCCTGCTTGGGACATGTGGTGACCCCACCTCCTGCTTGAAAGTAGAGTACCACGTGGCAGAGGATTAAGACAGTGAGCTATATAGGGGTTCCTCCTGGGATGTCCATGTGGCCTGACCAGAGCGTCTGGACTTTATGAGAGGAAGATGTCCAGGCTGGAGCTGCTGCAGCCATTTTGTAGCATGAGGACACCTTGGTGGCTCTGTTCCCAAGCAGTGGCCTGTGGCTTGGAGATACAGAGCTATACCGGAAGGTCTCTATGGAACACTGTGACGCCGACCTCCCATGAGACTTCCACCCTGCTGGCGATCTTAACAACTTCCTTAGCCAATCTACTTTCTCACAGTCCCAATAAAAGTTCACACCTTCTCCTGTTTCCCTGGCTCCCTTCCCTCTTCTCACTTTTGGGGATGACCTCACTTGTAACTTCCCTGAGAACGTGGAGCCCCTGGAAGAAAAGTTTCCAACCCAGGTGCTTCTGAGCCCTTCTGTTCCTCAGGGCCAGGGGTCCCCACTCCCACCTGATCTGACCCTCTGCTCACACTCAGGCTCTGGGCCCCTCACCCCTCAAGGCCTTGCTGCCCGGCATCCCCTGCTCTCCCTCCTGTATTTTCTGTCTCTCCAGGTCTATTAACTCACTCCCGTCCACACGCTGCCCTAGCTGCTGCCCTGGTTCTCTGTCCTTGAGTTGCCAGGAAATTCTAGAGCATGTTATTCTGTGTTTTGTCTGTCCAGTGCCTCAGCCCCCATGAGTCCCTCGACTGGTTCCCAGGAGGCCTCTGTTCTCATGCCTGCCTGCAGTCTGTCGCCGTGACTCACCCTCTGGGCAGTCTCTGCATGGCTGACCCAGTCCCGCTCCGAAGCACCCTTCATGTAGGACACAGTGGCCTCCCCCTGCCTGCAGAAGCGCTGTGGTCAGCAGAGGGCCTGGGCTGCCTGGTGATGTCGGGCTGAACCCCAGCTCTACATTGCTTTATGCCTCACTGCCCCTGACTCTGGGGCAGGCATGTTGGCACCTGTCTCTGGGCTTGCTGCCAGCCGGGTTCGCGGCTGTGTGCGGGAAGCGCCTGCCTTGGACCCAATACACGGCAGAGACAGAGTGGGAGCCGCCATCATCCCTGCAGTCACCTTGGCTCGTGGTTCTGATGGCAGCGGGTGGATCCTGCTGGACCGCTGACAGGGCCAAGCACCGGGGCCGAAATCTGTGAGCTGCAAACCACGAGCGTGGTCCTGTGTCCCCATGCAGAGCCAGGGCGGACTTTGGAATAAAGTGCCATCTGCTGAGCTAGTACTGTCGGAGATTAGCAACCTCATCATAACATTACACCAATGCCGGGGGTCATGGGCACGGGCCATTAAGATGCCTGGGCTGGTGCACATACTGCCTGCAACTGGCATCTCTGAGCTCGAGGAGCTGCAAAGTCCCCTGGGCCTCACAGGCCCAGGTTGTGGAAATGAGGCCACGGGGGGTGGGCCATGCGCGGCCAGGAGAGGGGTGGCCGGGAGTGGCCGGGCCCACCCTGGTCAGCACATCCTGTTGAAAACAGCAGCGCAGGGTAATCACTCCTGCAGCCCGAGGCTTGTGTGAAGGCTTCATGCCAAATGGAATTGGGATGAGTAGGGGCCAGGGGCAGCTGCCCAAGACCCCCCACCCAGGCCCCCACCACATTAGCAGGGTGGGTGCATCTGGCTGCTATCTTCACCGCTGAGCTTGGAGGTCGGGGGGGTTTCCTCCTCCAGCTGGTCCTGCTGAGTCAACAGCAGTCTCACACAGAGGCTGCTCACTGGGCCCAGGGCCCCCCCGCCCCTTCAGGACGAAGGGAGCTGCTGAGGGCCTGGCTGTGGCTGGACACAGTGGGGGCACTGTGATCGGGCAGCTCAGCGATCAGGTCTGGAAGTGGGGCCTCAGGTGGGAGCCACCCCTGAGCTCAGCCTGGAGGTGCGAGGTCAGCGCCGACCGGTCCGTGTTCAGCTGTGATTGCAATCTCTCTCAGCTCTGTGGTCAAGGCCTGCTCTGTCGCTGGTGACAGGGCCAGGAGTTGGGGCCGCTGTGCCCTCTCTCAGCTCGGTGGGGTGCTTCTCGAAGGGGTCCTGACCCTGAGTCCCCACCAGAATGGCTGTTGGTCTTGACAGCAGCCTCCGTGCCTCCCGGGAGACGTGTTGCCACAGGCCGGGGCATCTTCGCGGGGGTCCCGGGGCCTTGCTGCTGAGGAAGGAGGCGATCATCCCTTCTCGGGGATCCCACCTGGATAGGGGCTGCTCCTCCAACCTCCGAGTCGCTCGCTGGCCCTACAGCTGCACCCCCTCCTCCCCTCGCCCCCTGGTCGGGAAGGAGGCCTCCAAGTCCTTGGAAGTGAAACTCTGCTGTTGACAGTGCAAAGCTGGTTGGTTCCCACGGGGACCGGCCGACGGTCTTACCAACCGAGCCAGAGGGACGAGCCCCGCAGATCCTCGAGGAAGAATTTTTCCTCTGATTCTGATTTGTCAATGACCCTGCGTGCTTCTGTCTGTCCCTCCGAGGTTCGTGGCTCCCTGGTGACTCTGGACGCCAGACTTGGTGTCTTCGGTCAAAATCAATTTGAGTCCACCTGGAATTCGGGGCTTCAGTGGAGCGTTAGAGCCACACCTCTTGTTTGGGCTAAAAATAACTTTCTCTGCCAGCGCCTCCGTCTGTCTGTCTGTGGACAGGGGACACGTGGGCCTCCACGGCCACAGGAGCTCAGCTGTGGTCACAGCGCCCGCGCTTCATAGCCACCACGGGGCGCGTTTATGTCCTCTTGGTCTGAGCTGGAGGCCACCCCTGGCTGGGCCCAGGGCCGTCCCGGGGGCTGTGAGCCTGCACGACTCTCCTGCATCCCCGCCTAGCCCTCCATTCAGGAAGGGGCTCCAGATGGATTGACATGGGAGCTGCACACGTCTAGTCACACCCGCCGGCCTCTCCCAGGGGAGGCCCCCAACAAGCCGCACACGCCGAGAGCGGGGGATCGCGATCGGCCAGCGGAGCGGGGAGGGTTCTCACTCCCCCAGGCCTGGCACACGCACACGGAGACCTGCTCGTGAGCCGTGGGTGCCAGCCCTCGAGTCCCCTGTCTCTGTCTCTCCTCGCACAGCGCACATCACACACAGTTGCAAATACAGGCACAGACACACATTCACATACACACAGACACAGACACAAATACACACACAGACCCACACATGCACACACACACACACAGACACAGATACACACACAGACACACACATGCACACACACACACAGAGACAAATACACACACAGACACAAATACACACACAGACCCACACATGCATACACAGACACAGACACAATGAAGTGCAAACACAAACACACACACAAATATATACACACACTGACACAAATACAGGCGCATACAGACATTCACGTGCATAAACACACACACACTCACATATACGCACACTCACACATATACACACACACTCACACACACACTCTCACACACACACACACAGTCTCACACACACACACACACAGTCCTCTCGGCCTCTCCTGCCCTGCATGGCCCCGGCCCTAGCCTGCAAACACATGCACACACTCTCACACACATGCACACACACTCCTCTCGGCTCCCCCGCCCTGCATGGCCCCGGCTCTGGCCTGCTTCCCACATGTCCTCTCCTTCCTCGTCCTGGAGACCTGGCTCCCACAGGGCCCCCGGCCCTCCCCGCCAGGTTGGGCCCTGAAATCATCGTCAGCGTCCCCACAGGCCCGGGGTCTCCTTTGGGTCCCAGGGGCGTGTCCTGTTCACTCAGGGCTCCAGCCTAGGGTCCAGCCCTGGTCCCAGGGCGCACAAGATCTGGCCAGAAGGCTTTGAGGATGTTGACGACACTGAACTCCATGTACTGCGGTCCAGAGAAGGAAGGGGGTGTGTCTGTGAGTCTGCGTGAAAGCTGTGTCTCTGTGTGCAAGCATATCAATGTGTGTCTGTGTGTGCGTGTGTGCGTGAGTGCGTGTGCGCGTGTGCGTGTGCTCGTGTGCTCGTGTGCATGTGCGTGTGCATGGAGGTGGTGATCTGACCACTTCAGGACTTCCTCTATCCACTCCTGGCTCCTCAGTCTCCTCAGAGACAAGTGGGTAGCATTTCAGGGACAAGGGGCTTCTGTTCAGCTGCGGTGCACCTCCAGGCCTCAACCCCTGGCCTCTGCACCTCACTGGGCAAACGGAGCATGTTCCAGGGCCCCTCGCTGGCCGCTGGGGGAGAAGTGAGGTGACCCATGTTGAGGGCGTGGTGGCATCACTGCTTTGCAGGTGGCACATCTGGGTCCAGCGACCGAGATGGCCAATGTCACGGCACCCTCCCCCCCAAAGTGCAGGGACCCCTGGCCTGCCCCAGCCTCCGTGACACCACAGTCCTGGGGCCCTGGGTGTGTGTTTATGGAAACATTGACAAATAGCTCCATAATAAGGCAAACACCGATCGTACGCATTTAATCTTTGTTAAAAGCATCACAAATGATTTATTGATTTTTAAAAAGGAAAAATAAGAAAGAATTTATCGCATCTCTGTTATGTGCATATAGAAGTGTGGGCTCGATCCAGCTGAATGAGACGTTAGCGGTCCAAGCCCAGCCCGCTCTTCCCGCGGGCCTGCGCACACCTGTACGGCCAAGACGCAGGACCTCAAAACGTGGAACCAGATAAACCCAGACCTACGTGTGGATCTACACGGTTATGGGGACGGAAACGTATTCGGTTATAGATGCCAACTTATTCCCAGGCTCTTGGGACGGCACACCCAAAACGCTCTTCATAGAAATAATGACACAAAGTAGGAGAAGAACACAAATAGCTAAAGGGAAGCCCTATCCCATCAGCAGACAACGCAGCTGAGGGTCTGGAGGTCACAGGGGCGTCGTCACCCAGAGGCACTGCTGAGCTTCGTCCAGGGGCTCCCTGCTGACCTTGACCTGGGACCTGGCCGCGCTGAAGGTGTCTGACCCTGGAATGAGGCTCACAGGCCGGGTAGGGGGTGGATGGCAGGACGCGGAGTTCCCTAAGGGGTCTTTGGAGACGGCAGACAGGCTGGGGGAGGCAGACACCCGGAGAACCCAGCCTCTCCCCGCAGCACCCCACAACTCCCGCACTTCCCCGAGGAGGGTGTGGAGGACGCTGGCATGGCCAGCTCTGCGGGGCCCGCAGCTCAGCCGGGTGGGCCGCGGTGGGGGGAGGGGCGCCTCTGCCGCCCGCCGCACGACTTACAGTGACCCCTTCTGAGCCGGTCTCAGACCCCGTTTGCGACACATGGGGCTGGACACCAGGATCCCCCCCCTCCCGCGTGCGGGAGCTGCTCTGGGGGTACGGATGACCCTCCGTAGGCCGCCTTTCTTTTCTGCGGAAGCGGGCTAAGGCTTCCCACCGCCCCGGGCTTCATCCTGGACTCCTCCTCGCGGCCAGCGGGGTCCTAGCCTGGGATCTGGGGTGTCCCCACCTCTGGGAGAACGGTCTGGCCACCAAGAGCCCATGGTGGGGGCGGGGAGGGGACGCTGACTTCCAGTTTCAAGGCAAAAGGTGAAACCCCGCCCCTAGATGCTCCTGGCGTCCCTGACTCTAGGCATCAGTGAGCGAGGAGGGTCGAACTGTCTGGGAAGCGGTGGGGAGAGGGGAGGAGGGGGGTTGGCTCCCGGGGCACCTCTGTGGCCCCCTTGCTGTGTGTGACCCTGGGCGGCCACTCCCTCTCTGGGCCTCAGCGGCTCGAGGCGGGCACCACTTGTCGGCCCCCTTCACGCTCTGCCTTTCTAACCGCTCCTGGTTCCTGGGTCTACGCGGCTCCCTCTAGGAATGAGGAATCGCAAAGCACTGGCATCTGTCTCGAGGCCAATCCCGGGCAGGAAGCCTGCACAAGGGCCGGCCGGAGGCGGGGGCGCTGGAGCCCTTGAAGGGCGGGGCTGGGGGAGCTTTGTGTTTTTTTGGGGGGGGGGGCGGGGCAGGAGAGAAGGCTGCCAGTGGGGGCGGAGGAGAATTCCCGGGCTTTCGGCAAGGGGGTTCCCAAGAACGGGGGCTACTGCCTGGCAATAAAAAGAGAACAACCTCCCCCCCCAAAAAAAAACCGCAAATGGCTACCTAGAGAGGTATTTACATCATCTCTGCAGGTTAAAAAGAGGAAAGGGAGCACGGAGGGCGGCCTGGAGGGTGGCGTCGGAGGGGGCGGGCGGGGCCCGCAGCAGGCTTTCCGGATTCTGGAAGGGGTGGGCACGACCCCCCGCAGAGGGATGGCCATGTGAGAGGTGGGAGCTGCCCTCCCCGGGGGTTCCGAGGCAAAAAGCGGTGGCTCGGCGTTCCTCCGGGGGACAGGAGCCCACGGTGCAGGTGATGGAGGCGGAGGGGGTTGGGTGGGGGGGTCTGCGCTTCCGAGAGTCCGGCAGGCTCACCCCCCAGCCTCAGGGGGCCCGGCCTCGCCTATAAGTCAGGCCTCCTCGCCGGAGTGACGGGGTGTGGGCTGACAGTGTTCAGAGTTGGGGGCCGGGGCGGGGCGGGCTTGAGCTGGACGGAGCGGGGACAGCTGTAGGCTGGCGTGGACGCGGCGGGAGGAGGAGGAGGCTTTCCCGAGGTCTCCGCGGGGGTGCGGGTCCCACCCTGAGCCGAGGGGCGCGTGTTGTCCTGGGCCCTCCGCGGGGGATGATGCGGCGGAGAGGAGAGCGTTCCGGGCGCGGCCGCCGCGGCCTCAGCTCACCAGGTAGCTGTGCATCTCCCGGGAGCTGACGCTCAGGACCACGCCCGAGTGGTTCCCTGGAGGAGAGACCGGCGTGAGCGCGCGGCCGGCCCGGCGGCGTGGGCCGGGGGCGGCGGTGTGCGTGCGCGGTGCGGGCGAGGTGCGTGCGGCTCCGCCGACGTGCGGGCATCCCGAGCTTCCTCCCGCCGTGCGGGTCGTGCCTGGACGCGGGTGCGGAGGCGGTGGGGTGGGCGGGTGACTGAGGGCAGGTCTCCCGGTGCCGGCAAAGCAGTGGACCCAGGGGGCCTCGGGCGTCAGGCCGCGCCCGCCACCCGCCCCCACCGCCCCCACTGACCTGCAGGGGGGCCGGCCCCGGCATCGGCAGCAGGGGGAGGTAGGCGGGGCTCTGTCCCCCCCGGGCAGGGCCCGCTGCAGGGCGGCCCGGCGAGGCCCCGGGCGGCGGCGGGAGAGAGAAAGGCACAGGGCACCGTCAGAAACGCCCGGGCGGGGCCGCGTCCTGAGACCCCCGGGGAGCAGAGGCGTGGCCGCTGGCCGCCTGGAGCCCCCACCTTCCGGGCGCATCAAGACGGAGCGGCCCAGAGGTTCCAGAGGGGCCGTGGGGGCCACGGGGTCGTGAGCTGGCCCGGGGCTTTGGGTCCAAGGTCAGCCACCTGTCCACTGGGCCGCCTGGGTGGGCGACGTCACCTCTCTGAACCTCACTTCTAGCCGTTTAAAAAGTGGGGACCGCGATTCCGCCTCCCATAGTCCCAGGGACAGGGCAGATAGAGGTTGAGGGGATAAAAGAGCAGCGATGACACCCCCCCCCCAGGTGGCAGCTTCCTCGGACCCCACTGGGGACGTCACAGCACCCCAGGGGCGGGGCGTGCAGCGCAGGTCGGGTGCAGAGCGACTGTTAAGGGTCAGGGTAGCTGGGGCCCCAGGGTCTGGACTGCAGCCCCTTCCCAGCCAGCTGTGTGGCCCTGGCCCGGGGCCAGTCCAGGTCTCAGCTCTGAAAAGGAGCGCCCCTGCTGGGCTATGGAGGAAGCAATGCCGGCTAGAGCACTCAGCGCTCCTGCAGCTGGGAGCACTCAGCATTCACGTGGCCTGGGGCACTCAGCGCTCACGCAGCCGGGTGGGCGGCGCCAGTACTCGGGCGGGACTCAGGGCTCCCGGGCCTCAGTCTCCCCATGGGTTGAGGAGGGAGTGGGGATGGGGCCTGCTGTCCCATCAGAGTGTGTGTCTCCCCCAAAGATGGACAGACCGTGGTCACCTCAACCACAGAGTCAGAACCAAGGGGCAGCGGTGACGGCCAGGCTGTCCCCTCCCTGGTCTCTGCGGCGCAGAGGCCACAGGCAGGCGCTGGGTGGACAGTGCAGCGGGCTGAGCCGGCTGCTGCATTATCACCGGCAGAAGCTTCGAGGTGGTGGAGCTCAGCCCATGAATGCCGGCTCACGAGAGGCCCCAGGAGAGAACCGGAGGTCAACACAGACCCCCACCCCCAGAGGAGGCCACTAAGTGGGCAGCTGCTCTGTCCTCCCGCTGGCCACGGGGCGGGGGAAGGCAATGGGGTCACGAAACAGAGACGCTGTGCAAACTGTAAAGGGCTGTGCACAGGTAGTTATGTCCATGTGCGAGGCCCAGGGCATCGTCATCCCAGTGACGGGAGGGATGCCGGGAGCGTGGAGGGGGTGACTGCGAGGAGAGGACCCCGGGACCTCCCAGAACACAACAGCTTCGCCATGGAAGCCAGCGCTCCTGTCTGCCCCACCCCTCAGGGGACTGTGGGGACGGGCGTCCGGGGTCCAGGTCTACTGGCAGCCCCGGGGGACTCCTGCCATCACCTGTCAGAAGGAGAGGACCCAGGGTAGGGCCCGCCCGGCCCCAGGCCTGGCGGTGGTGGCGCAGGGGCTACGGCGGAGCGGGTGTTGGGGGCGGGCGTTACCTAGAGTCTGTGGGTGGAGCTCATCCTCTGTGAACTCCTCCCCCTGGATGGCGCTCTGCACACCCTGGCTGTGGCTCACGGGGCTCGTCATTTCTTGCTCCTTCTCGTTGTGCATCTGGGCATACACGGTCCTGCCGGGGCGTTTCCTGCAAGGCGGGGGGCGGTGGGGGGCGGGGAGATCAGGGCTCTGCCTGGGACGCCTGTCCCTGGAGGCCCCCAGCCCACCCTTCTGTGCAGTGCTCTCCTCGCTCCTGGGTCTGCCTCCTGCGCCACCTCTGCGCCACGCCACCTCCTCCAGGAAGCCCCCCTGCGCCACCTCTGGGCCAAGCCACCTCCTCCAGGAAGCCCTCCGTCCTGTGAGCTCCCACAGCTCTGGGTTTGCCTCTGCCCCAGCGAGGACCGTCCATCTGTCTCCCCTGAGGGGTGCTGCAGGGAGAGGGTGTTTATCTCTTTCAGGTCCCTGTCACCCATCACCTCCAGGTTCTGATCAGGTCGGCCGGTGTAGGTGTGTGTTTCCACAAGGCATGTGATGCTGACAGGCTCCAAGAGGTGTTTGCCGAGCCCTGCCCAGGCCCTGGGGCATCCTCTAGTGCCCGTCCTCTCCAGGGCAGAGGGAAAGGAGATGGAGGGCACAGCCCCCCTCTGCCTCAGCTGGGACTAGGCTCAGGGCCCTGGGCCTGGCTCCTTCGTGTGTGACGCCCACTTAGTTGGAGCAAAACTCCAAAGGGTGCATGGTTCCACTTTACAGATGAGGAAACTGAGGCTCAGTGGGAGGGTGGGCTTCCTCAGAGCCACCATAGGCAGTTCGCCAACAGCAGCAGTTCTCTGGAAATACTGAGATGGCAGGATGCACATTCAGGCCCCGGAGTGGGTTGGGTCATGATGGGCCCCAGGGGACAGCACTGAGCCTCTGAGACTTACGAGCTGCTTGTTATGCAGGCAGGCCCAGCCCGGGCTGACGGCTGCGCCAGCCAGGAAAGTCCAGCTCCCCACAAAGCTCAGAGCGTCCGGACAAATGGGGCATCTCTGCCCACCTATTCTGCTCTCTTCCCCAGGTGGACGCCAGTGCTCTAGGGGGGCGCGCTCACCCCAGAACTGTGCTCTGTCCACAGTTTCCATAGTAACCACCCTCCCATGATTAATTCAGAAATAAGCTCTCAGAGCGCTGGGTGAGCCCAGGGGTCACACCCTCGCCTCTCCTGGGGCCAGCTCCTGGGCTGGGCTCAAGGTCTTCCCTTCCCCACCTCCGCTCCTCTGGAGACAAGGTGCCTTTGGGACGGTTTACACTGGGCGCCGTAAGTCTGGAGCAACTCGTGGGAGCTGCACTCTGGGCCTCGGGGGGTCTGAAGACGGCAATTTACAGAGACCAGAACCCTGCCCCTTTCATGCCCGACCTGCCAGGCCTGCCTTCTGCTGCCCGGGCAACTCCCGCCACCCTGCAGCTCTCAGGAGCCTTCATTTGTGTGCAGTTACTTCTGGCTCTTTGCGACCTTATGGGCTGTAGCCCGCCAGGCTCCTTTGTCCATGGGATCTTCCAGGCAGGCGTACTGGAATGGGTCGCCCTGGGAGAAGCCCAGACTCGCACCGACTAAGGTCCAAGGTCCGAGGGGAAAGAGAAGGGGGTGGGGCCAAACCCCGAGTCCAGCCGGTGCCTCCAGCACAGCTCTGACCTGGGAGGCAGCGTCTCACCCGTCCTCTCTGCAGCCTCTCGGGACTCACCCACTAACAGCCTGCCTCAGCCAGGCCAGGGCCGGGCGGCTTTTACAAGGTCCCAACTAAACACATCACGGTAAGAATGGAGGCGTGCTCAGGACAATGTCTGCAGGCGACAGGGCCCTGCCTCTGCACCTGCCCACCTCTTCTTCCCTTTTTCCTGCCTCCCTCCTGATTAGTCCCCTTTTACAGATGAGAAAACTGAGGCCCAGGGAGGGGAAGAGACTGGCCGGAGCCGCAGGCTGGATGGCGAGCTGATCTGGGAGGCTGACCGTCTGGGCTGCCCCACAGGTCAGGAGGGTGGGTTGCCCAGCGTGAATGGTCCTGGAGGACAGAGACCCAGCAGAGTCCTGGGCTGCAGGAGGGACCCTTGGCCTCCAAGGAGCAGGAGCCGGAGGGTCAGGATGTCTCCAGACTGTTCCCAATGGTGACCCTGAGCGAGGAGACCCTGAGGCCACTGGGGCCGAACCAGCCAGATGAGGTGAAACGCGGGGGTCGGATCTCACAGCTGCATTTGCAGGGCATGAGTCTGGCGACACTCTCTGGCCTTTGTGTCCATCCCCGGGCCCCGTATCCGGGTAAGATCAGATTCTCCAGCCCCTCTGAGGGTGCCCATGAATAATCCTAGCACTGCGGGCTATTAAACCCATTTTTACAGATGAGGATCAAGGTCAGAGGGGAGGAGGCACCACAGCCCCTCTGATGACTGCACACTGAGCTTGCCACCCACCCAGCCTTATCCCGAGCCCCTGCCTGCTCCCACCCTTGACTTCTCCCGGAAAGAAACTGGAGCCCACCCCCCCAGTTGCCATGGAGTGCCTGGCACAGGGCAGCTCTGGCTCAAGCTCGTGGAGGGAAGGGTGGATGAGCGCTGTGGGGAGCATGGGTGGTGAAGGACATGGCCTGGGGTCAGATCCTCACTCCTCAGCTATGTTGCTCTGGGACAATCGCTTGACCTCTCTGAGCCTGGGTTTCCTCATCTGTAAAATGGGTGTGTGGATTGGGTGGAAGACGCTCCCTGGCTTGTGAGTGGCCGGCTGCCCTCAGGGACTGAGATGACTCAGGACCAGTGCGAGGGTCCAGATGAGGCCCCCTCCCTGTCCCGCGGCCCATCAAGGGCACAGTCCCAGCCCCCTGTGGCCCTCAGGCCCCGCCCACATGCCCCGTGAGCCCAGGGAGGCCAGGTGGCCTTGCCTTTTGAACTTGTACAGGATGAAGGCCCCGATTGCGAAGAGCCCGCTGACGAAGAGGATCGCCACCGCCCAGTAGCCGCCTCCGCCTCCCAGGCTTGGGGAATCTGTGGGCAAAATGGCCTGTGAGCGCTCAGAGTGGGCAGCATCTGCCCCCGGAACCTGGGACGCCACTGGGTAAATCCCGGCCCTGGTCTTTCCCCCCACCTAGAAAGAGGACACGGCTCTGTCCAGACCGATGCGGGCATGAACATGTGTCTTCACGGAGCAGAAAGCGGCCCTTCGGCTCCTGCCAAGATTCTTGCCCCAGAGCGGGGAGGACAGTCCGTGGTGGGCGGTGGGGCAGAGTGCATCTGAGACCCTGCGTGCACGCTCAGTTGCTTTAGTCACGTCCGACTCTGTGACCCCGTGGACTGCAGCCCGCCAGGCTCGTCTGTCCAAGGGATTCTCCAGGCAAGAGCACTGGAGCGGGGTGCCATGCCCTCCTCCAGGTGGCCTTCCTGACTCAGGGATCGAACCCAGGTCTCTTCTGTCTCCTGCACTGGCAGGCGGGTTCTTTACCACTGGCACCACCTGGGAAGCCCAATCTGAGGCCCTAAATGATGTAAATTAAAGCAAGAGCTCCGTGCGCGTCCACGGGGGAGGGCAGCAAGGCTGACCAGGATTTAACTGAAGACAACCACCCGGCCAGGAGGGTCATGTGGTGAGCAGAGGGGCCCCCTCTGCCCCCAGTGTACACAGTAGCCAGCATCGTCTGAGGGGCCTGGACGCCTGCCTGTCCCACCTTGCAGAGGCGAGCCCGGCCCGGGCCTCACCTGTGTCCACGTCCCTCACGGACACCACGACCCGGACCCCACCGCGCAGGAGGAAGCTGATCTTCTGTGCGTTCAGCACCTGCTGGATGGCCGTGAGTCTCTGAAAGCACAGAGCAGGGGAGTGAGGGGGGGTCTTCAGGGTCCCAGCAGGGGGAGTGGGAGAGCTGGGCGGACGTCCGCCCTGACCCTCCATGGTCAGGGGGCTGCGGGAGGGACCCTGCGCCTCTCCGGGCCTCAGTCACCCCATCTGTAAAATGGGAATGCTAGCCACCAACCAACTCTGACCAAGAACCTCTGATGGACACAGGGTGATCCAAGCGTGGCCCTGCCCTCAGGGAGCTCTGGTTTTAGTTGGGACCATGAAGTGTGGTAATCCAGGGATGTCTAGGAGGCCCCTGACCCCAGAAGTAATCAGGGAAGGCTTCTCGGAGGTGGAAGACCAAGAAGAGGACAAAGCAGGGTCAGGGCAGGTGACCCTGGCAGGCGAGTGACCCCACACCTGAGGCAAACTCCCAGGGGTGGTGTTGCAAGACTGTGGGGGTGGGGGGTGGGCAGTGGGCCTCTGGGGCACCCTATTGGTTTGGAAATTCACAAGCAGGGGATTTCTGGGGTTTGGAAGGGACTCAATCAGCCCACATGGGTGTCAAGTGTCACCCTTCTGCACAGGTGGGGGCAGAGGTGCTGGGGAAGGAGGCTCCCAGGGATGGTGGTCCTGTGGCATCGCTCCCGGGGCCTCTGGTCGGGGGACATTCCCTGGGGACTCTGGCCGAGCCTCGCTGAGCAGCGTTTTGGCTTCTGGGACTCGACTCTTGTTCACAGAATGAGGGTGCTGGGTTGGCCTGTCGCTTACACAGCTCCCCACCTGGAGGATCTGGGAAGCACCTGGTTCTGCCCCTTGAACTGAGAACAGAAAGGTGCCCGCACAGGAGTGGTTGCCAGGGGCTGGAAGGGGGTGACTGCTGGTGGGGGCGGGTTTCCTTTCGGAGGATGAAAGGTTCCTTTGGGAGGAGTTGGGAATAGTGGTCGCATGGCTGTGAATATACTACAAATCACTGAATGGTACACTTTACAAAAGTAAACGTTATCTCAAAGAAAAAAGAATCAGAACCTTAGCCAAGCTCTGGACTAGTCACGGGCACCAGTGCCCACGCAGATGGTCTGGAGAGAGTGACCAGCGCTGAGGCAGGGCTGCAGCACGGCCCGCAGCACCCCTGTGGGTGAGTGGTAGCGCCCATTTTACAGATGAGGGAAGCGGGGCTCAGTGAGACCCCTGCCAGGAAGCACAGCGTGGGCATGGTGCCCACCCCCACTCTGGCTGCAGAGCCGTGCTCGAGCCACACCTGGGTGGCCTCCGGGTAGACCCTTGACTGTGCTGGCCTGACCCACAGCCCATCCGGAAGGGCAGCCGCATCTGAACCTGGGGCTCCCAGCCACGCCCCAGGCTCTCAACACCTCTCTGTCCTCAGGTCATCATGAGGATTCATACGAGCATCTCGCGTGGCGCCCTGATCCCTGAGCTCTGCACACAGCAGGCTCTGCAGGATCGGCTGCTGGCGGTGGATGGGTGTGCGGCTAAGGCTTCTCCCTGACATTGGGCACGTGGTTTACTCTGAGCACTCAGGACAGTGAGAGAAGTTCAGTTCAGTCGCTCAGTCATGTCTGACTCTGTGACCCCACGGACTGCAGCACTCCAGGCCTCCCTGTCCATCACCAACTCCCAGAGTTTACTCAAACTCATGTCCATTGAGATGGTGATGCCATCCAACCATCTCATCCTCTGCCGTCCCCTTCTCCTCCTGCCCTCAGGCTTTCCCAGCATTGGGGTCTTTTCCAATGAGTCAGCTCTAACCATCAGGTGGCCAAAGTACTGGAGTTTCAGCTTCACCATCAATCCTTCCAATGAATATTCAGGACTGGTTTCCTTTAGGATGGACTGGTTGGATCTCCTTGCAGTCCAAGGGACTCTCAAGAATCTTCTCCAACATCACAGTTCAAAAGCATCAATTCTTTGGTGCTCAGCTTTCTTTATAGTCCAAATCTCACATCCATACATGACTACTGGAAAAACCTAGCCTTGCTTAGATGGAACTTTGTTGTCTAAAGAATGTCTCTGCTTTTTAATATGTTGTCTAGGTTGGTCATAACTTTCCTTCCAAGGAGTAAGCATCTTAATTTCATGATTGCAGTCACCATCTGCAGTGATTTTGGAGCCCCCCAAAATAAAGTCTCTCACTGTTTCCACTGTTTTCCCATCTATGTGCCGTGAAGTGATGGGACTGGATGCCATGATCTTAGTTTTCTGAATGTTGAACTTTAAGCCAACTTTTTCACTCTCCTCGTTCACTTTCATCAAGAGGCTCTTTAGTTCTTCTTCACTTTCTGCCATAAGGGTGGTGTCATCTGCATATCTGAGGTTATTGATATTTCTCGTAGCAATCTTGATTCCAGCTTGTGCTTCCTCCAGCCCAGCGTTTCTCATGATGTACTCTGTATATAAGTTAAATAAGCAGGGTGACAATGTAGAGCCTTGATGTACTCCTTTCCCTATTCGGAATCAATCTGTTGTTCCATGTCCAGTTCTAAATGTTGCTTCCTGACCTGCATACAGGTTTCTCAAGAGGGAATGGGGACAGTACCCCACGGTTTACACTGAGCACTCAGCACAATGGGGGGAGTACCCCCACCTCCTTTCCTTCCAACCCTCAGTCTAAAGTGCCCCCAGTGGGTGCAGCCTCTGAGCCCAGTGCTGGCAGCCAGGACCCCTGCAGTCTTCCCCAACCTTCACCCAGCCTCTACTGTCAGATCCTCATCTGAGAAATGGGTCCATGACTCTCAACCGGCTGCTTACCAACATCTGGAGACACCTATCATCAGGGCTCAGGCGTGGCTGGGAGCCCCAGGTTCAGACGCAGCTGCTCTTCGGGAAGGGCTGTGGGTCAGGCTGGCACAGTCAAGGGTCCACCTGGAGGCCACCCGGGGGTGGCTGGAGCACGACTCTGCAGCCAGAGTGGGGGTGGGGCACTGTGCCTGTGCTGTGCTTCATGGCAGGGGTCTCACTGAGCCCCGCTTCCCTCGTCTGTAAAATGGGCGCTACCACCCACCCACAGGGGTGCTGCGGGCCGTGCTGCAGCCCTGCCTCAGCGCTGGTCACTCTCTCCAGACCATCTGCATGGGCACCAGTGCCCGCGACTAGTCCAGAGCTTGGCTGCGGTTCTGATTCTTCTTTTTTTCCTGAGATATTTACTTTTGTAAAGTGTACCATTCAGTGGTTTTTAGTATATTCACAGCCATGCGACCACTACTACCGTTTAACTCCTCCCAAAGGAACCTTTCTATCCTCCCAAAGCAAACCCTGCCCCCACCAGCAGTCACCCCCCTGCCCCCCAGCCTCTGTGTTGTCTCTGTGGATTTGCCGATCTGGACATTTCATATAAATGGAATCGCACAATCAGTGGCTTTTTGTGACCATCTTCTTTCACTTTGCATCGTGCTTGGGTTCACCCGAGTTGCAGCCTGGATCAGAATGTCACTCCTGTTCATGGCTGAGTAATGTTCTGCTGTGCGTCTGGACTGGCTTCTCGCCTGGTCTTCTGGGCCGCCTCCTCCTCACCCAGTCGTGTGCGGGTGGGCATGTGGGTTGCTTCCCCTTTGGGTTCACGGACACTCGTGCATGAGTGTGTGTGTAGACACGCAATTTTACTTCTCTTTGGTACATCCCTGGAGGGGTGGAGCTGCCGTGTTATATGGTAACTCCGTGTTTGAAGCTCTGCCAGACAGTTTCTACAGTGGCTGCACCATTTTCCGTTCCATCTCAGCAGTGAACAGGGGCCAAGTTTCTCCACGTCTTCATCCACGCTCGTCACTGCCTGCTTATTGTGGAATTACAGCTGCCCTGGAAGGCATGAAGGGCTTCCCTTTCACCTTTCAGTCCCAATCCTAGTTGGGTGTCCTGAAACCAGGTCCTGGAGTTCTCTGGGTGGTGCTCACCCCTCGCAGTGAGGCTGGGGTGGGGCGACCAGGTCCAGCCAAAGAAATGGGAGTGAAATTGGCGCGTGCCCCTTGGGGGCTGGTCCGGCCTGGTGCCCTGGTCCCCCAACTCCTCCACCATCGTGACCCAGGGGTAGCCACAGGGGGAGGAGGGACAGTGATCGGTGAGAGATAAGCCTTTATGTGATGAAGAGTGACTGAGGTCCCCGTGTTTGTCGGATATCACCATCAGACCCTACACTGTGCAGGGCAGGGGGCACCCAGCTCAGTGGCTGCGGGAGGTACCTTGTCACTGGTGAGGCTCCTCTTCCTCGTAGGCCTGGGAGGGGGCAGGAGCACGTGCAGGTCGGCCAAGGTGGGCAGTCCCGGCTTTACCACCGTCACCATCAGCTCCTCAGGGATGCTGGTCTCCTGCGGGGACACAGAGAGCCATTCTGATGTGCCAGCGTGCCTCCTCTGTCCCAGCTGTGCTCTAGGGCCCCCGAGATCACACCCCCTCCCCGCGTGACCTGTCCAAGTCTTGGCCGTTCTTGACCCCTGCCCGGCATGGGGGTGGCCCCAGCATCCTTTGGCGTCATCGTCCACCTCCCACATCCCTGCCCTCCTGGGCCCTCAGCCTTTCGCCTCCCACCCCCACCACGGCCTCTGCTTGCCCAGGGCTGCCCCCCTTCAGCTCAATTCTCCCACTGCCTGTGGGTGAGCAGGCCCCTCCCTCGCTTACTGTCCTCCCAGGTGTCAGGACTTCCGACCACGCAGCTCCCTCAATCCACAAAGCTCTGCTTCCTGGAAGTCCCACTCCACGCACATCCACCTGGCAAACTTCTATTCACCCTTCAGTGCCCAAGACAGTACTACCCGAATTCTTAATGGGCCAAAGGGAGGCAAGGCCGTGGTGAGCGTCAGCCTGGGACAACCGTGGATGACTCTAGGGAGCTGGGCTTTCTCCCATTGGGGTGTCAGGGGCCTCAAGTGCCCCATGCCCACCCTGCCTTTGTCTTCTGTGAGCTCCCTGACGGTAGACATCGCAGAGACTTGTCTCTGTCTCCCGTATCCAGCAGTGAGTAAATGAGAATCACTTTAAAGAGATTCTGGACCATTGGAGGAGGGCAACTGTGTCTCCTGCAAACAGCTGGTGCTTACTAGATGTGCATGGAGCATGCAGCCCTGCCCCTCCTCCACAAGAGGATGCTCTGACCCTGTGTCCCCCAGGGCCAGGTGAAAGGATCCTAAGTGGCTTCCAAGCACCATTGTCGGCGGACCCAAAGGACAGATAATTAGGACGCAGGGCAGCCTGCCCGTCCCCCCTGCCCCCTTCCCTGAGGACTCTGGCCCCTGCCCCCCACTTCCCCGGGGTACCCACAATGCATAAGGCTGGCGGCTCTGCCACGGGTGGGCCGGGTACCTTGGAGAGGAGCCGGGACACCACGAGGCCAACGTCTTCCCTCCACTCGGGGGTGTTGGGGTTGTGAGCATCCAGGTCCTTGGAAAACTGCAGAGGCACGACCTGAAATTGATCTGAAAAAAGGCGGAGTCGAGAGAGTGTCACCACCCTGCTCCCTTCACAGCCGGTGGCCACACACCCTGGCTGGTCCAGGGCTGGCCCTGGGGGTGGATCCTGCCGCCCACCTTCAGAAAAAAGCTTCCTCCCCGTCTGTGTGCCAGCAGCTGTCCCCGGCAGGGCCCACTGCACTGCTGCCATTTAATAATAATAATAATAACAACAACGGTGACAACGATGAGGACGGTGGTGCTGACCTGGGAGGGAGAGCCAAGCCTGCTCTGTGGCTTCCCCATCAACCCTCAAGGACAGACAAGCTTGGCCTTCTGTCTCCCAGGGATCCACTGAGTTTGACCGGGCTGTCAATAAGAGTCCCTGGAGAGCAGAGTCCACCTGCCCCCGACCGCCTTCTCTTTCTCTCAAATTCCCCAGGGCCCCCAACTCAAGACACCTCTTCTAAACCAAAAAGCAGCAGGTGGTGAAAGAAAGACCCAGCCCTGGGAGCCTCAGAGTGAACTGTCCTCTCTCCACTTAGCTCCCCAGCCTTGGTTTCCTCATTTGTAAAGAGGGAGGGGGCTCTGCAAGGGTGAGCAGTCAAGGGGACAAGTCCCTCGTGAATGTGCAGTGCGGGTGGAGGTGAGTGTTGCAAGGCTCCGGGCTCGGGGTGCGGGAGTGAACAATGGCCAAGGGCTGTCCCCTGAATACTTAACTGATGGCTGCTGTCCATGGCAGATGCTGTCTTAGAGCAAAATGAGGTTTTTATTGGGATGATAAAGAGGAGAACGTGGCTCTGGGTGGTGGGACGCCTCCATACTGAGGACTAATTTTTGGTTGCAACTGTCTCCTGGGGGCGAGGCTCAGAGCCCCCAAGCAGGGAATAATAGATAAATGGGACACAGATTCAGAGCAGGACTCCCAATAAAGTCAATATCTCATGTCCTTTGAGATATAATCGCATGACAGTCCTCAGATGTCAGGATGCTGAGGACAGGGGCCCGTGGCGGGGGCGAGGGAGGGAGTGGACTGTCCTCCCCACTGGTCTTTCTTTCACCACCTGCTGCTTGTCTTGAGTTGGGAGCCCTGGGGAATTTGAGAGAAAGAGAAGGTGGTGGGAGGCAGGTGGACTCTGCTCTCCAGGGACTCTTCTTCGGCAGGGGGACAGCCGGGTCAAACTCAGTGGATCCCTGGGAGACGGAAGGGCAAGCCTGTCTGTGCTCCAGGGTTGATGGGGAAGCCACAGAGCAGGCTGGGCTCTCCCTCCCAGTGCCCGGTCCCAGCTCTGTGCCCCCGGCGCGTGACCTCACCAAGCCCCTCAGCTGCATCCTCCCTCGTGTCGTGTGGGGCCCGTGAGTGCCCGGTGCCCAGGGGTCGTGGGCGTTTATTTTACAGATGGGGAAACCGAGGCCGGGGAGCCCAGAGGTGTCGGAGCCGTGCTGGGCCATCCCTCCGTCCAGCCGGGGCCGCCCCGGGGTGACTGGCGCCTCGGTGGGTACCCCCCTGCCTGGCCTGACCCTGAGCTCCCGGGAAGGAGAAGCTGCGCTGCCTGCCGCGGTCGGGGAGAGGGCACTCACCCAGCACGCGGACCACCCTGGAGTCCTGCAGCACGGAGGTCCCGCAGGCAGCCTGCACCGTCACCCGCACGTCCCCCGGGTCCCCAAACCGCGTCGTCACAGAGTTCTCCAGGGACAGGCGGGGCTGTGGGCACAAGCGGGCTCAGGACCGGGCCGGAGAGCTGGCCCCACAGGAGCCTGCTGAGAGCGCCCGGGGGGCATGGGAAGATACCCCCAGAGAGACTCCTGGACCTGAGAGCTCCCCAGCACAGACACGCGTCTCCCAGGGCCCCCTGCCTTCCAGAGGCACCAAGACCCCCTGTGTGGATGGTGTCGAAGGCCCAGTGTGGCTGCTAGGCTGGGCGTCCCTGTCACCTTCCTGCCCCAGCCCAAGCTCAGCTGGGCTGTCGCACCTTCATGCTCGGACCCCAGGTCCCGGCTCAGCACCCACCCCATGGGATGGGGCACCCACGTCGATTGTGGGTCCACACTATGACGTCGGGCCTTGCAGATGGGGAGACAGAGGCTCTGGGAGGCATAACAACTCTCCAAAGGCTCAGCTGGAGGTGGCTGACTTGCTGCTCGAACCTGGAGCCCAAGCACCTTCCTCACCCATCCCTGTGCCCTGGAACCACAGTCCTGAGCCCTGAGCCTCTCCCAGGCTGGGCCCTTGGCCGCTGTCTCAGGGGGCTACAAGGCTGCCATTTGCTGAATGAGCGAAGGATCCCCTTTGGGTCTCAGGGTCCCTTCCCCCCGGCTAAGGGGCAGCCTTGTCCACAAAGGTCCTCAGGACCTCCCACCAGGCATCTGTCTTCGGTTCCCCATGGCTCTCAGGACACAACCCACAACCCTGGGTGATGCTTCTGAGGTCGGGCTCAGCCCAGGGACCCCCCTCCTCCATGAAGCCCTACCTGATCACCTCCACGCTCAAACTAGAAATGATCTGTCCCCTTCCTGTGACACTCATCACTCCCCAACTCGGGTCACCTACTCTGTTCACAGGTCTTCCCCAGGAAAAAGCATGGTCTGGTTTGATCCGATTGACCACATTTTCCACCACACTCAGACACAGCCGGACCCTAAGCAGCTGCTCAGGGTGGAGGGAGGGCTGGTATGCGCCCGCCTTACCTCCATGGTGCCACATGCTCTGTCCTGCCCAGTATGGAGGGTGGGATCTGCCCCAGGCTCCACCCCAGATGGGGCCTGTTGGGAGGAGGGGCCTCCAGGGGCCCGGGCCTGCGTACCTGCAGGCTGTGGCCGATCCACCAGTAGAAGACGGTGAGGTTGGGGTTCAGGGGCAGCAGCACAGCCGTGAGGTTCACCTCCTGGTTGACGCCGATGACAGGAACCACTTCCAGGTAGAGGGCCTGCAGGGGGGCTGCAGGGGCCACACAAAGGTCAGGGGTCAGAAGGCATCAGGGCATTGGCCATGTCACAGTTTGCTGTTGGTCACTGTCTCCATCAACCTCATCACCACCACCAACACCTCTACCACCATCATCACTACCTCCACCAGCATCAGCCCCACTAGAAACACTACCACTTTCATCACCACCATCACCATCACCACCACCATCACCACCATCATCGCCACCACCATCACCATCACCATCACCATCACCACCATCACCATCACCATCATCACCACCATCACCACCATCATCGCCACCATCATCACCACCATCACCACCATCACCATCACCATCATCACCATCACCACCATCATCACCATCACCACCATCATCACCACCACCATCACCACCATCATCACAACCATCACCACCATCACCATCACAACCATCACCACCATCACCATCACCACCACCATCACCATCACCACCATCACCACCACCACCACCACCATCACCACCACCACCACCACCATCACCATCACCACCACCATCACCACCACCACCATCACCACCACCACCACCACCATCATCACAACCATCATCACCACCATCACCATCACCATCACCACCATCACCACCATCACCATCACCATCACAGTCAACACCATGACCATCAGTACCATCATCGCCACCATCGTCACCACCAACCCCGCTGTTGCACAGAGCACCGTGGGTGTGGCCTCCAGCCCCGCCTGCCGGCCTCCCTGCCCCTGGGCCCTCCGTGCTTCCCCAAGGACAGCTCTCTGCCACAGGGAGTCGCCCTGGGCCTGGCAGGGGCGATGGGCTCACCGGTGACCTGGACAAACAGCACTGCCTCGTCGTGCCCCGCCACGTTCTCCGCCCTGACGGACACGCGGTAGATGCCAGGGCTCTCGTAGCGGTGCCGGATGGGCTCCCCGGTCAGCGTGAGGTTCACGTACATGGCCTTGAAGCCATCCCCCAGGTCCACCTGGTACTTGGTGGTCAGGACATCACCCTGTAAGGCACACCAGGGGGCCACTTAGGACCTGGCCGCAGAGCTGGGAGCCAGCGATGGGCCATTCACTGGCTCGCTCACTCACTCATTCATTCATTCCCCCACTCCTTTCTTTCCTCAACGCGAGCTCCCTGGGGACTCCAGGGAACCAAGTCTGTTCTATCCTTGCCCCGCCTGCCCCCAGCCTGGAGGGCAGGGCTGAGACCAATAGGAGAGGATGGAAGCAGTAGCCAGGGTCAGGTTTGCATTTCAGAAAGATGACCCAACCGCTGAGGCGGAGAGGAATCAGCTCAGATGAGATCAGGGAGGCCTGAGCCAGGGACCGGGAGGGCAGGGATAGGCCCCCCCACCTGCTGCACAGTTTAAGGAACAGGGAGATGTGCGTGCATTGAAAACTCTTAGTCTCCTAGGAAATTGCAAAACAAAACAAAACGAGACGTTATTTTCCCCTCTGATGCTGCGATTCCCGCATGTTCTTTTGTCTTCTCACTCTACGTGCTGCCAGGAGTGATGCTCGGGTGCACAGGCTCTATGCAGGGAGGGGGTCCCACGTCTGTCACCCCTCCCTGGCATCTCCTCGCCCACACGAGCCGTCTAATCGTCCGTCTAATCCCCACCGCGAACATCGCCCTTCCAATAACAGTGCTTTCCTCATGGAGTCTTGGGAAAGGAAATTGAGGAAGCAAACAGGAACTTTTCCAACTCCGTGGCAAGAATGAGTTCTTCAGTCACTCCAGGTCCTCTGTCCCCGTCACCTCCCTATCATATCTTCCTGGCACCCCTCTGCCCGCTGCGGGAGCACCCAAGAAACCATGTCCTAGAGGTCAGGAATGAAACACGACCATCATTAACTGTTCAGCGAGCCTCTTGGTTTACACCTGCCAAACCCTAGAACTTGACAGAGTACCTTTATGTAAATTATGTTTACAAATACGGTGTAAAAGGTTGGATCATCCCTCCCCCATCCACACCCACTCGGAACCTCAGAACATGACCTTATTTGGAAATAGGGTCTTTGCGGATGTAATTAGTTAACTCGAGGTCACATTGAATTAGAACAGGATCTAAGTTCAATGGCTGGGTCTTTATCAGAAAGAGGAGCAGCTCTGAGACACAGAAAGGGAGCCAGGTGAAGACAGAGGCTGGAGGGGGTGCAGCCCTCGCCCAGGGCTGCCTGGAACCCCCAGAAGCTGAGAGACACGGGAGGACTCTCCTTCCAGAGGGAGCCCAGCCCTGCTGACACTTTGATTTTGGACTTCCAGCCTCCAGAGCTCTTGAGAGGAGAAATCTCTGATATTTCAAGCCACCCAGTTTGCGGCCACTGTCGTGATGGCCTTGGGGACCTTATACAAGTATGTTCTATGCTCCCCATTTTATAGGTTGAAGGACTGAGGCTCTGTGAGTCCAGAACCTGCAGGCTGGCTTGCGGTCAGGGCTCTCTCTGTTTAAAGGCAGCCTCGTAGATGGGGGTGGTCTCAAGGTCAACTTGCCCCGGGAGGGAGGGGTCTCCATGCAGCTTCCTGGGGGAAGAAGGGGCTTCTGGCTGAGTCTGGACGTGTGGCTTTGATGGGCAGGAGCCACACCACCTGGGGATACTGTGTCCTGCCTGTGAGCAGCTAAGAGGGTGTGTTTTAAGTCCTGAAACACTCCCCTTGGTTAAAACACTTCATCACAGCGACTTCCTTGGCGGTCCAGTGGTTAAGACTCTGCACTTCCACCACAGGGGCCACAGGCTCGATCCCTGTTTGGGGAACTAAGATCCCGTGTGCCATGTGGTATGGGCAAAAATAAATAAATAAAATAAAAAATCCTACCTTGTCAGCCCGAGCATCTCAACGAGAGAGTAGCCCCTGCTTGCCTCAACTAAAGGAGAGCCCTCACAGCAACGAAGACCCAGCACAGCCAAAATAAATAAGTAAAATTATATTAAAAAAATAATAAAAACCTTGTCATAATCAGGAAGGTAATAGTGGCAATGTAAGAAAATAGAAAAAGGCAGGAAGTAGCTAGAAAGGAAAAATGGTAACGTCACCACAACACCCACCACCCACAGCGTAGGTTTCCATGCAGATCTGTGTGTCTGTGTGTGTGTTTATTCCTGAGTGCTTCAAGAACACTCGGAAGTCTCGTGCTGAGCCAACTGCCAATTCACATGTAACTGTCAAGGATATAACACAGAGAGACCCACGTTGGCAGTCTCCATGCGAACATCTTGCAGAACACGTTATCACGGCTTGGAATCCACAGTGATTCAGCCACGATTCAGTCATCCCTGGGGTCCCTAGGGCTACCCTTTCACACCCAGACGTGCCTCTCTGTCACATCCCCGACTCCATGGGATTAGAACCTCTAACCTGTTCTCCATTTCTATAATTTCGTTACTTGGGGAATAGTCTCTAAATAGAATTTCTGGGATTAGCTTTCTCATTCAGTATAATTCTTTGCAGATTCACACAAGCTGTGGTGTAGAGCCTGTTCCTTCTTACTTCAGAGTACCGCCCGTGGGATGGACATACCACCTCACCTTGCGTTTATCCACTCGCCCGTCGAGGACATCTGGCTGTCTCCCGTTTCTGGCTCTTGTGAATAAAGCTGCTGTGAACCTTGATTGCACAGGTTTTCCGGTGAGCCTCTTTGTTTCCCTGGGATAAAGGCCGGGGAGCGTAACTGCTGAGTCCTGTGGTTGTTGCATGCTTAGTTTTTAAGGAAATGACCAACTTTTCCAGAGTGGCTGTACCATTTCACGTCCGCGTCAGCCGTGTGGGAGGGACCCAGTTTCTCTGCATCCTCACCAGCGTTTGGTGGGACCACTGTCTTTCATGCTAGTCATTCCTGTAGGCGCGAGGGGCCCCCTTTTCACTGCATTTCCTGGTGGCTCATGATGCTGACCGTGGTTCCCTGTGCGTGTTTGCCATTCTCTGCAGTGACACGTTTCTCTGTGTCTTCAGCTTGCTTGTCCTCCTACGGTTGGGTTCTGAGTAACCGCTATATATTCCGGGTACTAGTCCTTGTTGGATACGGTTTGTAATTATTTTCTCTGTGGCCGTCTTTTCACCTTCTCAGGCTCTGTCACAGATGACACGTGTCGCATTCTGATGAAGTCCAATTTATCACACTTCCTTCATGGATGGTGCTTATGGTGTCAATGCTAAGAACTCTGTCTAGCCCTGGAGCACAGGTATTTTCCCCTGTGTTTTTTCTACAAGCTTCACAGGTTTCCATTTAAGGCTGTGATCCACTTTGAGCCAACTCTGCATCAGGCATGAGGTTCGTTTTCACCATTTCCTCGTTCGTTGACGCCCGTCCTTCCTTCGCTGAAATGCTTTTGCGCCTGGGCCGTCTGTGTGGGTCTGTTTACGGGTTCCCCTTCAGATCTTATGTTCAGTTCTGAGATCTTCACAGAACTTGGATTCCCCTAAATCCAGGGCTGTTTCCACACCTGGACTGGATGTGTGTATCTGTGGTTGTGTATGAATGTGAGTGCATAGTCACGTGTGAAAATGTGTAAGTGTCCGTGTCTGTGTGTGTGTGTGTGTGTGTGTGTGTGTGTGAGAGAGAGAGAGAGAGAGAGAGAGAGAACAGGGGTGTACACCAGTGCGTGTACCCACTCCAACCTTGCACCCACTCCTTCCCAAGGCTTCGACGCGGCAGCCAGTGGCCTCTTTCGGACAGTGGAGGGCAAAGGATTCTCTTCCAAGAGCATCTTTCTGCTGCTCCCTCGCCTCCGCCCCTGCAGGCGAGGGTCCCAGCATGCTGTCCTGCCCTGGCTCCGGATGGAGCGTCCCAGCAGTGGCGAGCCGCTGGGATTCCGGGCTCTAGAGGGCAGCAGGTGGCCCTGTTTCCTGCAAGTCAGTCCTGGAGCTCCGGGTGGCAGCTGGGTCCCCTCCGAGGTCCGGGTGGCCCGAAGCTGGGCAGGGAGCTGCACCCTCCTCTGCAGTGAACAAGCCTCCCCACCGCCCCCCCCACACCACCCCAGGGTGGCCCAAGGCTGGGCAGGGGGCTGCACCCTCCTCTGCAGTGAACGAGCCTCCCCCCCGCCCCTGCACACACAGACGCTGCCCCAGGGTGGCCCGAGGCTGGAGTGTGACTCTCAGAACCAGGCTCAGTCATCACGGGGCCAGCAGGCTGATGCACCCTCTGCTCAGGTCTGGGGGCTGCAAACCAGGAGATGTCCACGAGGAGCCCCCAGGCCTGGACCCAACACCAGCTCTGCTCTGTGCGGCCCCACGTGGGTGGCTGCCCCTGTCCGAGCCTCGGCCTCCCCAGCTACAAAGCCGGCTGGTGGGAGTACAGCCCGTGGGCGGGGGAGGACAGAGCGGAACGCGGGCGCCCGCGCATTCAGTTCTTCACACGGGACCAGAACCCCCTCTTTCCAGCATCAGAGACCACGTCAGCGTTCCCCGGTCCCACCTGGGCAGGCATGGAAGGACGTCTTCTGCACGGAGCCCTGCTCGGTTCACCCAGCACGTCTGTCAACTGAAGCCCCAGTGCTCAAGCGCCGTGAGCCGGGGGCCTGGGGCCCCGGGCAGGAAGAGGGGCCTCTGCACCCCGTTTGTGCTTTCCTGTCTGCTTGTGAGTGATTTTAGTTTCTATTTTTGGATTTTCTACAACGAGCATTTGTTACATCTATAATCAGAAAAATAAGCACCTGCATATGAGTTTAAATAGACTAGAAGGGAATAAATTAATAGAGGGTCACCTTGAGAGAATAAGATTTGGGTGACATTTATATCCTTATGTTTTTGATGTATTTCCCCAGTGTTCTACAATGAGTATATACTGTTCTTAAAATCAGGGAAAAAAAGTAACACTTATACTAAAAAAAGAAAGAATACTAGGAGACAGGGAGGAAATTTATACGTTTATATGTGTGTGTGTGTGTGTGTGTGTGTGTGAGTTGCTAAGTCATGTCCAACTCTTTGCAATCCAAGGACTGTAGCCCACTAGGCTCCTCTGTCCATGGCATTCTCCAGGCAAGAATACTGCTGTGGGTTGTCATTCCTTTCTCCAGGGGATCTTCCTGTCCCAGGGATCGAACCCAGGTCTGCCATACTGTAAGCAGATTCTTTACCATCTGAGCCATCTGGGAAGCCCCATATATATGTGTGTGTGTGTATATATACACATATATGAAATATTTCTATATCTGTCCATCTGTATTTGTACCTATGTCATCCATTAACTATCAATGATTTTTTTCATCAATCTATATCTATTTATCATTTATATCTATCTATCTATGCATCACTATGAACAAAGCTAGTGGAGGTGATGGAATTCCAACTGAGCTATTTCACATCCTAAAAGATGATGCTGTGAAAGTGCTGCACTCAATATGCCAGCAAGTTTGGGAAACTCAGCAGTGGCCACAGGACTGGAAAGGGTCAGTTTTCATTCCAATCCCAAACAAAGGCAATGCCAAAGAATGCTCAAACTACTGCACAGTTGCACTCATCTCACACGCTAGCAAAGCAATGCTCAAAATTCTCCAAGCCAGGCTTCAACAGTACGATAATGGAGAACTTCCAGATGTTCAAGCTGGATTTAGAAAAGGCAGAGGAACCAGAGATCAAATTGCCAACAACCGCTGGATCATATAAAAAGCAAGAGAATTCCAGAAAAACATCTACTTCTGTTCATTGACTATGCTCAAGCCTTGATTGTGTGGATCACAACAAACTACAGAAAATTCTTAAAGAGATGGGAATACCAGACCACCTGACCTGTCTCCTGAGAAATCTGTAAAAGGGACAAGAAGCAACCGATAGAACTGGACATGGAACAACAGACTGGTTCCAATTTGGGAAAGGAGTACGTCAAGGCTGTATATCGTCCCCCTGCTTATTTAACTCATATGCAGAGTATGTCATGAGAAATGCTGGGCTGGATGAAGCACAGGCTGGAATCAAGATTCCTGGGAGAAATCTCGATAAACTCAGATATGCAGATGACACCACCCTTAGGGCAGAAAGTGAAGAGGAACTAAACAGCCTCTTAATGAAAGTGAAAGAGGAGAGTGAAAAAGCTGGCTTAAAACTCAGTACTCAACAAATGAGGATCATAGCATCCGGTCCCATCACTTCATGGCAAATAGATGGGGAAACAATGGAAACAGTGACAGACTTTATTTTGGGGGGCTCCAAAATCACTGCAGATGGTGACTTCAGCCATGAAATTAAACGATGCTTGATTCTTGGAAGGGAAGCCACGATCAACCTAGACAGCGTATTAAAAAGCAGAGATATTACTTTGCCAACAAAGGTTTGTCTAGTCAAAGCTATGGTTTTTCCAATAGTCATGTATGGATGTGAGAGCTGGACCATAAAGAAAGCTGAAGAATGATGCTTTTCAACTGTGGTGTTGGGGAGGATTCTTGAGAGTCCCTTGGATTGCAAGAAGATCCAACCAGTCCACCTTAAAGGAAATTAGTCCTGAATATTCATTGGAAGGACTGATGCTGACGCTGAAGCTCCAATACTTTGGCCACCTGATGCAAAGAACTGACTCACTGGAAAAGACCCTGATGCTGGGAAAGATTGACCGCAGGAGGAGAAAGGGATGACAGAGGATGAGATGGTTGGATGGCATCACTGACTCCATGGACATGGGTTTGGGTGGACTCCGGGAGTTGGTGATGGACAGGGAAGCCTGGCATGCTGCAGACCATGGGGACACAAAGAATTGGACATGACTAAGCAACTGAACTGAACTGATTTATCTGCCTATCACCTATCACAGAATTTGTATTGGCTATGAGATTATAAAGTAATAATTTTTTTTAAAACCTGCTTGTTTTTCTTAAGATTCCAAATTAGCTAGATCAGTATAATGAGAGGTTTAAAACATTCTATTGCCGCCCACGGGAATGACCGAATCTGACATCACCATGCGGTCAACACCTAGGCAGACGTGTTTGAAGCCGCCTCTCCCTGGGCCTGAGCTGGCGGCTGGCTGCTCCGTTGCCCCTGCCCTCCACTCCCTCCCGAGTTTTCCATTTCATTGCTTCAATGCTGGTCTGGACCTGGGCAGGGGTCTCCAGCGCACTGTTACCTTCCGCAGTTTGGAAACGCCGGTCCAGATGACTCCGCACTCCAGGACTTCGAGGGGGAGAGGACACCGCCCACCGCCCCGTCTGCCCGGCCAAAGCGGCCCCGTACCTGCTCCTGCCGCACCACGAACAGGACGTCCTCCCCGGGCCGCACGGCCACCGCCTCGCCGCGGATGCTGATCTGCAGGCCCCGCGGCGGCAGGAGCGGGCACTGCAGCCGCACCGGGCTCTGCCGCGGGTCCACGCCGCCCTCGCACACGTTGGACACCAGCTTCCGGTACCTGCAGCCAGAAGGCGGGTCAGCATCCGTCCGGATGGGCTGGGGCCTGCCGCCCGGCCGGACAGCTTCGGTCCCGTGCGGGGGCTCTTGGCTTGTGACCCCCACGCTTCAACCCCTCCCTCTTCTAGACTCGTCTGTTTGCTCTTTCTACCCCATTTTGGAGCTGGGGAAACTGAGGCTCAGAGAAGGGAATGAGCTCTAATGGTACGACTGCGGCCCTCACTGGTCCGAGCGTGTTCTCACGATGCTGAGAGGCGTTGTTGCTGGGGGACGACTGGAGAGGTCAGAATGGATACTGCGACTTTGCTGGGAAACGTGGTCCCGGGAAGCCAGAGTGCCCAGGAGGGGCTGGGACTTCCCGATGACACGCCACGTGGCTGTGGGCAAGCACAGTCCCACGGGAGGCCTCCTCCTCTTACACTGAGGGACTGGGGACAGACGACACCCGATTCACCAGCTCTTTCGTGCAACGCGAATTGACTGAGCATCTGCTGTGCGCCAGGTATGAGGGCTGAGGTCATCCCTCGCAGCCCCTGCCCTTGCGGAGAGGGCTGTCCAGTGGGAAGGCAGCCCTCACCAAACCACCCCCCACATCAAAGCAACATCACGGCTGTGACGGTATGGGGAGGGGCTGCACCTGGGGATGCTCTCCCCAAGAGGGGCTTTCAGCTGAGAGCAGAAGGTGAGCAGGAGAGTGAAGAGGGTCCTGGGCGGTGGAAACGGTGTGTGCAAAGGCCCTGTGGTGGGGGGAGGCAGGTGTGAGAGGAGGGTGGGGAGGGGCTGGCTGGCAGAGCCCAATGCACTCTAGTAAACTTTTAGGGCCTCCCTAGTAGCTCAGTGGTAAAGAATCCACCTGCAATGCAGGAGACGCGGGTTCAATCCCTGGATCAGGAAGGTCCCCTGGAGGAGGAAATGGCAACCCACGCCAGTGTTCTTGCCTGGAGAGTCCCGTGGACAGAGGAGCCTGGCAGGCTACAGTCCATGGTGTTACAAAAAGTCAGACACGACTCAGCGACTGAACAATAACAACAAACTCTTAGGAGACGTTAGGAAAACCCTGCTAGGGTGGCTGGACTGTCATCAATGCAAAGATGCATGTGGTTAGTTGGGAAGAAAATACCCTCCCTAAGAGCTACCCTCCCACAGCCCCTTGGCATCCAGAGTGTGCAGATGCTGTGAAATGAAACCCTTTGCCCTTGATATGGGTCCTGACTCTGACATTTCAGGCAAGAGTCCCTGCTGGCCAAGCCCTGGAGCAGCTGCTGTGGCTTCCTGATGGAAGGAGGGATGGATGATAGATGGATGATGGGTGAATTGTTGGAGGGATGGGAGGATGAACGGATGGCAGGCGAGTGAGTGGAAGAATAAAGAGATGGATGATTGGATGGATGGATGGATGGATGATGGATGGATAGGTGGACAGATGGGTGGATGATGAATGAAGGATGGATGGGGAATACACAGATAGATGATTGGATGATTAGATGATGATGGATGGATGGGTGGGTGGAGAATACACAAATAGATGATTGGATGGATGGATGGATGGATGGTGGATGGATGGATGGATGTGGAATACATAGATGATTGGATAATTGGATGGATAGATGGATGATGGATGGATGGTTGGATTGCTGGATGATGGATGGATGGATGATGGATGGATGGGGAATACACAGATAGACGATTGGATGGTTGGATGGATGTATGGATAGATGGATGATGGACAGATGGGTGGATGGATGAATGGATGGATGGAGAATACACAAATAGATGATTGGATGGATGGATGGATAGATAGATGGATGATGGATGGATGGTTGCATTGCTGGATGATGGATGGATGATGGATGGATAGGGAATACACAGATAGATGATGGATGGATGGATGGATGGATGGATGATGGACAGATGGGTGGGTGGATGAATGAATGATGGATGGATGAGGAACACCTGGGTAGATGAGTGGATGACTGGCTGGCTGGGTGATGGGATTTATGCCGCTGAGGTCTGAGCGTGCAATCTCTGGCCCTACTTCTCGCTTCTTCAGGCTCTGTTCTGCCCCATCCCCAGGGGCAGCAACCAGGCTTGTCTACCAAGCCCATAGGCAGTTCACTCCCTCTCAGAACTTCCCCGCAGGGACACAGAGACCTTTAAGATGAAGCTTGCTTAGGACCTGTGGAGTGGCGGGCTCCCAGCTGTTACACACAGAACGCTGTTATAGTTTGATCCCTGAGACGCAGCATGCTCAGCCTCTGCAGGGGGAAGGGGGTCACCCCTGCGGAGCACTTCCCTCCCCCTCACGCGTGTGTCCCTCACACCACACACCGAGGGACACACCGTGTGTCGGAAAGCTCAGCCCAGTCCAGAGGACAACTGGGTGAGCGTGACAATAACTGGGGACGTTCTGTTCTCACAGAGTAAGCTCGGGGCCCAGGGTGAGTCAGGGAAGGCTTCCTGAAGGAGGTGCCATTCAAGCTGAGACCTAAAGGGAGTGTGAATATCTCTGGCCCAGCTCAGGCCTGGCCCGCTCAGGGTTGGCAGATGGGGAGGGGCTTTGGCACTGCAGGGGTTCAGGGGGGCCAGGCAGGCGGGTTCCTTCTCTGGGTAGAGCAGGTATGAGCGCCGAGGCCAGGGACCTCCTTGCTCTCTGTTCAGAGCAGGTTCAGGGGGTCTCTTCTCCCTGATGCTGGCCCATCTGGGCTCCGAATGGAGAGCCCTGGCCGGGGTCAGAGTCTGGGTGACTTTCAGGGGCCCCAGCACAGAGGGCGGTCAGCCCTGATTTCTCTCTCCCTGACTCCACGCGAGGAGCCGTGGGCACCAGGCGGAAAAGGCAGGGGGCACCACGGTTCTGCCCGTGCGACTCACCCGAGACTGCTGGTATAGGTCTGGCCCAGGACACAGTCGTCAGGGGGCGACAGGGGGTTAAACCAGAAGTTGGCAAAGCACTTGTTGGCATCGGACTCCGAGGGGGCGCGCTCAAATCCGTAGTCACTGGGAGGAGGAAGACATGGCGGTCAGGAGACCGGCAGTGGCAGGGGGTGCGAGCCAGCCCAGGGTAGGTGCCCCACACCAAGGACACACAGAGGCAGATCCACAGGCCCCGTCCCAGAGGGGAGAAGGGTGAGAAGGGATGCAAAGGGGATTCTGGGAAATTACAGCGGAGCACTGAACCCAGCCTGGGCATCCTGGAGGGCTGCCTGGAGGAGGTAGGCTGACTCTCAATGGAAGATCAAGAGATAACCAGGGGAAGGGGGGAAGGGCACTGCAGGTGGGGGTCAGCCCCTTCAGTGCCAGAGCCAGGAGACGCAGGTGGGGATGGCAGGACGAGGAAGGGCGAGGATGGCTGGGGAGGGAGCCAGCTTCCAGAACTCGGACATTCTCCTGTGGGTGGTGGGCAAGCACAGGAGTCCTTGAGCGGGGCAGCAGCGTCGGGGGTGGTTAGGGGGCTTCCAGGCGGGTCTCTGGATGGTGGAGGGGGTTGCTGGCTGGTCCCCAGGCTGCCCTCCGTCTTCCTCCGTGTCCACACCCGCCTGGGAGCAGGCCGCCCCTGCCGGCTTGGAAAGGACACCCACGGATTCTTGAACGTGGGCCAGACCGGGTGGCTGGGTGATCGGGCCCAGAATAAGGGGGCCGTGCTGGAGCGTGGCTCTCAGCTCGGCCGCGGGGTCGCTCAAGCAGCACTGGCCCCCACTCCCCACTCACCCCCAGGGCCCGGGCGGAGTGGGACCCTCACCAGAGGAAGTCCGAGGCCCGGCAGGGGCACACACGGGCTGTGAGCGCCGCTGTGAAGCTGCGGCCTGTGACGCACCAGGACGCGGGCTTCCTCCTGCGGAAGCTTCTCTGCTGGCCCATGACACAGCGGTCACCCTGCGGGGGACACGGGTGAGGGGCCGCCCCGCTGCGCTCCCACTGCCGTGGCCCTGGCAGGCATCGGGGCAGGAACCCAGGGCCCAGGGGCAGGGCTGTGTGTGTGCCTGATGCTGACCCGGGGCAGCTCGGCCCCTGTCCCGCCCCCCAGCACTCGCTGAGTGCTGTGTACCTGGCCCTGCTGGGCCCTGAGGCGGTCTCAGGCCCCGGAAGAGAGGCCCCGTGCAATCCTCAGGCCTGAGGGTTTCAGATGGGCCCTGTGAGGCTGGGATGAGCCACGGCCTCCAGGCCTCAGGGGCCACACAACAGGGGCTCAGCCAACAATCCGAGCAGGACACACAGGTGTGAACAGGCACCATGGCAGGTACAGCGGTGGGCACCCCCCCGACCCCAGCAATTCTGGGCTCCTCCACTCTGAAATCCTGAGCACCCAACCCGAACTGCAGTGGAAGACCATTTCTGGTCCTCACGTGTCCCCTCCGTGTGAATATGCCTCATTTTGCTGTAGAAAGTTTTGTGTGTCTGAGATTATGCCGTGGGGCCTGTCCCAGACCATTGGTGTTACCCAGTGCCCTGTTACCTTCCCTCCGTCCCACAAATCCAGGACCCCGAGCACAGCTGGCTTCGGGCTGGATCGGGCTCGCGCCCCTGTGCCCCTGGGTGTACCCGCAGACCCTGGCCCAGGCCGCCCAGAAGGGCCAGCAAGCTCAGCAGGAGCACCCACATCGGGGGGAGGCCGGCAGCCTGGCAGGACGGGGTTTGCAGGCGGAGAGGGTGCACTGCGTGGGGCCGGGCCCACCTGCAGGTTGGTGAGGTCCCAGGAGCTGTAGTCATCCTCGCTGCACCGCCTGGAGAACCAGGGCCGGAAGTCCACCTTGACCAGCTCCCAGTCCGAGCGGAAGCTGATGTGGCCGAAGACGCTGGGGAGGGAAGCAGTGGGGCAGGAAACTGCCTTAGTTCAGCCCGCCCCCCAGGCGCCCCCAGTCCCCTGTAGGCCTCCGCCCACACCTGCCCGGTGGGGCCAGCGGTCCCTCCCTGCCCCCGCTGGGCAGCCCCAGGACGGACCCTGCGCTGGGCCGGGCAGGCTGCAGGCCTTTGGGCATCAGCGTCAAGCGTTCCCACCGCCATTGCCCGTTATCTACGGCTCATGGATGGTGCTGCCGTGGGCCATCCCAGGTGGGCCCCACGGACGAGGACGCGGGCACAGTGGGGTCAGGAGCCTGGCCCTCCCTCAGTGGCCAGGCTGGTCCTGGCAGAACTGCTTGGCAGGGTGACTCGTGGTCGGGTGTTTGCATCCTGTGCTGTCTGGCTTCTCCCCGCCTGTGTCCCCGCCTCTGGCGGCCTGTGCATACCGGGAGTGGGGGGCTCATGCTGCAGAAACCCAGCTCCCTCTGCATAGCTGGGCCACAGAATTCCCCCCCCAGGCAGACCGGACAATCCATGGAGAGGTAGGGAGTCACCCCCTGCCGGCTCAGAGCGGGCTGGGAGCACTGTGTATGCTGCTTGGTCTAAATCCTCACCACAGCCCAGAAAGGAAAACCGAGGCACAGGGAGGCTGAGTAGCTTGCTTAAGGTCACACAGCATGTTTGTGCCACTTCTTTGCCCACAGCTGTCATGTACTGAGTGCCTATCATGCGATGCCCAGACCCCTCGCTCGCCGAGAAGGCTGCTGCTTAAGGGGTTTCCTCCCAGCACCTCACACTTGGGCTCCAGGAGCCCAGCTTGCACTTCTCTGGTCCTTCTCCAGTTCACCCTATAGGACCCCGGCCATATTACCAGAGGTTGAGCGCCTGGATGGAGGAGGTGATGTACTCACTCTGGCCTTGGTCCCCATTCCAGGCTCACGGATAGGAGCTGGATACTTGGGGAAGTCAGTCGTGGCATAAAGGGCACAAACTCCAATCTAGGAGGGTAGTTGAGAAGGGTCTTGGAATGTTTTCTAGGGGACATGATGGCTGGCTCTGCATGTCTGAGGCTGATACTGGAAGAGTTTTGGCTCCAAAGGACACCTCGGAGCCAGACAAGCCTGGGTTGACACCTGTTTACTTGTTTGTGACCTTTGGCATGTCCATTCCTCTCTGTACCTCAGTTTCCTTGGCTTTAAAATGGGGACAATGACGCTGGCCTTTTGGGACCCATGGTGGCTTAGCGACGGTTTGTGTAGGATGCCCGGTTGTAGAAGGTTTATAGACACACGCACACGCACACTCACTCTTACACATACACCCCCGACACCCATGCCCACACATTACCTCCATTGCCCCGAACAGCCCCCAGAAGCAGACACTGTGATCTTTATTTCACAGACGAGACCCTGAGCCTCTTCAGGGGCCTCTTCTGGTCCTTGCAGCCTCCCTCTGCCTTGGCCTGGCTCCCCACTCTGTGGTCCACCTCCCCTTCCGGGGCTCTGAGAGGCCCGATCGCTCTCCACTGGCTCCTGCCTTCCTTCCTGCCTGCCCACGGGCAGCCCTGGTGTCTGAAGACACCCTGCGGTCCTCCTTCCAGCCTGAGCCTCTCACCCAATCGTGTTCAGCTGCCATAATCCATCCTGCTTTTCTGCTGCCTGAGGCATGAGCCAGAACCCCCGTCACCCCAGCCTGGGCCTCTCCTGCTGCTGGTGGGCGTGGCCCAGCATGGACCAAACGGCCCACTTCTCCTCCGCCTGGTCCAGCAGCTCTCAGAGGGGCTCCCGACAGGTCGTGGGTGGCCCGGATGGGGGTGGTGACGGTGGTCGTGAAGGTGTCCCGCTGGTCCGCTGTCCCGACTCCCGTGCTGATGGGGACAGTCCCCTCCCTGGGAGTCTCAGCACGTGGGGACTGTCTTTGCTATGGCATCCTCTTCTCCCAAGCAGAGCCAGCTGAGTTGTTACTTAAACGGGGCATGAGGGTCTTAGCTCAGTGAAGGGATGTCCTTAAGGGGCATCTCCAGTCCAGTACTCCAGCCTGGAGAATTCCGTGGACTGAACAGTCCATGGGGTCACAAAGAGTCGGACAGGACTGAGTGATTTTCACTCACTCACTCACTCCAGGCCCTCCACAGCCTGAGCCTGTCTCCCGCTCTTCCGGAAGCCGTGTTACAATGGAGGTGACTGCAGCGGTGACTGCTGGCACGTCCTCTGCCCCTGCCAAACACCCGCCCCCCATCCGCTCCTCCTCACCACCCCACGGGCGTGCTGGTAATATTCCGACCTTACTGACAAGGACACTGAGGCCAGGGACCCCTCGGGATGGCTTGGCCCTGGCCCATGGGGAGCGGGAGCGGTCTCCCAGCTGGTGGCTCTGAGGCTCTGATGTCCGGCCCGGGAAGCACGCATTGGCTGGAGTGTGACCACTGTGCAAACTCCTGCGCGGGCTGTGCAGGCCCCACCAGGGAAGTCTCTGAAAAGAGGCTGGTCCACTTGAGCTAACTAATCCCCTCCATGTCTCTGAAGTCTTGCCTTTTATGAAGCCTAAACGTTCAGCTGATACTTTGAGAAATGGCTGGCATCTGGCTAACTCTGAGTTTTAGGAAGTCAGCGCCTTTAATGTGTGTGTGAAAGTGAAAGCATTAATCGCTCAGTTGTGTCCGAGAGTAGGTACTCATTCCCTTCTCCAGGGGCTCTTCCTGACCCAGGGATCGGACTGGGGTCTCCCACATCACAGGCAGATTCTTTACCATCGGAACCACCTTCTGAAAGTCGGAAAGTGAAAATCACTCCAGTCGTGTCCGACTCTTTCTGACTCCATGGACTATATGGAATTCTCCAGGCCAGAATACTGGAGTGGGCAGCCTATTCCTCCTCCAGTGGATTTTCCTGATCCATCACCCTCACCATCACCACCATCATCACCATCAGCATCGACAGTATCCCAGTCTCAAAGGGCCAAATGGGCAGTGATCCAGGGCTGACCCTTGACTCTCAGTCCCACCCCTCACCAGCCCAGTGATCCTGGGCAGATGACACATGTCCCTGGTTAGGGAAGAGTGGCCGCCTCCCAGTGGCAGAGGGTGAGAGGACGCAGAGGATGGTAGAGACGAGGAGGCAGCTGTGAAGATGGGGGTGAGGATGGGGAGGATGGCCAGGGAGGCGGGGGGGCAGTGCTGAACGCGCCCACAGCAGCAGGGCCTGGGGTGCCCTCCGCCACGGCCCGCCTGGGGTTCGGCTCTGACCTGCCTGCCCACCTCCCGTGGTCACTCACGTCATGACCAGCGTCTCGTCCCCTGGCTCGCTCAGCAGCCCATCCACAAACACGGAGGTGCTGGTGAAGTTGTGCGTGCTCCAGGTGAGGCCCTCGTCCACGCTGAACCTGCCAAGAGAAGGGGCAGCTGGGGACACAGTCTGCGCCCAGGGCCAGCTGCCTTGTCGGACCCAGCCCTGCCCACGCCCAGGGACCAGAGCTGTCGAGCTGAGGTGGCTGGGCGAACCGGCAGGGGCAGCGACCAGCCCCAAGGCCAGTCCAGTGTCCCCGCGACTGGACCCCTGCCCTTACAATCCCGTAGGAGGTCATGGCAGCTACCTGCCAGCACCAGGCAGCACCCACGTCTGCTCAGGGAGATCCCCTGGTCTGCGGTTATCCAGGTCTCGGAAACATCCAGGTCAGCCCTACCCAGTGCCCAAGCCCAGCCCAGGGTCTGCCGGGTCACGTATGGGAGTACTGCCTCCCAGTATGGCGTATCAGTGTTGCCAGCTTGCCGTGCAGAAAGATCCTTTTCAGACTAAAGTGATGCTAGTTTCCTGACAGCTCCCCGGGCTCTGCCTCCCAAGTCCACAGTTCATGCCTGCTCTCACATCCCCACAACATCCCTTCACACGTCTGAAGCTGATGCCAAACCCACTCTGGCCTGGGCACACGCAGCTGGCTTCCCTGTCTGGCCTCCACCTATCTAACTCAGGTCCATCCCAAAAAGTCACCTCCTCTGGGAAGCCTTCCCTGCTCTCTCAGGAGGAGGGGCGGGTAGGGGCATCCTCACAGCCCCAGGCCTCCCTCTGGCCCACTCGACCATGCTGGGTCGTCATTCCCCACCCCTTGTCTCCCCAGGCCTGGCAGGAAGCAGCTATCAGCAGCATGGGTGGTGGTGGTGGTGGTGGTGGGTGGTGAGGGGGCAGGGTGGTGGTAGGCAGGGTGATGGTGGTGGGTGGGGGGTGGACACTGCAGAGCCTGGCACTAACCCCCTTGGCGGGGTCTGGTGCCTTCGTCCTGGGGTCCTGCGCAGGGGCCATCCTGAGGAATGCTCTGAGGGGTTCCCAGGTGGAGAGGACGGGCCCCCACCGCACTCAGCGCTGGGCGCCCAGGGTCTTACTTGAGGATCTTCAGGGGGATGGAGGTGTCCTTGATGGCCACGATCACGCCTCCGTGGTCCAGGTAGAGGATGTGATGCTCCTCCTCGAACACCTGCAGCAGACCGTGGGCGGGGCTCTGAGGGCAGGACCTGGGGGGGCTTGGAGGGCTTTCCAGGTCGGGGGTCGCTCTCCCAGGGACAGAGATGCCCACACACTGGCTGGGGGGCTGCAGCAGAGTCCAGCTCCCTGAGGCAGGGCTGGTCAGAGGGCTCCTGGTGTCCCCAGGCCAGCCCCTCCTTCCCCCAACCACCCAGACTCAGTACGTGTGGGATGAATGGCATGAATGGATGCTGATGGCAATTTCTAGACCACTGACCAGAGAGCAAAATGCAGATAAACACCGCAAGTGGTTCTGCCTATAGGAAAAACTCAGGCAGCCAAAAGGCCAGCAATGTGAGGATGAGAGAGAAATTGTAGAATTTAGGAAAGCATTTAGGGTGAGCACCCACTAGTAAAAGCAAACCTCTATTTACCACTGACTCGGCTCATGTGCTGCCTCCTTCAGGAAGCCCTCCCAGATGCCACGCTGGGTGGGTGTGGGGAGTCTCTGGGCCCCCTCCCAGGTCTTACTGCATGAACTTGTCATTGTCTTCTTCAGCCAGGGAGCTCCTCAAAGGCCCAGTCTGCCTCTGAGTCCTCTCTGTGGCCCAGTACTGGCTCAGCTCACGGCTGGAGGTGCCAGGGCTCAGGAAGTGTGTGTGGGATAGATGAATGAGTGAGTGAGTGAGTGAATGAATCCCCACCAAGTCCTTAGGGGACAAAATGTCGACAGACCTGGATGGGGCTCTCAGAGGAGGAAAGACCTCTGGTGGCCAGCAGGGCATAGCCCCAGATGTGCTCACAACCCTTACATGTGGTCAGACTCCCCATCTTCACACCTGCCTCCCACAAGGACGAGCAGAGGGCATCTGTGCTGTCTACCCACAGGGAAGACGGGCGCCTCCCATCTCCCCATGGGAGCCCACAGGCGATTCCACCCTCATTAGCTGGGGACTTGGAAATCAGGCAACTCCAACCCCGTGCAGCCAAGAAATTGAAAGACGCTTGCTCCTTGGAAGGAAAGCTATGCCCAACCTAGATAGCACATTAAAAAGCAGAAACATCACTATGCCAACAAAGGTCCAACTAGTCAAAGCCATGGCTTTTCCAGTGGTCATGTATGGATGTGAGATTGGACTGTAAAGGAAGCTGAGCGCCGAAGAATTAATGCTTTGGAACTGTGGTGTTGGAGAAGACTCACTTTGGCCCTGATGTGAAGAGCAGACTCATTGGAAAAGACCCTGATGCTGGGGAAGATTGAAGGCAGGAGGAGGAGGGGATGACAGAGGATGAGACGGTTGGATGGCATCACCGACTCGATGGATGAGTTTGGGAAAATTCTGGGAGATGGTGAGGGTCAGGGAAGCCTGGGCTGCTGCAATCCATGGGGGGAGTCTCAAAGAATCAGATGTGACTTAGCAACTGAACAACAAAACACCCACAGGGAACCCGAGGGTCTTTGCACATCCAGTGCTCTGGTCTGCTGCCCCTTGAACAGTCAGCGACCCCCCAGCCCCATTCCCCGTCTTTCCCACTTCCCTGACACCCTGAGCTCTAGAGGGTGCTCCTTAAATGTTTTCTATTTCGGGATCATTCCAGGGAAGTCCTGCTTTTAAAATATGCCCCTTTAACAGCGTATGCGCTGTCATTTGTAATTTACATTCCCAGAGTTTTGCGGTAGAGACATCTCATGGCATCCTTGACAAGCCAGCCTGAGCTCTCTAGGTCTTCCTGCCTTTGTCCCACCCTGACCTCTCCCTCCTGCTTGCCCCCTACCCCAGTAACTACTCCCCTCTGACACGTGGGCGCCCCCTACTTTGTCAGGCACCCGGGCACTCCTGCAACCTCCTATGCCCTCCACCCCGCACCCTCCTCCCATCACTGCGGCTCAGGCCTAAACCGACATTCTCCCACTTAATTCTGACAAGTTCCCAAGTTTGAAGCCTAAGCAAACGGCTTGCCAACAGTGGCCACTGTGAATACCATACGGTCAGTTTCTACAAAATACATCTCTGTTTCACCAGGTCTATTAAATCTAATAAGCTGGGGCCGAGGGTGGGGGTGGTTTCTGTAATAAATGGACAGGCAGTGACCTTTAAGAGAGTTTTAGACATATCTCACTAGTTTTAGTGAAACAGAAATATTATAACACAATAAATCTCTTTTGCCCTTTTCAGAATTCCTGGTTTCTTGCATATCATTAACAAAAAAATGCCAGGACTTTAAACCAGGATGCAGGTGAGCTCTGCACTTTGAGGATTAATGTCTTTGTCCAGAGCAGTAGCTGGGAGGAGTCTGTTAAGTGGGGAGCTCAGAGGTGCAAAAATCGGCCTGAAAATAAAGCTTCTTCCATCCTCAGGAAGGGGAGACACCGATGAAAATTTAGTGCAATTTCTTAAGTGCTTAAGGTAGAAATTGCCACTCCATGACGTTGGCAGACCACACGAGGCTTTTTTTTTTTTTTTTTCTAGAAAGAAATAAACAGCAAGTGCAGAGGGGGTCTGAGCCTCTCCTGGGGTGGAGCGCTTGGGTCTGGCCGGACTGCCCAAGTGTTGGACCATCAGCCACCCTGTTCCGTGGGACGCCCTTCGGACAGCAGCCCCCACCCCTCCAGTCTGAGACTCTGAGTCGAGCGTCGGGGCAGCGCTGACGGGCCCTCGCAGGGTGACCCCCGGGCCAGGGGGCCGTTTCCTGCATAACTGCTGTTGCCTGGTTCTTGTCATTTTCCTGTTTCTCTTTTCTCAGGCCGCACTGAACATCAGATCACCACCCCATAGATGTGCCCGAGGCGCCCCGAACGACGCTCACCGCGACCCCCCCCAACCCTGCTCCTCCCCCGTTTCTCCTTTCTCTCCCAGGTCTCTGCCGTCCACCCAGCAGCTGCCCCTGCAGGACCCCGGGCCTGGCCTGCGGCCCCCACGTCCTGCTCTCAGGGAGTCTCCACGTGCCTTCCTGCCGGGACGGCGCCTCCAGCCCTTCTCTGGCGGCTGTTCCGTTTGGGTTGACACCCAGGGTACCTGACCGTGGGGATGTGTCAGACCGCGAATCCCCCAGCACTGGCTGCCGCAAGAACAGCAGGAGGTGGGGGCCAGCCGGGCCTGGGTCCTCTTTTCCCCGATGGCGACCTGACTCCTAAAGGGAGCGGTGTCCAGCCGCTCAAGCCGGGGCAGAAACAGCAGTGTGTCTCAGAGCTCCTCCGGGAGGGAGGGGGCGAGAACAGACACGTCTCTGGGGGCCCCGGCGCGGTGAGCCCCTCCCTGCCACCTTACCTGCCGCCAGGTGTGGCCGCAGTCCGACGTGATGTACATTTCCTCTTTATATTCCACCAGCTGGGAGCCCAGGTTACCTGGTCCGGAAGAGAAGAGATGGAGCTGCTCTTAGGACCGGCCACTCTCCCCCGACCGAGGTCTGAGCACAGCCAGGGCCCCGAACCAGGGCTGGCAGTGGATGGGCCCTGGGTCTACGCCACCAAAGCCACAGTGGATGCGCCTTCTGCCCTCCTGGGTGCTGACAGGCCTGCCGTCACCACCGCGGGCCCTAGTCTGTGTGGTAAAGGGTTAACTTTGCCCAGAGAAAGCCGACCTCAGGCAGCTCAGGCAGAGCCCAGGTGCAGACAGAGCGTGGGGCCCTCAGGAGACCCACGGGTGAGGAGCGGGGTTCAGGAACAAGAAGCATGGCTGTGGACCACGTGGGCCAGGTGAGCAGCGTGTGGACCCAGCAGCCCGTGATGGGCTTTACACTGGGGCAGGACACGGCTGGGTTTGCGTTTGGAGGTAGCCCCTGGGGGATGGGTAGAGGGGAGGCCAGAGGCCGGTCCGGGCAGCATGGGGCCATCCTGGTGCGAGCTGGGCAAGCACATAGTAGGTGCTCATTAAGCATCCGTCAAGGGGCTGTTTGGAGGATGGGGAAGTGGGCACCAAGTCAGCTGGGCGGCCAACAGGCTCCTCCTGGGTCCTAGTTCACCTGACCCTATACCAGGCTGGCAGGTGGGTCACCAGCCTCAAAGGGGCCACTCTGCGGGGTTAGGACTTAATCTGGGGGTGCTGCTGAGTGGGGGCAAAGAACCCCCACTTAGTATCTAAGGTGACTCCGGTTTGAAGACCAAGAGGCTTGGCCGAGTGGACTCCAACAGGAAGAATGTTGGTCGCCTGGAGGACACAGCTCCAGGATGGTCACAGCAGCCTCGGAGCTGGGCTGGGTGATCCCAGACAGCCTCCCGGGAAGGGGCTCCGACAGCAGAATTTTCTGACATGTCAGATTTCACAGGCTTCTGTTCTGACCACGTGGTGATGGTCGGGGAGCCAGGGACCTGAGCTTCCTTCCAGGATGAAGGGGACCTGCTTTGAGGACACAGTAGCCCTTCTGGACTCTTCCTGGAGCCCCGGAGGCCCCTGACCCGGCAACCTGAGCAGCGCATGCCCTCTGGCGCCTTACCCACACGGTGCCCTCAGGAGTGCCTCCTCCAGAGCCAAGTGGAGATGTCACTAGACAATCCCAAGGGAGAGGGATCGTTCTCAGAGACGAGGCCAAGCCAGTTCAAGCAGAGCAGCTGAGGGCTTGCGTGCCTGCCTTTTTTTTTTTTGAGGTCCAACCAACATCCAAATCATCCATCCATCCTTCATCAATTTATTATCCATCCACCCTTCATTAATTTATTATCCATCCATCCATCCACCCTTCATCAATTTATTATCCATCCATCCATCCCTCATCAATTTATTATCCATCCAGCCTTCATTAATTTATCATCCATCCATCATCCTTCCATCCCCTTGTCTGTTCTTCATCAGTTCCACCCCCTCCCCCTCCCCCTGCACTTATCCATCAGCATCTGTTGAGTGCCTGCTCTCTCCCCAGCCTTGTGCTAAGCTGCAGGGGGTGCCAGCTGAGCAACCACAGCCCTGGCTCCCAGGGACCTCTCCGCCTAGCCAGGGAAGAAGGATGCCCTGCAACCAAGGCAGGGCCGAGGGTGCCTGGGATCCCGGGGAACCGTGAAAGCAGAGAAGGGAAAAGTAACAGACCCACGAAGGAGGGGAATCCAGGAGCGATTCCTGCAGGAAGCGACCTCTGCCCCTTGCCTCGAAAGACGAATGCCACTGGCCAAGTGAAAGGGGCAGGTGTGCCAGGCAGTGGGCTCAGTGAGGTGGGAGGGGAGGTTGGTCAGGGGAGGTGGGGCAGAGGGGCAGGTGCCAAGCTGGGTTCCCTTCTACCCGCCCCGCCACGGCAAGGCGCTCAGGAAAAGCTGCTGAGCACAGTCAGTGAGGTGACAGAATGAAGGCAAAAGCTGCGGGTTGGGGGGTGGGCAGAGGATGGAAGGGGTGCCCTTTATCTCCACCCCCCATCCTTCCAGACACCAACAGAGACGCCGGGACCCGTGCGTCCAATACCGAAGCCGTGCAGCGAAGGCCGCGGGGTCAGCACAACCTCACCTGGATTGGATAAGGCAGATCTGCTGCCCATGGTTTCGGGGGGCAGTGATGTCTCTCTTTTAAGTGACGTGATCTGTTTTCCTTGCTTCATCTACCAAGGCTGTCAGGCTGCCAGTCACCAAACAGGCACTGGGGCGGGGGGCGGGACATCAGGGGACATTCAGAGGACACGTCCACAGGCCGTCAGAGCGGAAGACTCTGCAGGAGCTCGGAGGCCGGGGCCCTCACGTTAGGGAGGGGAAACTGAGGCCCAGGGGACGTCCCCGGTGCTGTGTCCCTCCTGGCTGCTCTGGGCTCTCCTTGGGCCTCCTCCCCCAACAGCCTGGCCTCTCTGCCCTGTGTCCATGTTCTCAGGGCCTGGCATACAGTAAGCACTCCCTGAATGCACGTTTCCTTTCTGATCTTCCTTGGCCTGCAGCTTGCAGAGAGGCCAGGACCTCAGGGCCGGAACAGAGCAGAAGATCAACACAAGATCCACCCCCATCTCCTCTTGGCCGAGGAGGAAGGCGGCCTGGACCAGGAGACAGGGCTCCTACTGGGGGCCCCAGGGGCTCTTCCTGGCACAGAGAGGACGGAGGTGCTCCGAGCTCCCCGTCACAGCTCCTCAGGGTTTTCCTGGCCATGGGACTCCCCCGGAGCTGTGTCCAGGAGGTGTCTGCAGCCTTTGCTCTGCGTGGCCCTGAGGATTCACCACCCAAATGTGGAGCTGGAAGCAGTGTGTGCTGCGTGGGGGGCCCGAGACCCAGCAGGGCGGCTCCGGGAGGCGCAGCGCCTGCCCTACAGCAAGAACTCGGAAAGGGCCGAGTCCGAACCGGACCGGTCCCCTCAGTCCAGACCACGCATCTGTGTCTGCTGCCTCCTTAGAAGCTCGTCCCCTTGATGTGGCCCAGCCGGGGGAGAATGTTCCAGCTGGCACCCTGGCCTGCCGCGCTTATTGCTGGGTTCACCCTCTGAGGCTGCTTCTCGACCCTGCTGGTTAGAAGCCAATGTTCCCTTCTTTGCTTCTTAAATTCTCCTTTCCCGACCTCACTGGAGTCACCGCTGTGGGTCTAGCCTCTCGTCCACGGGCCCGGAGGACAGGCTTCCAGCAGAAGGCGCCCGGCATGGAGCCCGGCTCAAGGGCGGTGGTGCCCAGGCACTGTCTAAGTGATAGGGAGAGCTGCAGAAACACGCCTGGCATCCGCCAAACAGAGGTCATTCTCTCTTTCTGCAGATGAGGGTGCTGAGGTTCGGAGGCACCAGTCATGCCCAGAGCCCAGCAGCTGTAATGTGGCAGAAGCAGGGCATACGGCAGCCTCTGCCGGTCCCAGGGTGAGGGGTGAGTGATAGATCTGTGCAGAGGCTCCCTGGAAACAGACAGCCATCATCCCCCGGCTGCCTCAGGCGGCTCAGCCCAGGCGGGGCCCTCATTTGGACCCACTGCTCCTGCCACGTTGCCCAGCCCGCAGGGGGGCCACCAGTGGGAAGCTGGTCCCTGCTTAGCAGCAGTGGCAGGGCCCGAGGGAGCCCAGCTCACTCCACCTCCCCTCTCTGGTCCTCTGTTCCCAGCAGACACCCAGGGCTAGATGGAGGATGTAAAAAAATTCACACCTCGGTTGGCCCACATTGTACGGATGGCTCCGTCTCCATCTCGGGAAAGCCATGGCGAGGTTAAAAAGCTGCGGAATGAAGTATAAATGCAGCATCCTGCCCCTGGCGGGGGGACAGTGAGGGGAGGGAGGGAGGCGCGGAGGGAGGCAGCCACCCACCCGCTGCACTCCCGCTTCTGTGAGTCGCATATGGTGAAGCGAAGCTCCTGCGGGTCCTTGCAGCTCCCCTGGGGGCTGGAACGCTTGTCCCGAGCTTTCAAAGTCTTTTGAGTGCTGGGAACATTTGAAATTGTGCCTTTTGCACCTTTGGTCAAGAATTTGAGGTTTCAAGCCATCACGAACGTGCATTTTAAATACACCGTTGCCTTCGGGTCCAGGGACCTGAGTCCACAAGACTGAGGGTGCCTGACACAGGTGGCCCAACCTCTCTCTGTGTGGGAGCTGGTGCCCCACGAGCAGCATTGAAATTGAGGCTGATGCGCATTTTTGTCATTGACACCCACCTGGAAGCGGGTGGACCCCGCCCCAGTGGCAGCCACTGACCAAGACCCCTGGGGCACGGATGGGCAGAAGGAGGCCCAGAAGCGGAAAGCTCTTCCTTGCCGTCATCTCTGTCTGGTTGTATCACTCGCCGCCCCCCACTGGAATGCCCCCCTCTCCAGGATAACGTGGGATGCCCACCCTGACTGCCAAGGTCTCTTGCCTTCTGAGATGCACAGTGCCCACAGGGGCCTCACCTCCCGGCCTGCCTGTGGGCTCTGATCGGGTCGTTCTGAAACGCATATTACCTCCTCTGTCTGGAAGGATGGCCCTGCCGCCTCATCGTGGCCACTCACTCATTCATTCATCACTCACTCATTCATTCACTCACTCACTCATTCACTTATTCACTCACTCGCTTATTCATTCACTCATTCATTCCTTCACTCCTTCAATTGCTTCATTCATTCACTCACTCTTATTCCTTCACTCATTCATTCACTCACTCATTCATTAGCTTACTCACTCATTCATTCACTCTCTCACACACAGCCGCCAGGCTGGGATACGTCTGCTGAAGAGTCAGATGCGTCATCCAGCCCAGGGTCTGGGGTCCAAATTCTCCAGGCTGCAGCTGGTGCTGGAGCAGAAAGAGGGATAGAGCCCCGGGTTCAGGCAGCCAGGAGCCCTGGCCCGGGCCTCGGCGGTCCCTGCTCTGTGACGGGGCAGACACACTGTCTCTCTGACTGCCACATGCCCCATCCACGCCTGGGTGTGCACAGCCCCAGCCTGGCTCTTCCGCCCCCAGGACCAGTGGCTGGCTGGTGGGCCTGCCCCAAAGTCTTGCTCTCTGCAGTTTCAAGGGGCACAGCAGTCCTCCCAGGGCAGGGGACTTCCTTTCCTAGAGGAGCCTGGGGTGGGTCTCAAGCTTCAGGAGGACACCTTGCAAGTTGCGAGCAAGTCTTCCCTCTCCTTGGGTTCATTACCTCCTCTGCAAAGTGGGGGTGCTGACCTCTCAGGGTCACGGTGGTGATGAGAGGGGTTCAGGGCCTGGCAGGGGAGAAACAGCCACCATGGCAGCTGTGGGCAGAGTGTCAGGGCTGAGCTGCTGAGAGCTGGTGCGGCTGTCCCCTCTCTGAAGGGTAAAAGGGAAGCCAGACGCCAGACGCTGCCTGGCAGTGGACTTTTAAAACATGTGATTTTATTTGCAATGATTCTTCTAACTCACATAAACTTTATTTTAAAGTTTTATTTGATTGGCACACATTCAGTGACCCCTGAATAAGTTTGTAGTTTAGTGGGGTAGACAGACACAATCACAACATATGTTTCTTTTTTCCCCTTATGTAAGTTGTATATGTGTCTCTCTCTCCCAACTAGAAACTTCTTTAGGGACCAATAACTATCAACCATGATACAGATTATCCGTCCGTCCACTCACCCATCCATCCTTCCATGTATTCATTCACCATTTTGTTTTCCATCCTTCCATTGGGCCATCGGACTATTATTCTTTCAACTATTCAAGTATCCTCTGACCCATCCTGCCACCCATCCATCCTTCCCTCCTTCCATTCATCCACCCATCTGTTCTTCCATTGGTCATCCACCCATCTATCCATCCTTCCATACATCTGTCCATCTGTCTATCCATTCTTCCATTCATCTATATCCATCCTTCTGGCCGTCTATCCATCCACCCTTCCCTTCATCCATCCATCCATTCTTCCATTGTTCATCCATCCACCCTTCCATCCATCCATCCATTCTTCCATTGGTCATCCATCCACCCTTCCATCCATCCATCCATCCATCCATCCATCTATTCTTCCATTGGTCATCCATCCACCACTGTATTCATCCTTCCATCCATCTGTCCATACATCCTTCCATCCGTCTATCCATCCATTCATTTAGTGAACACCTATCATGTGCCCACTCTGGACCATGCAGACATCCCTTGGGGAGGTGCCAAGAAACCTGGGCTTCCTGGGGATGCTGTGGCACTGTCCCAGTGGACACACCGTGGCCCCAGGCCTGTGCCCGTCAGGTTCCACCCCGAGCCTGGAGCTTCGCGTGGGCGGTGCGGCTCCCGCAGTCTGGCTACAAAGGCAGCCTCCTACCTGCGCCCATGACCAGGCCGGGGGCGCTGTCCCTGGTGTGCACGGTGCCCGACACGTAGGGGTTGTCTGCCCAGCGCAGGTGCAGGTGCAGGTGGCAGTCCGGCTGCAAGGGGAGAGGGAGTCGCGGTCAGCACTGGGGAGGGAGTGGCGACCCGAGAGAGAGCAGGGCCCAGGCTGACGCAGCCCCGTGGGTTCTGGGCGCGAAGGCAGGGCCAGGGTGTTTTAGAGGAGTGGGAGGAAGGTGGGGAGGAGGCTTGGAGGCTGACCCCTGGGTGAAGGTCATCAGGTTGGGGCTGAGAGGGCTTCTCCAGAGGAAGGGCCTCCCGGCCTGGGTGCTGGAGGGTGGGTTCCCCAAAGTGGCTCCTGAGTGCAGAGCTGGGCCACAGAACGGGACTCCAGGAGCCTGCACGACCCATGGCCACATTCATCCACCCAGAACCTTCACTGGGCGGCCCTTAGGTGACCATGGGCATCAGGGGACAGCTGTGGGCAGCCCATAAACTGTCCTCTGAGAGAGGCAGGCGGTACGGTGGGTGTGTTAGAGCCCAGGTTACTCTCAAACATCAGCAGAGGACATCAGGGATGCAGCCTGGCTGGCGTCCTGGCTGAAGGGGCAGAAGCGCTGGCTGTTGGAAGCCCTCTAGCACGCCTCACGTCGCTTGGCGGCCGCCTCTGGGCCAGCACCGAGCCACACGCTTTATGAGGTGTGTGTCACAGAAGGCTCTCAGCATCCGTCCTGCCATCCCCTCTGTGCTGACGGGAAACCGAGGCACAGTGTGTTTAAGCAACTTCTCACGGCGGGGCTGGGGCCACAGCTGGGGCTGCCTCATTCAAAGTCCACACTGTGAGCCCTGCGGGTGGGACGGGGGGCTGGCACCTCCAGGCAAACCAGGCCGGCGGCGCCCAGAACGAGGAAGCACCAGCTGTTTCTTGTCCAGCATCGTCAGACCCCCACATCTGTCTTTGCCCCAGCCGCCTGCCCCGCCCCCCCAACTCTGCTGAGATGGTAGAGGCCAAGCCAGCTCCCTGGGGTGGGCCCAGGGGCCCAGGGGAGAAGACGAGCTGAAAGGATGTATCCTCTGGACTGACCCTCCTGAGTCTCCCCAGACCTTGGTGACTCACACCCACAAGCCCCACCAGCCCTCGGTCACATCTGCGTAGTACACAAAACCACAGGACCTAGGACGAGGCCCCAGGTCTCCACACAGCTCCCCCCAGGCCACCAGACATGACCCCAGGGAGTGACCTGCCCGCCATCAGCCAGGACTGCCTGTCGCCCACCCCTCCCAGAGTCATTCCATACTCTACCATCTACTGAAATCCATCTGAGAGATCTCTCTTCTCTACATTTAATGTTGCTTTAACACTTTCTTCTGGCCCGTGAACTGCATACATTTTATACAGATTATCCAAAGTTAAAAATCAAAGCGATCGATAAATTGGCTATTGATCTGGGCCAGGTGCCCAGGGCCTGATCCAGTGGGAGAGGAGCTTGATTGGTCTGTATCAGAGTTTTAAAATATATATTAGTTTCATCACACCCTGTATGGTTTCATTCATCGCAAATGTCCAGAGCAGGGAAGTCTATAGACAGGAAGTGGACTTCAGGGCAGGGCGTGGGGTGGGGAGAATGGGGGTGGTGGCTAAAGGGTACAGGGTTTCTTTTTGAGTCTAAAGAGGACCGTGCTGATGGGCGCACAGCTCTGTGATGATTCCAGAAACCAGTGAATTGTCACACTTTAAATGGGTGAATTGTATGGGATGTGACCGGCATCTCAGTCAAGCTGCTAAAGAATAAAGTAAGAGGTGGAAAAGTGAGCTGGAAGAGCCCCACTTTTAAGCAGACTTGGTGGGCTAGACCCTGCCCAGGGCAGCCTGAGGTTGGCAGGGCCCCGTGGGCAGGCAGCTTGGTCACTGAGTCCCCCCAGACGGGAGCCCCCCAGACAAGGGGAGGGCTTGGCTGAGCAGGATAAACCTGACCTGCTGCGGCAGGTTAAGCTGCAGCCTGACCTGGATTTTTCCTGGTTTCTTACAACTGAGAAGCAGGTTGGTGACCTAACACCTTTGGGGCACCTTCAGCCCCCTCTCCCGGGGGGTGAGGGTGTGTCTGGGGGAGGGGTGCCCATGACCTCTGTGAGCAGGGCCAGTCTCCAGCTGTAGAAGGAAGCTCGAGGAGAAGGAGGCGCCTCTGCAGGGACACAGCCCGCCTTGCTGTGTCCACGGACATGCTCCTGGGCCGAGAAGGCCCGGCCCAGGCACGACCCTGCTCTGGTGCCCCAGGAGTCCCGGGTGCCAGGTCCTGGGTAGAGTGGCCACGCTCCCCAGCTTGCAGCCAGCCTTCTGCACGTCCCCTGACACTGTGCTCACAGTATCACTAACTCTGGGAGTGGTGAGGCCTGACTTCCCTTCCCCATCCCCAGCCCACTGTGGCTGTCTTAACTGCTGGACGCTTGATGGGGGCACAGATGGAACACTCTTCAGGGGTCCCTGTGGTCACAAGTGGCCCACAGGACCCTGGCAGGGCTGTGGTCCCTTTTTGAGTCACACAGGTCCTTCCAGCAGGTCCTGGAGCTTCGGGGGCGCTCTGCCGGGGTTCTGACTCGCTGACACAAGGCCCAGCTGTGTCTGCGCTGAGCTGATGAAGGGATGGCAGGCCTGGAGAGGCCGACCCACAGGGCCCTCAGCACCTGCACATATGATGGGAGGGGACGCACCGAGCACCAGGCTGCTCTCGGGGTGCAGAGTTAGACACGGCAGGGTCCCCCAGGGCCACTGAGGGCACAAGTGGGAAGACCTCAAGGGCAGGTTGGTGCCAGGGGAGGCGGTGCTGAGCGCACGGTCCTGGAGAGTGGGCCTGGGTACCTGCAGGGCCTGGGTGGGTGTGACGGGCTGAGGGGGCAGGATCACGCTGCCCCAAGGCGCCCCTTCCTTGGCCCCTCCACACGCGGGAGCTGGCTGGCGTGCTAAAGGGGTGTCCATCAGAGACTGTCGGCTGGCTGGAAGGCCCCGCTGTTGGCCGCTGTGAGTGAGGGGACCTGCTCACCTGTGCACCCCACCACTCGGCTCAGCCAGTGTCTGAGAAGAGCGGCCACAGATGGCAAAACGGACAGGTTTTCATTCTGAGCCCGAAGGTCAAGAGAGGCAAAACTACCTCCAAGGGCAACCGAGCATCCAAAAACAGGTCTGATCCATGCTCGTCTGTTAAAAAGTCCCCTTCAGAATTTGCTCTGTGGCTCAGGAAACTCAAACAGGGGCTCTGCATCAACCTAGAGGGGTGGGATGAGGCGGGAGACGGGAGGGAGGTTCAAAAGGGAGGGGATAAATGTAAACCTATGGCTGATTCGTGTTGAGGTTTGACAGAAAACAGCAAAATTCTGTAAAGCAGTTATCCTTCAGTTTAAAAATAAATAAATAAATAAATAAGACTCCTTCATTTCCCCGCCACTAGAAGGCTATCTTCCCAGCCAGAGAGCTTGTCATATGACCCAGGAAAATCTTTCTGACCCAGAGTTAAAAGAAAAACAGAAGACTCAGAAATCCCACGTGTCGGGATCCCCAATGGAACTTTTTAACGTGACTGGAAGCCAAAGGATGGGAAAGAAAAATGCCGGACGCTGTCAGTTCTGAGTGACGCAGTTACAGGTATCACTTATTCCCCTTTCTATACGTTCCTGCATTTTCCGGGTATTCTGCAATAAGCAGGAATCACTTTTCCGATGAGAAGTAAAACCTCACGTGTAGCCTGCCCTGTGCATTGAGAGTTTCCGCGGCTGAGTGAAGGACACAGAGAAGAGACCCCGGAGGAGGGCCGCGCTGATGCCGCCCCGCAGGCCCCGCCCACGGCCGCCAGGGCTGCACACGCAGGGGACGGGGACGCGATGGCCGGGGAGGCAAGGCTGCGGCTCCTGCCTTTCGGGCCGAGCTGGGCATCCTGACGCTTGTCCTCCTTCCGCTGTGCCCATCGGGCTCTTGGCCTGACTGCCTGCGGCCATGCACCTACCAGCTGGCTCCCACTTTTATTATTTTAAGGCCGGGGCATAAATCTCGAAAGGTTATCTCCTTGCTGAGCTGCATAATTGTAGACAAGAATCTATTCTTAGCGAAAACTTGCTTTGACAGATTAATATGGCTTAACTTTGTCGATGATGATACAAAAATTAGCCCTTTCACAGCAATTCTGTTCTCAGAAGCGCTTTTACAAGTGGCAGGTAATTAATTCTCCCCGTAGGTCGACAGGTGCTATTATCCCTTGTTGCTAGCAGGAGGGGGGCTTATGCAGAAGCCAAGTGTAGCCCCCTAGTTGGTGAGGTCAGGGAGTGAAGACCTGAGGCTCTGCCCGGAGGGCGCAGAGCCCCACCCTGGTCCTGGGGGGCAGTCACTGGCTGGTCAGGTGGGGTGCCTACCGCCTTGAGGGGCCCTGTGGAAATCCAGGCAGGTCCCAAGAGGGCAGAATTGCTTGCTGTTTTGTGTATTGATATATTCTCAACACCCAGAAGAGTGCCTTTCCATAATAGGTCCCGGTATATGTTTGTTGAATGAATATTCATGTAAAATAGGCACCACTACTCTTTCTGTTTACAGAGGCACAGCAATGGATGGGGGCCTCTGACTGTGAGGAGCTTCCAGTCAAGGCCAGTGGGAAACAGAAGCATGTGTGCCCAGTGGAGGCTTCTCTGTAGAAGGGACACGCAGACAGGGTTTTCGGGTGTCAATAGGAGTTCACTGAACGAAGAGGAAAAGCCTTCCCCATCCCCAGGGCAGCCAAGACACGGGGGCAGCCTACACTCATATTCATGTAGAAAGGTACCCTTGGAAGATCAAGGCCAGCTTGGACCTCATGAGATTTGGACTGTGTCCTGGCCCCTCCCTTATCCAGCCCCGCCCCCACTTCCACAGGCAGAGTGTGCTGCTTGGCCCTTGACCCTGGCCAACGGGGCTTAGCAAGTGCAGCCCAAGCAGGCCTGCAACCTTCTTGCAATGTTTCTGCCCGCCCTCCTGCACCTCTGCTATTGCCCAGAGTGTGCCTGGGCTGGTCCTGGGAGGAGGATGCCAGATCCCTGCCTAAATCATAGCCCCTAGGTATGTGAGTGAGCCCAGCCTCTCACAGAGCTGAAAGAGTGACTGCTGTTTGGGGTGGTTTGTTACACAGCACTGTTGTGACCAGAGCTGACCGATACACTCCCCTCTCTGACCTCTTCAGTAAAGCAAGGAGTTTCTTACTGCCTTCTCCACCACACCCAGAGAAAGAGGTGGTTCATGTCTCTCAGATGGCCCTTCTCAGACGTCAGTGTCTCTGACCCCTGGATCCTGCAGTTGCTTCCAGTGCCCACCCCCGGGAAGGTGTGTGCAGTGAGCAGGGCACTCACAGGCTTGCAGTTGGTCGGTTTCCCGTTCATGTCCGTGCTGGGAGGCCTCAGGAAATCCCAGTCTCGGCCCTTGTTGTAGGTTATGAGTGTCACCACCTTCCCGTTGACTTTCTGGTTTGCCAGGAAGACTCCCTTCACCCCGCGGACCTGCAACAGAAGCACAAGAAGGATGGTAAAGGCCTGCCCGGCCCCTTGTGAGAGCTCTGTGTGCAAGGCCTCGTTTGTCCCTGACAACAGCCCTGAGCCAAGGCTGGCTGTACACCCTGGAGGTTAGTGGGGCTCAGGGCACAAGGGAGCAGAGATGCAGTCTGAGCTCTGACTAGGAGATGGTTCTGTCTGACCCCACTTTCCAAGTGCATTTCATGACACCGAGCTGTCCTCCCAGGTCCAGCCTCTGCTGTCAGACGGCGAGCAGGGCCCTGGTCCTTGACATGCTTGCGCATCTCGGACACCCCGTCTTTAGCCGGGGCTCCTGACTCAGAGTCCCAGTCCCTTGCCTCCTTCCCAGGGGACCCACAGGGCCTGGACCAGTGGAGTCGCTCTGGGCTTCCCTCCAGAGACTCCATCAGCTCAGCCCCGCAGGAGGTTGCCACAGGAGGTTGAGGTTGGGGTCCATGCTGGTCCCAGCCTGCCCTGGATGAGAGTCAAAGGTCCCCATGCTCCCTTTCTCAGGATTCCTGGGGGGTCCAGGGAGGTGGGCCACACAGACGCCATAGTCAGTCACTGAGTCGGCTCATAAGAAATGGTCAAGCATCAGCAATTTCCTGGGGGGTCCAGGGAGGTGGGCCACACAGACGCCATAGTCAGTCACTGAGTCGGCTCATAAGAAATGGTCAAGCATCAGCAATTCCCAGTTGTTCAATCTAGTGATCCTACGGAGGTGAGTTTTCTGGCAAGTTCCTTGGGCATGGAGGCCTGGGATCTAGTAACTGAGGCCCGCTGGTGTGGCCTGAGTTCCTTGGAGCCCCCATGGGCCTGAAGCAGCCTTTGCTGCTCTATAAATAGCATGAACCCAGGGCAACTGAGGCACAGAGTTACAAGATTTATCTGGAGTTCCCTGACCAAAGGTGAAGCTCAGGGCAACGGTGATGTTCACAGTGCCTTCTGTGTCGCGGTCAAGGGGGTCAATAAGCAGCACCGCATTAAATTCTCAGACTCCACGAGGTGGCTGCTTTTCCTAGGCCTCCGTGGCAAGGGCCCGCCAGGTGGGGAGCGGGCTGGGGAGGAACCTGAAGACTGATGCAGAGTGAATGGTGTGCGCGTTTCCTGTGGCTTCTGCGACAGGTGACAGCGGATGGGGCTTAAGCTACATAAGATAGTGTGACAGCTCCGGGGGCCGGGAGCCCCACCGGAGTGGGTCCCGCAGGCTGAGAGCAAGGTGTCAGGGGCCGGTTCGTCCTGGAGGCTCCAGGGAGACGCCGGGTCCTTGCCTTTCTCAGAGTCTAGAGGCACCCGAGGTGCTTGGCTTGCGGCCCCTCCTCCATCTTCAAAGCCAGTCGTACAGCGGCTCCCTGGGCATTCTTCCATGGTTCCATGGGTTTTTCTCTTCCCTTCTGCTCCTTGCACTCGCGAGGACCCCTGAGAGTGCAGTGGGCCTCATGGAAAACGCTGGAAACTCTTCCCATCTTCTGTCTGCCGACTCCAGCCCCCTTTGCCTGTGTCTTCTGCTAGGAGGCTGCTGTCTGGGGTGAGGATGGCGGTCTGGCCCTCACTCCACAGACGGTGTCTCAGGGATGGTCTTTCTGGGGGCCGACCCGGGGGAGGAGGACCACGGCCCCTTCTCTCTCACTCGTGGTGACGTCACTGTCTCGGGCCCATCTGAGCGTCACTCAGGGGAAGGCACCCAGCCTGCCCTGTGCTGGGTCCAGACGCACCCCCTGATGTCCCAGCCCAACTGGCCTCCATGAAAACACTCAGCAGTAGATAACCCGGACCCTCCTGTCCCAGAGAGGTAGGAGCAGGCCGAGTCTCCCTGGGGTGGGTCTCATCAGCGGAGCGCCAGCTTCCAAAGCTGACATGCCCACACCACATGCCCACCCTTCTCACGGCTGTGCTGGCTTCCTGGGGCTGACGTGAGAAAGTTCACAAAGTGGGAGGGGGGCGGGGCTCAAACAACAGAAATTCTGTTTCCTCACAGTCGGGAAGCCAGAGGTCCACGATCCAGGCACTGGCAGGGCGGTCCTCTCTCCGAAGTTTCTCAGGGAGGCTCCTTCCTCGTCTCCTCCAGCTTCAGGTGTCTCCACGCATTCTCTGCTCCGTCTTCACAGAGCCCCCTCTCTGTGTGTCTGTGTCTCCTCTTCTGATCCTTGTAAGAATACTTGTCATGGCTTTAGAACCCAACACAAGCTCATCTCAAGACCCTTCACTTGGTGACACTGCAAAGCTCCTTTTCCCTAAGAAGCTCAAAGTCATGGCTTCAATGTGGTTTTACCTTTTTTTTGAGGGGGGGGGGGTCGCATTCAGCCCATTACAATGGCATGGCTGTCTCCCAGGTGTGGTCAGGACTTCTCAGGGTCAGGGCACAGGACTGAGGACCCCCATGAAAGTGTTAGTCACTCAGTCGTGTCCGACTCTTTGAGACTCCATGAACTGCAGCCCACCAGGCTCCTCAGTCCATGGGCTTCTCCAGGTAAGAATACTGGAGTGAGTAGCCATTCCCTTCTCCAACCTAGAGATCTTCCCAACCTAGGGATCAAACCTAGGTCTCCTGCATTGCAGACAGTTTCTTTATCATCTTGAGCCACCAGAGAAGCCCCCATATCCCCCTTCCTAACCCAAGCTTCAACACAAGGAGGCCCCCAGAGAAGAGCTGTCATTTGGTCTAGAACCAGGACGCCTCCCCGCCACCCCTGCCCACCCCAAGCAGTGGTGTGAGTTCACGGCCCTTGAAAGTCCAGGCCTCTCAGGCCAGTGTTTGCCTGTGATGTCTCGGACAAGACATTTTTCCTGGATCTGCCATTAGATGAATGATAACCATGGAGATAATGCAACCAGCACACGTGTAGACTCTCTAGGCCAGGCCTTCCCCACGCACGATCTTGAATCCCCAGAAAGGCCACTGCTGTGAAAACTGTCGCGAGCTCGCTGAGTACTGGGCTGCTGTAAGTGTTCAATGGAAACATAGGCCTCCTTCTGTGCCTCCAATTGGCACAGAAACCCTCTGAGGAAGGTACTACTGTCATCCTCGTTTCACTACGAGGAAACTGAAGCACAGAGAGGTTAAGTAACCTCCCTGAGGTCACACAGCAAATACATATCAGAACTGGGATTTGAGCCCAGGCAGTGGGGCTCCAGAGCTCTGCTCGTAACCACTACCCATGACTCACATTAGGTGGATTTCAGAGAAGCCAAGTCACTCACAAGGAGGCCCAGCTTTGGGCCTGGCCACGTGAGCTCCCTCCAGTCCCCATGACCTCTCACTGCCGGGTCTTTGGCATGAATTGCTGTTTCCAGGTTCCTCAAGCCTGGCTAACTTCAGCTTGGTCTTAGATCCATCCACATCCCTTCCTCCAGGAAGCACTCCCTGACTCCCATCCCGGGCTGGCTAACTGCCACTCACAGTGTTCTCCAGATGCTGACTCACCGGGTGGGAACCACTGTCGGGGGCTGATCTTCCTGTAGTGTATGAAATTCCTGGGAGAAGTGGTCTACTCCTCCCTGTGTCCTGGGGATGGGGCCTGGAGCTGGCCGTGTGCTACAGGCGGTACGGATACCCGCAGAGGGCCAGGCAATCCTGAGTGTAACTGCGGTGTCTGCAGTGCCCTCATCCTGAGTCAATGACATGCCCTTTCTGCGTGTTACCTTTAGCAAATGGCCCTGAGCCGTGGGCTGTGTCCATCTGGGGCAGTAAACCCATACATGGATTCTCACTGTAAACCAATGCTTACATTCATCACTTCCTTGGAGAAGGTGGTTCTGTGCTGCTGTTGACGACTCAGAGATGGAGGCTGCAGCCCCGGTTCTGTCCGGGAGGCCTGCTCCCACCCCAGCTGATCTGCTCTGTCTGCTTAAGGCTTGGCTGGCCACCCATGGGACACTCTCCCGAGCCCGGCAGGAACGGCAGAGTCTGGCAGGCCCACCGCCAGCATCTGCTACGAGAACACACTGGCCAGAGGCTCCCCGAGGGAGGAGCTTAATGGTGAATGACCGAGGGAGGGAGTGCTGGCCAGGAGGGTGGACAGAGCTTGGGACGACAGACCTGGGCTGGTCCTGGTTTTCTCACTTCCTCCCCAAGTACCTGGGCAGGTTGCATGCCCTGTCTGAGCCTCTGGTTCCTTACCTGTAAAGCGGCTGAGGGAGCCCCTCCTGGGTCTGGTGCGGACAAGGAAGGATACAAGAGATGGCCTTGAAAGGCCGGGTTCCAGTTGGGCCGTTGTGGGTGTGGGGCTGACATGTATGGAATCGAGCGCATGGGAGCCAGGAGCCCCAGTTCAGAGCCTCTGACCTGATCAGGTCGGCCCCTCGGCATCATGCGACAGGAGCGCGTGGAGGCTTAAATGGGACACAGATGGGGTGGGACCCAGGGAGGGCACTGGGTGATCTGGGAATCTCAGGCAGGGAGGCCCCAACCCCCAGCCCCAGAGACAAGCGCTGCAGGCCAGGGCGGAGACAGGAAGCTAGAGAGCCCGACAGAGGTGAGATACGCAGAGCGGGGCGGAGACCAGTCCTGGGTGGGGGGAGGCAGCGAGGCCAGCAATGGGAGGGGTCCCAGCTTCTGTCCCTCAGCCTGTTTTCGTGCAGTGGCGTTCAAGGCACGCGTGGCTCTGCAGATGACGGCTGATGAGTAAGTTGACGGTGGGGACCGCTAACCCGAACCTCAACTCAGCAACATGTCATCCCCACAAAAGAATTCCATTCTTCTCACGAGCAGAGTTACACAGTGTTCCTACACTGGATTTTGAATTTCACCTCAAAGAGCGAGTTTTCTCTCTTGCTCTGAAAGTACCTGCATGGTATCCTCTAGATCTGCAAAGCCTAAATTAGGGCATTTTTGCAGGGTGGGATAGGGGCCCGGGCGGGAGTGGGTGGAGCTGGGAAGGGAGTGGGAGGAGTCGGGCAGGAGTGGGTGGAGCTGGGAAGGGAGTGGGTGGAGTCGGGCGGGAGTGGGTGAAGCTGGGAAGGGAGTGGGAGGAGTCGGGCGGGAGTGGGTGGAGCTGGGAAGGGAGTGGGAGGAGTCGGGCGGGAGTGGGTGGAGCCGAGCGGGAGTGGGTGGAGCCGGGGCGGGGGGGACGGGGCCGGGGGGTGGAATGGGAAGGGCCGGGGCAGAAGTGAGAGAGGCCAGGAGGGAGTGGGCGGAGCCGGGGCTGTGGGCCCGAGACGCCCCTCAGGTCCCACCTCCAGGATGTCGATGACCACGTTCTCCTCCGCCTGCCGCGAGCTGCGCACGTCCTCCAGCACCAGTGAGTAGCGCACGCCGCGCGTGTCCGACTGGTACAGGTTGTAGGTATCGGTCTGGTACCACTCCTGCACGGCCACGAACACCTGGCTCTCGTCTGTGCTGATGACCTGCAGATCCTGGGGGCGTGGGGGAGTGGGGTCAGTGCGGGCTGGGGGCCGGTGCGGGGGAGGGAAGCTGGCCTGGGCGTGGGGTGTAGGGGGGATGGGGCAGGCCTAAGGGGAGGGGTGGGCAGGCCTCAGGCCTGGTCGGTGGGGGTTGACCACAGCCCTCTTGGCGTCAGGCTGACCTAGATTTTCATCCCGGCTCTGCCCGCAGTGCTCTGTGGCTGTAGACAAGTCCCTTCACCTCTCTGGGCCTCCGTTCTCCCAGCTTCAAAACGGGGGTCATGTTCCCACCCTCCACATTGGGTGGGGGTGCTTTCTAGGCACTGGGCGGGTGCAGTGACACCTCCCCCCACCCCCTGCCCCTGCCATGCCATCTGCCTGCTTGTCCCTGCAGTTAGGAGGAGCCTGAGACTCCCACACACCCCAGACCATCACCCCTGGGAGGCGGGGACCCGTCTCCTTCCGGGCCCCTCCCCGACTCCATCCTGAGGATCAGATAAGCTATCTGTCAGTTCACTCACTCAGCATGTGTTCATTAAGTGCCTGCTGTGTGCCAGGCGCTGTGCTAGGCCCTGGGCCCCGCTGGGGACCCACACTGGTCTCTGCCCTCCAGGTTGTACACTGGGAAGGAGGGCCGGATTAATTTGCTTCAGCCTCATGCCCAGGGCCTCCTCGATGGCCTGCTACATACAGAGAGCTGCCCTTTGCCCACAGTTCCTCCAGGCCAGGACACCCCTGCCCTTGGTCCTCCTGCTGGACACACAGCCAACAAGGCCCGTGCAGGGCAGAGGGTGGCTCAGGGCCTGGCGGGAGCTGAGGGCAGGCGCCTGGCCAGCAGGCGGGCAGGAGGCCTGCCCCGAGAAGGTCAGCGGCCGAGGCCAAAGCCCGCCTGGAGCAGGATGCCTGGCAGCTCTTGAGTGGGCCAGGCAGCCCCTCTCAGGATTTGTTCCAGATTTGACAATTCAGAATTAAAAAAAAAAAATCCACAGTGAAATAAAAAGAAGAAGAAACCCAGGGCTAAGCTGAATTTCTTGTTTTCCTTTTCACTCCCAGCCAGCGCCAAACGCTGCGTGGGAGCCACATGAAAAGGCATCTGAACAGGCCTGTTTCAAAGCCATAACGAGCTTTTATGCTGCAGCCTCTCCAGCTTGCCTTCTATCACTCCTAGACTTTTATTGCCCCTCTGGCAGAGGAGCTTCCAAGATCCAGGAGCCGAGCGTGGACAGATGGCAGAGGGGGCGGGGCAAAGCTGGTCACGACCGCTGCTCCGCCCACCACGGCCAGTGTAGTTTGGGGGTTCTCTTCCTTTTACAGACTTTCAATCTGGTGAAGAGGCCGCCTGGGCAGGGTGCAGGCCGGTGATGGCCCCTCCCCTCCTGCCTGTTTCCACCCCAACCTCCCGGTGCTGTGCAGCCAAAAAAAAAAACTCATTTCGCTTTGCAAAAACGAGGGGGGCAGTGCTGTGAAACAGTTGCGATGCACCTCCCTCCCAGGGGCAGCCCTGCAGCGCGGTGGGGCCTTGGCCCGTGGACCCTAGCAGCTCACAGCCAGGGAGGGCTTACAGAGCCAGGGCCACAAGCCTGCGGTTCCCTCTGTGAGATGGGACAGCAGGGTGATGGGGAGTCGGAGGGCTGCGCCTGAAGCCTGGGGAGTGAGGCATCTCTGCTCCTCTTGCCCACCTTCCCTCTCCTAGTTCTCCACGCTAGGCCAAGGTGTCCTTCCGGGTACCACTAATCCTGCAGCCCTGCGTGAGAAAACCTTCTATTGGCCCAAGGTTCCGAGCTCACGCAGTGCCCAGCATCAGTCACACGGGGGTCGATCAGTATTTCCCGCTATTACCTTCATTCTGAGTTTGTCTCCCCCACACCCGGGTAAATGTTTACAAAACCTGAGTAAACATTTACTAGAATTTGGGAAACAAAGGAAAATGTATGAACGGAGTAAAAGTTGCCTGTAGTACTGCTCCTAGAGAAACCTGATATTAACATTTAAAAATGTTTACTTCTGGGCTTGTTTCCAAATGTGATTCATATACTCTCTCAAGTATGGTTTGTAGCTTGCTCTTGCATGAGGAGCATGCTTCTCTGTTGTTACAATTATTTACAAACACCACTCTTAGTGACTGCATGATATTCTCTTTTGTGGATGTACCATATTTCACTGAATATTTCCCCACTTGGTGAGCTTTTTAGCATCTCAAGCATGATGTGCAAAACAGTCATAAACATTCCCAGACATAGATCTCTGTGTTCTCTGTATTGCCACAACATAAATCTAAAAAGGGAAATTGCTGCATCTGAGAGAAGGAACGTTTTTAAAGTTCTTGTTACATTGTGTTCCTTTCCCCCAAGCAGAGCTAGAGGGCGCTCGTTTCTCTCCACGCACTGAGACCAGTCTTTCAAAAATCCTTGGTGTTTCGAGTGTGATAAGTAATATACAATTTTCCCCTTAAATTATTCATATTCTTCTTCTTTTAAAAGGAAAGTTAGAAGCAGAGACATTTGTTGACTCCATTTCTAAACAAAAGACATTAAAATATTACACATATGTACATGTGTTTCCATGTGTGTATATACTTATATGGGCTTCCCAGGTGGCTCCGTGGTAAAGGGTCTGTCTGCCAATGCATGGGCTGCAGGAGAGATCCCTGGGTGGGGAAGATCCCCTGGAGGAGGAAATGGCAACCCACTTAGCTGGTGCCTTGCTTCCCTGGGACTAAATTTTACCCTGCCTTGGTTCCAGTATTCTTGCCTGGAAAATCCCATAGATAGAGGAGCCTGGCCAGGTACAGTCCATGGAGTCCCAAAGAGTCTATGGGGTCACAAAGGACATGACTGAGAGGCTGAGCACGCGTGCACACACACACACACACACACACACACACACACGTCTATGTGTCTGGAGAAATATGTGGAAACATCAGAGTTGCCAATGTTTGTTATCAGGTAGAATTAGGTTTGATTATAAGTGATATAAACTGCAAAAAAAAGTGACTCAAATGAGATAGAAACTCATTTTTCCCCAAATGTAAAAGGATTCCAGAGGTAGACATCCCAGTGTAGAAGGTGGAATCACCAAGGATAGAGTCACCAGGAACAGTGGCTCCTTCTGAGTCGCCTTCTCCTGCCCAGTTCTGCCCCATCTACTGATGGTCCAGGTTGATTGCTAGAGCTCCAGCCAGCCATCTTGTCAATGTGCACGGCAAAAGGAGGGAGAGAGGAAAGAGGAGGGGAAGGCTAGTCTTTAAAATAGGGCTCTGAGAAGTCTCCCAGACCTGACGATTCCACTTAATCTCATTGGCCAGATTTCAGAAATGACCACATGTAGCTGGAAGGGAAGCTGTAAAATTTAGTCCCAGCTGGGAAGCAAGGCACCAGCTAAGACTTAAGATGAAGAATAAGAAAGAATATACAATGAACAAAGTTAGTGGAGGTGATGGAGTTCCAGCTGAGCTATTTAAGATCCTAAAAGATGATGCTGTTAAGTGCTGCACTCAACATGTCAGCAAATTTGGAAAACTCAGCAGTGGCTACAGGACTGGAAAAGGTCAGTCTTCATTCCAATCCCAAAGAAAGGCAATGCCAAAGAATGTTCAAATTACCATACAGTTGCGCTCATTTCACATGCTAGTAAGGTAATGCCCGAAACCCTTCAAGCTAGGCTTCAGCAGTATGTGAACTGAGAACTTCCAGATGTACAAGCTGGACTTAGAAAAGGCAGAGGAACCAGAGATAAAATTGCCAACATCCACGGGATCAGAAAGAAAGCAAAGGAATTCCAGAAAAATATTTACTTCTGCTTCACTGACTACACTAAAGCCTTTAACTGTGTGGATCACAACAAACTGTGGAAAGTTCTTAAAGAGATGGGAATACCAGACCACCTTACCTGTCTCCCGAGAAACCTGTTTGTGGGTCAAGAAGCAATGTTAGAACCAGATGTGGAACAACATACTGGTTAAAAATCGGGAAAGGAGTATATCAAAGCTGTATACTGTCACCCTGTTTATTTAATTTCTATGCAGAGTACATCATGTGCAATGCCAGGCTGGATGAATCACAAGCTGGAATCAAGATTGCCAGGAGAAAGATCAACAGCCTTAAATATGGAGATGACACTGCTCTAATGGCAGAAAGCAAAGAGGAACTAAAGAGCCTCTTGATGAAGGTGAAAGAGGAGAGTGAAAAAGCTGGCTTAAAACTCGGCATTCGAAAAACTAAGATCATGGCATCCGGTCCCATTACTTCCTGGCAAATAGATGGGTGGGGGGAAAGTGGAAGCAGATTTTATTTTCTTGGGCTCCAAAATCACTGTGGATGGTGACTGCAGCCATGAAATTAAAAGATGCTCGCTCCTTTGAAGGAAAGGTATGACCAACCTAGACAGCATATTAAAAAGCAGAGACATCCCTTTGCCAATAGTCAAGGCTATGGCTTTCCCAGTAGTCATATACTGATGTGACAGCTGGACCCCAGAGGAAGCTGAGCATGAAAGAATTGATGCTTTCAAACTGTGGTGTTGGAGAAGACTCTTGAGAGTCCCTTGGACTGCAAGGAGATCCAACCAGTCCATCCTAAAGGAAATCAGTCCTGAATAGTCATTGGAAGGACTGATGCTGAAGCTGAAGCTCCAATACTTTGGCCACCTGATGCGAAGCACTGATATTTGAAAAGACCCTGATGCTGGGAAAGATTGAAGGCGGGAGGAGAAAGGGTGACAGAGGATGAGGTTGTTGGATAGCACCACTGACTCAGTGGATATGAGTGTGAGCAAATTCCAGGACATAGTGGAGGACAGGGAAGCCTCGTGACTGCAGTCCATGGGTCTGCAAGGAGTTGGACACAAATGAGCAAAAGTTCCTACAACAGTTGCCTTGAGGAATGAAGTGAGATTGTCACGGAAAGGAGGAATGGAGTGGAGAACAGGCAGAGATGGTATATATATTTGCGTTATTCCATTAGTTGTAGTGGAACCATTTTAAAGAAGTACTTTTGGAAAGCTTAAAAACATTTTAATAAGAATGATAGGAGAAATGTCCTCATAGATTTTTACATAAAATTTAAGGAACAGCTGAATGAGCCAACATCTTCACCAAATTCTTTCAGCACTTTGAATGTTGCAACTCACATTCAAGCCTGGCCTCCAAGCTTTCTGATAACAAATCTGCCTATAATCTTACTGATGGTCCCTGTATGTGACGAGTGACTTGTCTCTTGCCACTTCCAAGATTCTTTCATTGTGTTCCCACAGCTTGATTATAATGTCTTGGTGTGGAACTCTTAGTGTTTATGCTACTTGGAGCTCACCAAGCTTTTAAAGACCTTTATAGTTAGGTTTTCATCAGGTTTAGGGAAGTTTTGGGCTTTCAGATAATTCCTCTGCCCCTTTCTCTTTCTCCTTCTCCTGGGACTTCCACACTTTGTATATTGGCTGACTTGATGATGACCCACAGTCTCTTAGATGGAGTTCATTTTTCTTCCATTTTTTTTCTTTCTGTCCCCCAGGTTTTATCATCTCAATTGTCCCATCTCCAAAGTTCTCTGCTTCTTTCTTCTACTTGCTCACATCTGTTTTTGAATTTCTCTAGTGGATTGTCTGTTTCAATTACTGTTCCTTTTAGCTTCAGAATTTCTTTTTGGTTCCATGGGTTCTATCTATTTTTTGGTACAGGGGCACGTTAGAGATACTGTGGGTTCAGTTCCAGACCACCCCAATAAATCAAACATCACAATAAAGTGAGTCACACAGATTTCTTTGGTTTCTCAGTGTATATAAAAGTTACATTCACACTATACTGTAATCTATTAAGCACGCAATAGCATTATGTCTTACAAAATGTGTATACCTTAACTAAAAAGTACTTTATTGTTAAAAAACAGGTAATGACCATCTTAGATTTCAGTGAGTCATAATCTTTTTGCTGGTGGAGGGTCTGAACTAGATGTTGACAGCTGCTGTGTGATCAGCGTGTTGGTTGTGGCAACTTCTTAAAATAAGACAGAAATGAACAATGCTGCATCTATTCACTCTTCCTTTTTTGAATAATTTCTCTATAGAATGCAATGCTGTTTGATAGCATTTACCCACAGTAGACTTCTTTCAAAATTGGTATCAATACTCTCAAACTCTGCCGTTGCCCCATCAACGAAGCTTGTGTAACATCTCAATCCTTTGCTGTAATTTCAGCAATCTTCACCAGGAGTAAATTCCATCCAAGAAATCCCTTTCTTTGCTCATCCATAAGGAGCACCTCTTCATTCCTTGAAGTTTTATCATGAGCTTGCAGAAACTCAGTCACATCTTCAGGCTCCCCTTCTAATTCTGGTTCTCTTGCTGGTTCTACCACATCTGTAGTTACTTCCTCCTTTGAAGTCTTAAACCTTTCAAAGTCGTCCACGAGGGTTGGACCTCCACTTCTTCCAAACTCCTATTGATGTTGACACTTTGACCTCTTCTCATGAATCACAAATGTTCTTAATGGGAGATCCTTCCTAGATGGTTTTCGATTGACTTTGCCCAGATCTGTCAGAGGAGTCGCTGTCTATGGCAGTTATAGCCTTGTGAGCTGTATTTATTAAATATGAAGACTTGAAAGTTGAAATCACTCCTGGATGCGTGAGTTGCAGAACGCACCCTGTGTCAGCAGGCATGAAGCCAACACGCTGACATTAATCTCACTGTATATCCCCATCAGAGCTCCTGCGGGCCAGGTGCACTGTCAAATGAGCAGTGATATTTTGAAAGGAATCTTTTTCAGAGCGCTAGGTCTCAAGAGTAGGGCTAAAACAGGCAGCGAACCACATTGTGAATAGATACGCTGTCATTCAGGCTTTGTTTCATTTACAGAACACAGGCAGGGTAGGTTCATCATGATCCCTAAGGGCCCTAACATGTTCAGAATGGTAAATGAGCCCTGGTGTCAACTGAACGTCATCAGCTGCATTAGCCCCTAACAAAAGAGTCAGTGCTTTGAAGCTTTGGTGCCAGGCATTGACTTCTCCTCTCTACCTATGAAAGTCCTAGATGGCATCTTCTTCCAACAGAGGCTGTATGTCTACAATCAAAGTCTGTTGTTTAGTGTTCAGTTCAGTTCAGTCACTCATTCGTGTCCGACTCTTCACGACCCCATGAATCGCAGCACACCAGGCCTCCCTGTCCCTCACCAACTCCCGGAGTTCACTCAAACTCATGTGCATCAAGTCGGTGATGCCATCCAGCCATCCCATCCTCTGTCATCCCCTTCTCCTCCTGTCCCCAATCCCTCCCAGCATCAGAGTCTTTTCCAGTGAGGTAGCTACCCTAATTAATAATCGTAGTTGTATCTGGATAACTTGTGGCAGCTTCTATTAGTACGTCAGCTCTTGCTTTGTCACTTTGCACAATGACGTTATGGAGATGCCTTTTTTCCTCAAACCTCATGAACCAGTCTCTGCCAGCTTCAGACTTTTTTTCTGCAGCTTCCTCACCTCTCAGCCTTCATAGAATTGAGGAGAGTTTTACCTAGTTTTTAATTAGTGACTTTCCATAGCTGTTATGTTTGTGAGTAGATGGCACCCCACTCCAGCACTCTTGCCTGGGAAGTCCCATGGATGGAGGAGCCTGGTGGGCTGCAGTCCATGGCGTCGCTGGGAGTCAGACACGACTGAGTGACTTCACTTTCACTGTTCGCTTTCATGCATTGGATAAGGAAATGGCAACCCACTCCAGTGTTCTTGCCTGGAGAATCCCAGGGACAGGGGAGCCTCGTGAGCTGCTGTCTATGGGGTCGCACAGAGTCGGACACGACTGAAGTGACTTAGCAGCGGCAGCAGCAGCACTTTCCTTGAGCTCCCCTGGTGGCTCAGATGGTAAAATGATCCACCTACAATGTGGGAGGCCTGGGTTCGATCCCTGCATTGGGAAGATCCCCTGGAGAAGGGCGTAGCAATCCACCTTGGTATTCTTGCCTGGAGAATCCATGTGGACAGAGGAACCTGGGATTGCAAAAAGTCTGACATGACTGAGGTACTTAGCACAGCACAGTGCTTTGCTCTGGGTTTCGGCTTTGTTTAATGGAACAAACGCTGCAGTTGGTGGGGTCTTCGATCCAGATGATTCAGACTTTCTCCAGATCAGTGATGAGCCTGTTTTGTTTTCTCCGTATCAGCGATAAGGCTGTTTGTTCATGTGTTCATAGGAGTAGCACTTTTAATTTCCTTCAAGAACTTTTCTTTTCAATTCACAACCTGGCTGTTTGCTGTAAAAATTCTGACTTTTAGCCTGTCTTGGATTTCAACAAGTCTTCCTCACTAAGTGTAATCATTTCTAGGTTTTAATTTAAAGTGAAAGAAGTGTGACTCTCCCTTTCACTGGAACACTCAGAGGCCACTGTAATGTCAATTCTGTGTATCTGAAGGAATAGGGAGGTCAAGGTGAGGAGCAGCGGCTGTGCTTTGCTGGAGCAGCCCTGAGGAGATACCCCACATCCAAGGTAGAAGAAACCCAAGTGGGATGGTGGGTGTTGCAAGAGGGCATCAGAGGGCAGACACACTGAAACCATACTCACAGAAAACTAGTCAATCTAATCACACTAGGACCACAGCCTTGTCTAACTCAATGAAACCAAGCCATGCCTGCGGGGCAACCCAAGATGGGCGGGTCATGGTGGAGAGGTCTGACAGAACGTGGTCCACTGGAGAAGGGAATGGCAAACCACTTCAGTATTCTTTCCTTGAGAACCCCATGAACAGTATGAAAAGGCAAAATGATAGGATACTGAAAGAGGTACTCCCCAGGTCATTAGGTGCCCAATACGCTACTGGAGATCAGTGGAGAAATAACTCCAGAAAGAACGAAGGGATGGAGCCAAAGCAAAAACAATACCCAGTTGTGGATGGGACTGGTGATAGAAGCAAGGTCCGATGCTGTAAAGAGCAATATTGCATAGGAACCTGGAATGTCAGGTCCATGAATCAAGGCAAATTGGAAGTGGTCAAACAAGAGATGGCAAGAGTGAACGTCGACATTCTAGGAATCAGCGAACTAAAATGGGCTGGAATGGGTGAATTTAACTCAGATGACCATTATATCTATACTGCGGGCAGGAATCCCTCAGAAGAAATGGAGTAGCCATCATGGTCAACAAAAGAGTTTGAAATGCAGTACTTGGATGCAATCTCAAAAATGACACAATATCTCTGTTTGTCTCCAAGGCAAACCATTCAATATCACAGTTATCCAAGTCTAGGCCCCAACCAGTAACACTGAAGAAACTGAAGTTGAATGGTTTTATGAAGACCTACAAGACCTTTTAGAACTAACACCCAAAATAGATGTCCTTTTCATTATAGGGGACTGGAATGCAAAAGTAGGAAGTCAAGAAGCACCTGGAGTAACAGGCAAATTTGGCCTTGGAATGCGGAATGAAGCAGGGCAAAGACTAATAAAGTTTTGCCAAGAAAATGCACTGGTCATAGCAAACACTCTCTTCCAACAACACAAGAGAAGACTCTACACATGGACATCACCAGATGGTCAACACTGAAATCAGATTGATTATATTCTTTGCAGCCAAAGATGGAGAAGCTCTATACAGTCAACAAAAACAAGGCCAGGAGCTGACTGTGGCTCAGATCATGAACTCCTTATTGCCAAATTCAGACTTAAATTGAAGAAAGTAGGGAAAACAACTAGACCATTCAGGAGTGACCTAAATCAAATCCCTTATGATTATACAGTGGAAGTGAGAAATAGATTTAAGGACCTAGATCTGATAGATAGAGTGCCTGATGAACTATGGAATGAAGTTCATGACATTGTGCAGGAGACAGGGATCAAGACCATCCCCATGGAAAAGAAATGCAAAAAAGCAGAATGGCTGTCTGAGGAGGCCTTACAAATAGCTGTGAAGAGAAGAGAGGTGAAAAGCAAAGGAGAAAAGGAAAGATATAGGCATCTGAATGCAGAGTTCCAAAGAATAACAAGAAGAGATAAGAAAGCCTTCAGCGATCAATGCAAAGAAATAGAGGAAAACAACAGATTGGGAAAGACTAGAGATCTCTTTAAGCAAATTAGAGATACCAAGGGAACGTTTCATGCAAAGATGGGCTCGATAAAGGACAGAAATGGTATGGACCTAACAGAAGCAGAAGATATTAAGAAGAGGTGGCAAGAATACACGGAAGAACTATACAGAAAAGATCTTCACTACCCAGATAGTCATGATGATGTGATCACTAATCTAGAGCCAGACATCTTGGAATGTGAAGTCAAGTGGGCCTTAGAAAGCATAACTATGAACAAAGCTAGTGGAGGTGATGGAATTCCAGTTGAGCTATTTCAAATCCTGAAAGATGATGCTGTGAAAGTGCTGCACTCAATATGCCAGCAAATTTGGAAAACTCAGCAGTGGCTACGGGACTGGAAAAGGTCAGTTTTCATTCCAATTCCAAAGAAAGGCAATGCCAAAGAATGCTCAAACTACCGCACAATTGCACTCATCTCACCTGCTAGTAAAGTAATGCTCAAAATTCTCCAAGCCAGGCTTCAGCAATACATGAACCGTGAACTCCCTGATTTCAAGCTGGTTTTAGAAAAGGCAGAGGAACCAGAGATCAAATTGCCAACATCCGCTGGATCATGGAAAAAGCAAGAGAGTTCCAGAAAAACATCTATTTCTGCTTTATTGACTATGCTAAAGCCTTTGACTGTGTGGATCACAATAAACTGTGGAAAATCTGCAAGAGATGGGAATACCAGACCACCTGACCTGCCTCTTGAGAAACCTATATACAGGTCAGGAAGCAACAGTTCGAACTGGACATGGAACAACAGACTGGTTCCAAATAGGAAAAGGAGTACGTCAAGGCTGTATATTGTCACCCTGCTTATTTAACTTATATGCAGAGTACATCACGAGAAACGCTGGACTGGAAGAAACACAAGATGGAATCAAGATTGCCGGGAGAAATATCAATAACCTCAGATATGCAGATGACACTACCGTTATGGCAGAAAGTGAAGAGGAGCTAAAAAGTCTCTTGATGAAAGTGAAAGAGGAGAGTGAAAAAGTTGGCCTAAAGCTCAACATTCAGAAAACGAAGATCATGGCATCCGGTCCCATCACTTCATGGGAAATAGATGGGGAAATAGTGGAAACAGTGTCAGACTTTATTTTGGGGGGCTCCAAAATCACTGCAGATGGTGACTGCAGCCATGAAATTAAAAGACACTTACTCCTTGGAAGAAACGTTATGACCAACCTAGATAGCATATTCAAAAGCAGAGACATTACTTTGCCGACTAAGGTCCGTCTAGTCAAGGCTATTGTTTTTCCAGTGGTCATGTATGGAGGTGAGAGTTGGACTGTGAAGAAGGCTGAGCACTGCAGAATTGATGCTTTTGGACTGTGGTGTTGGAGAAGACTCTTGAGAGTCCCTTGGACTGCAAGGAGATCCAACCAATCCATTCTGAAGGAGATCAACCCTGGGATTTCTTTGGAAGGAATGATGCTAAAGCTGAAACTCCAGTACTTTGGCCACCTCATGCAAAGAGCTGACTCATTGGAAAAGACTCTGATGCTGGGAGGGATTGGGGGCAGGAGGAGAAGGGGACGACCGAGGATGAGATGGCTGGATGGCATCACGGACTCGATGGACGTGAGTCTGAGTGAACTCCGGGTGTTGGTGATGGACAGGGAGGCCTGGTGTGCTGCGATTCATGGGGTCGCAAAGAGTCGGACGCGACTGAGCAACTGAACTGAGCTGAGCTGAGGAGAAGGACAAAGATGGGGGAACGGCTGCTCGGTGCAGCAGTCACACAATGTTTGTCAATGGAGTTGGCTCCGAGCAGCTATGGCAGTCACATTGGAAGTCACTGAGCATAATGAACATGGTAATAGTGAAAAGGTTTGAAAGATTGTGAGATTTACCAAAATATGATGCAAAGACAAAAAGCAAATGCTGTTGGAAAAATGGCCCAATAGACTGGCTCCATGCAGGGCTGCCACAAACTTATAATTTGTTAAAAAGAATGCAGTGTCTGCTAGGTGCAATAAAACGAAGTATGCTTGTATTTCTAATTCATGCGTACATTGCTTTCCTGACTGTCTCCCCGTTTCTTTTACTTCTTTGAGCATCTTGCAGGCAGTTACATTAAAGTCTGTCTAGCAGGTCTGCCGTCTGGCCTTTCTCAGAGGCCGCTTCTGCTGGTGTTTTCCCCTTTGCATGGATGGCCCCTGCTTTGCTTGCCTTGTGGTCTCCTTGCTGTTGAAAACTGGATATTGGAGTCTAGTAATAGAGAAACTCTGGAAATCAGATTCCCCCGCCTCTCCAGGGTTTGCTGGCTTGTTTGTTTGTTTGTTTTTTATTTTGATTTTATTGCTGCAGGCTGTGTGTGTCTTGGGAATCAGCCTGAGGTGTAAACTGAAGTTCTCCTCAAGTCTTATCTGAGTGTGAGCTTTTTCCTGGGCATGCTTCGTGATTTTCTAAATCCCTCCATATGGCGGTTGCTTCTGAATGTCCTCATCCCTAAACTGTTGTTCAGTTGTTAAGTCATGTATGAAGCTTTGTGACCCCATGGACTGCAGCACGCCAGGCTCCCCTGTCCTTCACTATCTCCTGGAGCTTGCTCAAATTCATGTCCATTGAGTTGATGATGCCATCTGATCATCTCATCCTCTGTCCTTAAAGGTTTGCTCTCAAAAGGGAAAAGAAGGAAAATAAATGTGGGGATGGGGGTGGAAACAGGCTCTGGCTGAAAGACCAGCAGGACCCTCTGGGGCCTTCCCAGGACAGACCCTTCCCCCGTATCCTCTGCTTTAGCTCCTCTCTGAAGGACCTAGATAATAGTGTCTGATGTACAGTTCCTGAGTTGTTTTACAGATGCTGAAACAACCACCAAGTGGAAGAAATTAAGTACTTCATGATCAGGAGCATATAGTCCCAGACCTACTGGTGCCCAGGGATTAGCATCATGAATCCTGCAAGCTGTGTGTCCACGGCTCCAGGAACACGTGCACGGATGCTATCCTGCGGCTGAGGGGGAGGTCGGGAGAGACGTTTAGCTGCTACCTTGGGAAGAGCCAAAACTGTGGAAATTAATGACTTACCCTCCAAGCCTTCCCCTGGAAGCTGCAAGCCTTGGAACAGACCAGAAGTTCCAAAATCATTACATCAGGAGGGTTCTGCCAGTGTGATTGTTGCCTAAGTGAGAAGACGGACTCCATGCTTCCACCCCACCTTCTTCCCTGATGTCACTTTCTCCTTTATTCCTACACTTTATGGATTTTATTTTATGTGAACATATTACAGATAAAAGACTATTTCACTTTAAAGTAAATTTGCATTTACTTTATGCTTATGAATGTTTTTATGGAATCAGTAGTTATTTGGATTTTTCCTCTCTTTTGTCTGTTTGTAGCCTTTGCCTGATTTTTTTTTTTTTCTCTTAGGGAACTTGAGTATTTTTTAAAAATCTCTACAAGTAACAATCTAAGCAAAGAATAAAAACTGTTTACCCATTTTAGTTTTAAGAGATAGGTGAATTAAAACAACAGAATGAGGCCATTTATACCTCTTTAAGTAGAAGGAAAATAGAATTGATACAACACAAAATTTGGCAAAGCCATGTTAAAACAGGCCTATTCTAACTTTGCTGGTGGCAAGGTGGAACCCTTTTAGAAAGCAGCTAAGCTCCACAAATGTTTATATCCTTGGTCCAGAAATTCTTTTTAGACTAACTTGTGAAAATAAAAAAATAAATACCTGTGGGTGCAAATATATTCCTGGCAGCACAGTTTACAACTATGAAATATGGAAACAACCCAAATACCTAAACAACAGGAGTCTGGCTTAGCTGAACAAGGCACGGTTTCCTGAGGTGAAAGTTTTGCCATCATTTAAAAGGGGCTATGATGTGTCATTCGGGAAAAATTCTCCCAAGATATTGTCGTGTGAAAGCCAGGCTGCAGACAGAGTGACTGCAATGATGCAGCTGCAGAAAAGTCGCCTTTGCTTGGGGCCAGGGGCCAGGGGCCAGAGGCCAGGGGCCAGGGGCCAGAGGCAATCGAACAGGGCGGGGGGAGGGGAGGGAGGGAAGGAGGCGGGGAGGCTGTGGTGAGTTCCCCTCGGCTCTGGTTTCTGTTGTTTTCCTGACGTTACTTGGGCCATTAATGACAGAAAGGAAAAAAAAAGATGGGAATGGTTTGAGCAGAAGAAAGAGGCAAGAGTCACAAATTCACCGTATAACAACAAAATCTGATTAGGAAATTCAGTTAGGTAGCTCTCCACGTTGTTGGTGGGAACACGGGGTCTGGCTGCTCTCCTGAATTTGCTGGAGAGGAAGCAGCCTGCTGTCTGGGTGGGCAGTGTGCTCACAAGACCGTCTGTGGCCTTGGGACACCCCACGCTGGGCTCAGGGTCGGGGGTGATCCCTGAGAGCAGCCTGACTTGTGCATCACCCCCCACCCCCGGCCCATCCCTGGTCCTGGGCAGGACCTCTGAGTGAGGACACTTGGCGCCAATACGAATGCCACCCCTATGAGGGGGTTCCCGGTCATCCTTTGAAGCTGGGTGATAGGAAGGACTGCCTCCTCTCACCTGGCCCGCACCTCTGCCCTCCAGCCAGGTCTCTCTGGCCCCAGGGCCTTTGCACCTGCACCGTCCTACCCCTGAACAGCTTTCCCCCAGCCTTTGGGCTTCAGAGCAAACATCCCCCTCAGGGAAGCTTCCCCCATCCTCTGTCACTCTCTGGCTCGGCCTCTTATCCCCTTTACAGCACACACCACAGCCGGCAATTATTCCACACATTTGTCTGCCTGACTCTGCCTGTTTCCTCTGAAAACCCAGCCAGGGAAGGAATTTGAGGTGTCTGACTCACAGCTGTAGAGTCAGTTCCCAGCTTATATGTGATGCTCAGTAAGCGTGTGGGTGAGAAAAGGCTGCCTCTATTTGTGTTTCCGAATTATGCCCATGGAGTGGAAACATCCTCCGGAGGGAGACGTAGCCGGAAGCTGGTCTCAGACCCCCCTCACCCTCGACCTCAGGGTGAAACGTGCTTTGGCTTCTTACCAGCTGTGTGACTTCAGACAGGGTACTTAGCCTCTCTGATCTTCAGTCACTTCCTTTGTAAAATTGGAATACCATACCAGCAGGGAGGGGACTGTGGAGTTCACTCTGAAACAGGGCGGGGGCAGGGTCTGGGCAGCCTCCGTGTCCCTTGCTTGCCAGGACTTCCCTGGTGGCTCAGATGATAAAGAATCTGACTGCAATGCAGGAGACCCAGGTTCGATCCCTGGTTCAGGGAGATCCCCTGGAGAAGGGAAGGGCAACCCAGTCTAGTATTCTTGTCTGGAAAATCCCATGGACAGAGGAGTCTGGCGGGCTACAGTCCATGGGGACACAAAGAATCAGACACGACTGACCAACTCATGCACACATACACACAAGGGGAAGGAAGTAGCATTGATTGAGCACCTACTGCATACCAGGCACCATAGTAGACAGCTGGAATGCAGTGGTGAATAAAACAGAAACTGCGCCCCAGCCCCAGCCTGAGTGTCAGGAAAGAGAAGTGTAAGGTGTGAGCAGAACCAGCCTGGAGGCTCAGTGTGGGGAGATACTGCTCTGAAACATCACATGTGCAGGAGTCTGGGGAAAAGGAAGAATAGGCAGAGGAAGGAGCGTGGTGGAGGCCCTAGGACAGGATGCAGCAAGGGTGGAGTGGAGGGGGAGGGGAGTCATTGCGGGAAGCAAGGCCACCTTGCTCTTGTCCATCCTGACCTGGCCATCACCAAGCACCTGCAGGCCCCCAAGTCAGTGTAGGCTCAGGACACAGCTCAGGCCCAGGCGGAACAGGGAACCCACTCTTACCTTTGGCAGCGCATACTTTGGCAGCTTCATCAGGACAAATTCATTGCGACGGTAAGAGATGTAGTATTTGGTCTGGTTTGTTGTGGTTGCCTAACAGGAGGGGAAAAACACTTTTTTAAGGGGCTAGGTTTCCAGTTAAGCAAGACAGATCTTCATGAATGAAGAACTACACATTGTATCTCAGCTGGTGAAAATGCCCTTTTATGTTGTTTACATGTACTTTGCCTGAAATAGACTCCTTTTCATCCTTCAGAGCCCCATACCAAATGCCCCACCTCTAGGAAGTCTTCCTCCACCTCCCTCAGTTAGAACTAATCTCCTTCCCTTGTGCTCTTTCAGCACTTTGCTTCCCTATATCTGAGTTACAGTACAAGGGAAAGAAAATTCTGTTCCCCAGAACTTCTCTTAGTGAGAGTACTCGGTGAGCTGCTGAGTAGAGGAAGAGACGGGACAAAGGTAAGTTCAAGTCACACAAGATGCCACCAAAACCCAAGGCAGGAGAAGGAGAACGACAGGCACGACTCCTGGGATGGCCACGTGTGTGACCCAAGACAGTTCGTCGGCATCAAGACCAGCAGCTCCACGAGCTGTGGTCACTTCCATTTTACAGATAAGCAAAGTGAGGCCCAGAGCTGGAGTAACTTGTCTCCCATGGGACATAATGGAAGAGCCAGGAAAAGAGCAGCGTTTGCTTCTTTGGGGGAAGGGCAAGTGGGGAAGAGGGAGAGGGGAAGAGGTGCAAGGGGGCAAACAGGCAATGGGAGATGGATTGGGCCAGGAGCTGGACAGAGCCCTGTGGCCCCTGACCTCAGCCCCTAGCCAGGCATGCACCTTTCCCGTCTGATGCAGACAGTGTCACCAGCAGCAGACCAGGCCTCTGCGCCAGAGCTGAGAGCCGTCACGATCACGCCTGCGCACCGCCAAGGCTGAGTACAGGGGTGGCCCCTTCACCCACTGCAACTCAGCTTCTTGAGCCCCCACTTCTAGACCTGGTCCCTGAGCTGCCCGATCATGGTGCCCCCTGCTTCCTTATAGCACCCCAGTCCTCCCTGAGCCACCCCCTCGCATGGCCCACCTTCAGCCTGGCCAGGCTTCCCAGCACCTCTAACCAAGACCCCACCCCGACTCAGGGCCCCCTGCTACACAAGGACCAGGCCAGCCCGTTCAGCCACAGCTGTGCCCCCAGGGTCTCAGGCTGGGGTGGTGGGGGACCAAGCAAAGTGTTTCGAAAACACTCCATGTGGGGTTGATTGTCAAAGAAGCTGATGCCACTGTTGTCCCAACACCCAGCAGATGTTTGAGAAATGCAGTGGGAGGTGCTGAGTGCACCCTCCCTGCAGACTGCAGGGTCTACGGTAAACAGTAAAGGATGTCAGTGTGGCCTGGGCTGCAATGAAGGAAGGGAGAGAGAGCTGGGGGCACTCCAAGGAGGCACCCAGCGGGCCTGAAGTAGGCGGAAGCCAAGGAAGGCTTCCTGGAGGAGGGGGTACATGACAGAGTATCGGAAGAGGAGGTGGAGAAGGGGCCGTGAGCACTCCAAGCCCAGGGAAAGAGCACGTGCAGACAGACAGAAGGTATGGGAAGCCGAGGGGCCTCAGCAGTGGGTGAAGGAGAATGAGAGCAGGGCTGGCAGTCAGGGCTGGTGGTGGCAGGAGCCTCTTACTGACTGCCTTAACGGGGGCCGTGACACACCCTGCCAGTTCCAGCCCCCACTCCACAGGAGGTGCTGGTCCACTCTGCTGGGGTGGTCAAGTGTCTCTGAGATGGGGGAGCCTTCGGTGGAGAGAGCACCCAGCCAGTGCCCTTAGGAACCGTCTCCATCAGAGCCTGTGGTATCATCTCCTGGGATCCTAGCGGGCAGAACAGGGGCCAGTGGATGAGAGTGGTGGAACACTTTATCTCACTGCTGTAAAGACATTTCCAAAGACTTGAGTTGTCTCGGAGGGGATGGGCTGTTTTGAAAGGAGCAAGTTCCTCACCAGTGGAAGTGATCAAGAGGTAGTATGACCAGCTGCTCCCTGGAGCCTCTGGACAGTCAGATCCCACGGTTTTGGAGGATGGTCCCAACTGTGATCTGAGTGCCAGGCAGCAGGGCTTGGTCCCTGGGCTATGGATGGCTGACGCCCAGTAGCCAAGAACAATGACCAGAGAGGACCCATACCAACTCAAAGCCACCAGAGCCAGATGGAGCCACACGGGTTCAGGCTTGGGGGCCCTGAGCTGTGGGAGGGTCCTGGTGGGCAGAAGGGAGAAGGAGCGGATGGCAGCCCTGCACCAGTGCTCTGGCCTTGCAGGGTTCTGGGGGGCGGGCACCTCGCCACAGGGGCAGCAGGAACTGAAGTAAGTAGCACTTGAAGGTAAAATAGCCGTTTCATGGCTTCCTGTTGGAGTGATTCCATTCCCCCCAGAGTGGCTTATATTCTGCATCACCTCCTGCCAGTTTCCAGGAGCCCCGGAAGCAAGCGCACCTTAACGAAGACGTAGTCGTCCTGCACGGTCAGAGAGCCGTGGTCGATGGGGCCCGCGAAGGGCGTCGTCCGTGTGCTATCGGAGAGGTTGTGGATCTGGCAGGTGACGTAGCGAAAGCCTGCAGGGGATAAGAGGCAGCCACGCGGGGCATGAAATCTCCGAATGCCCAGACGCTAGCTGACGGAGTCAGACGCAGCCCCAGACACGATGAAGTGCTGGACCTTCTCGCTCCGTGTTCCGATACCACCACCGCGGATGTTCTTTGTGGGTCTGAATTTTAAAGGGTTGGCCCTGCGATTGCTACACCTGCTGCTGAGTGGGGGTAGGGGGGTGGCTCTGTGCCCGGCGCTCTCCTGTGAGGAGCTCTTTTAATCCTCAGGACCATACTCCGGGGGGCAGGGGGATCCCATCTTCCAGATGCAGAAACTGAGGCTGAGCGAAGGGCCACCCGGCCAGCCTCCAGGCTTTTCCCAAAAAAAGGCTCAATGGAACACAGCCATGTCTGCGTGTTTACGCGTCACACACAGCGCCTTCACACGACCATGGCGGTCACGGGCAGCATAGGCCGCACGGCCAGCCAAGCTGACATGTTTGCCAGCTGGCCTTGATGGGAAGCGTTTGCTGACCCTGGGCTAAAGTCGTGCAGGAGAGCACAGCTGTGTGAGCAGGACTAGGTCCGTGCTCTGCCCGGTGCACCCTCTGCCCCTGGCTTAGGCTGCCTGCAGACACAACACCTGTGCCTCCCTGGACACCTGGACCCCCTCTCTGGGAGAGGGGCCGCAGAGCAAGCCCCAGAGGTGTGGGCAGGAGATCCCCACACAAGCCCCAGCCACTGGCCTTCCCCGGGCCCAGCAGGCATGTGGCCACCAAGGGAAGGGACAGTCCAGGACCACAGTGCCTGTCACAGCTGAGACCCCTCCTGCCCTCCAGACGTCTCTCCACTCACACCCAATCAACAGGTGGGTGTGAGCAGGGACTTAGGGGTTCCTTCCCCACACAAACCCTTTCATCCTTTTTGAGGTATCTATGGTTGAGCAAATTGAACACCAGCTTTGCCTGGAGACTCCTGTTTCCATCAGGCCCTCTGTCTCTGGGATGGGAGGCCCCCGGGGAGTAGCCTGGAGCCTCTGCCCTGGGGAATCATCTCTCCCACGTGTGGGCAGGAGCAGAATTAACCACAGGGGCCAAATGGAGCCCAGCCAGGCGCTCAGAGACACCAGCACGTTTGCGGGCATATCCTGCCCATGGCCTGGGGTAGTTGAGCAGCACAGAGAGTGCCAGGGGGCTGGGCTGGGGGCTGGAAGGCCTGCCCTAACTCACCGGCAGGGACCCCTGAAACAGTGCGCACAGTAGGCTCGCAATCAGCCATGGCTGTGCCACAGCCCGATTCCTCTAGAACCGCGTCCTTCTCCCCTCTAAACAGGCCAGTCACTCCCTGTGGTCAACACTGAGTACCCTGTCGCCGGCTTGCCTGGCTGGGCACGCTGTGGAGTCGCACCCAGGCCAGACTCAGTGGACCGTCTGCTCGCTCGCCCACTCGTTCGGCCACGCCTTCGTCTGCTCGTTCGCTCGCTCGTGTCACGATGCCCAGGTCCTCCCTGCTCCAGCTCTACTGCCAGCAAGACAGACAAAGGCCACCTCTCGCGGCATGGACGGTCTGTGCGGTGGGAGAAGGGCCGATCCACAGCCCTCGCTAATCTCTGTGGCGTAAACCACTCTCTGGAGCCACTCTGAGGCTGCCGAGGTGAAGTTTCTGACCACGGGGCTGAGAAGGGAGGCGGGCGCTCGGCTCTCGTGAACAAGCCCCAGTGAGACAGCAGTGACCGTCCTCCTGTCCACAGCCTGCACTGTCACCCCAGGGTCCTTCCGGGGACAGGCCCAGCCTCCCGCAGGGGCAATGGCAGGGGCCAGCGTGGCCTTGGGGAACGGTAGTGGCTCAGGCTGGCTGGAGGGTAGGTGGCGTGGCCAGTGCAGTGGGTCCTAAAGGCCGGGATTCTGTGCCACCAAGCTCGGCTGGAGGGGGTTCTGGTGGGACTCCCAGGTCGGGATTTTTGCATGGAGGGTGGCAGGGCTGGGGTCTGCACCGGCTCCAGACCCCATGACGGGGCTCAAGAAGTGAAGCAGAAGCAACAGTACCGCTGCCCTGCTCCCTGCAGGACAGGGGCTGGGGCGTCCAGGGGAGAGCCGAGTGTTTGGACGTGGTAAGGGGATCCCCCCGCAATGACCCACACCGCCCCAGGCTGAGCACTACGCGTGGGACCCATTCCACAGAGAAGGGTGCTGAGGGCAGGGAGCTGAGGTCACCTCCAGGCTCACCGGGCTGCCACATAAAGGGCTGGGAGCTATCTCCAGAGCTTCGGTCACCAGCCAGGACTCCAGTGCCTGGCACTGAACCCACCCTCCATGTGCTACGTCCCCCACCAGGGACAGCAGCTTGCAGTTGTCGGCACCCACTGTAGGTGAAGCGTGGCCCTGCCCTGGTCTGCATGCCAGTAGAAACCAAGGAGGTCCTGCCAGGCAAAGGGCAGGGCTGTGTCTTGTCCACCTGTGGGTCCTCAGCAGGGTCAGCCCTGGGCCTGGTCCACAGGGGGCTCAGCCAGTGTTTGTTGAGTGAAGACACAACCTATAGGTCCTACTGGCTGTGATGTTCTAGAACATTCCGTGGTTCTGTCAGCAGTGAGCACAGAGGACCTTCCTCATAACAGGCGTGGCCCCTGGGCTCATCTGCCAGGAAGGCTCCTGCCCCCCTGGAGCCGGGAGTAGCCATCAGAGTCCCTGCCCCACCTCAACACTCAGCAAGTGCAGGGTGGGGATCGGGGCTGAGAGATGGGGAAGCACTCAGTGCTCAGGGGCCAGAACAAATCGCCCTCTTAATAGACTTTTCCACTGGAGCGGAGCTCCTTGACTTCGATTTATCCCTGGCTGGAAAACAAGCACATTTAAAATTATGCCACCTCATAACACAGCGAGGTCAGCTGTTCAGGGCCAGTCGCCAAGGACAAGGGCGGCCGAGCCTGCCGTGGGGTGAGCACTCGGGGTGCCCAGCTCCTACATCCTCCCCGCTTACCTCCTCCGAGGTCCTGAGCCTCCAGGTGGACCAAGTCAGGGTCAGTGTCCACCCCAGACACAGCCCTGGAAAAGAACGGCAGAGGTTGGCTTTGGAAACAAAGCCCCCAAGCCCTTCCTCCTGGGCCTGCCTGCTGCCAGAACCCCTGGGAGCCTCGTGGCCTCCTGGGTCCGAGGCTCAGAGGACACGGCCCTCCCCCAGAGCCCAGCTGCTCCTGGGAGGCCGACGGAGCCCCCACCTCTGCCTTGCTGGGCATTCTTCCGTTTAGAGTAGTTTAGAGAAGAGTTGTGCGTCCATGTCTGTACGTGTGTGCATACATGTGCGTGTGCATATGTGTGTTAGTGATGGAAATGATCTTAGGAGGCAGGAGAGGCCTGGGAATATCACCCTAGTTTGGGGGCTTCCCTGATCGTTCAGTTGGTAAAGAGCCTGCCTGCAATGCAGGAGATCCCGGTTTGATTCCTGGGTTGGGAGGATCCACTGGAGAAGGGCTAGGCTGCCCACTCCAGTATTCTCGGGCTTCCCTGGTGGCTCAGCTGGTAAAGAATCCGCCTGCAATGCGGGAGACCTGGGTTCAATCCCTGGGTTGGGAAGATGCCCTGGAGAAGGGAAAGGTGACCCACTCCAGTATTCTGGCCTGGAGAGTTCCAAGACATATACAGTCCATGGGGTCGCAGAGTCAGACACGACTGGACCAGGGGTTCAGGCAGCACAGGACACAGTGGGGACCGTGGCTGGTGACAGCAGAGAGCTCAACAAGGCTGAGAAGAACAGGAGGAAGACGCGCCACAGGGGCTGGGGCTACATCCTCTGCGGGGGGCGAGGCGAGTGCTGCCCCCTGCCCGGCCAGCATGGCGCCCAGGCGGTGAAGTGCAGGTTTTCCACCTGAGAGGACACTTCGGGGTGATGTGCTGTGGTCCGGGGTTTCCCAGACTTTCCTGGTTCCCCGTGTCAACTGGACGGTCACCTTCTGTCTGTCCACCCCCTTTAGAACCTTCTGTCTGCTTCAGCCATCTCTTAGGTGAGAACACCCAGGAGGTCGTGGGTGTCATGAGCTGACTGCATGTGTTATAATGTACATTCCAGCCGATATGACTATTCCAAAGGCGTCCACCGGCTGACTCTCTCACGGACACCGACCTGGTTGGTGCAGCACAGTTACTTTGCCGAAGGGCAGACTGAGAATCTGGCGCCGAGTCTCACCGCATCAGAGTGAGTGTCATCAGCGGCGCCACTCAGCGCTGTGGACAGGCATCCCCACGGCCCTTCCAGGCCAGTGAGACGTCCCCGCAGAGCACTCAGCTCCCACTGTGGACAGCCCCTGGCCTCACGCTGGCCCCTCAGTTCTCAACCCAATGCCCAGCAGGCTTGGCGCCAGGGTCCCTGTGCGCTTTGTCTCCTCCAGGGGCCAGGTGGTCCCTGCTGGACACGGGAAATCCACAGATGCTCGGGTGGTGGGAAGTGCAGTCAGAGTGTTTCAGTGTGGGAGCCAGCATCAATCACGCCGGCCCTCCAGACAGTCTCGAGTGCAAGGCGAAGTGTTGATTTAGGCTTGCTGAATAGGCCATCTGTAAGCTCCTTGGAAGGAGGCTTCCTGCCTGACATTTTCCTCTCTTTTCTGAATAAAGTCAGACATTGTTCCCTACCAGGAGTGCTGACGGGTCCTCGGCTCAGCAGAGGAAGTTTAGTTTGACCATCCGTCATCTGTGAATGGGGTGATGACACCCGGCCTGTGGCTTGCTCACTCATTCACTCACTCATTCACTTTCTCATGCACTCATTCACTCACTCATTCATTTATCTCACTTTTCATTGATCCACTCATTCCTCTCTCATTCCCTGTCTCTCTCTCCACCGGAGTCTCTCCCCTGCCCCTTTCCAGAGGGCCCACACACCAGGCCCAGCAACAGGCTGGGAGCATGGTGAGCCTGAGGTCCCTGCCCCTAGAAACCCTCGACCGCGGGTCTTGAAAGACCACGTGAACCTCTGCACTTACACAGCTCAGATGGAGCCTGGCTCCCTGTGGGAAGGGACAAACATTGCCTGCCCCCTAGACCTTCTTGTTTGTCAAGGTCCCCAAAGCTGGTGTCTGGGGAAGGCCCTCGGTCTGCTGTTTGGAAGCAGCAGTTCCTTGAGAAGACCTGTGGCTGAGCAAGCTGTTGGAAAAGCCCGTGGCTCTGGGAACCTGGGGAGTTGACAGTTACTAAGGAAAGCTCTGATGCGAACAATTCTGCTGAACCCTCGACGCCCACCACCAGCCTCCAGGGCTGCAGCGGTCACCCCCTCACCTCCCCTCAGGACAGAGGCCCTGCCTCTTGCCCCCGACCTGGCAGGCACTGGAGCTCATGGAAGAGGAAGGCTGAGGCTTTATGGGTGGACCTGGGCTGGAGTGCCAAGGCCAACTTGGAAATGCCTGGGGAAGGCAGGAGATCAGATTGCTTGGCAGAGCGGCCAGGGGCATGGCCACCGGCCACAAGCAGAAGCAGCTGTGGCCTGGGGTTGCTGCTTCCGGGCAGTGTGACTGAGGACACGTGCCCTGGCCTCTCCGCTTCCCCCTCTGTGACATGAAGGGGAGACAGTCGGGGTTGTTGTGTGGATTTCATAAGATGATGCCCTTGGACCTGTGGTCGGCACCTGGTGGATGGTCAGGGTTCACAATGTGGCTGCTGCTGGGAGGCCCTCACGATTCTGTCCCAGTGCCGTTGAGAGACTAGCAGGGAGGTGATGAGCCAGAATCATCACGGTCCCCAAACACAGTAGGTGTCCCAGTCCCTGACCATGGCCCCAGGAGGTCAATCTAATGAGCACACTTGCTTAAGTGTCTCAAAACATGAAGGTCTTAGAACATGGGGCTTTGGCAATTCCTGCTGTCAGGTCAAGGACAGAAGCTTGGGGAAGAAATCATTTGATTTGCCCGAGACAACAATGTGTCCAAATGAGCACAAACTCTGCTTTCAGTGTCTGTGGGCCGCTTCTCTCGGTGACCCCAGAGGTCTCCCTGGGACTGGACGCATCAGTGGAGCTGCCAGCTCTGCTAATCTCCCAGGCCTCCAGCTCAGAGACTGCCCCCTCCCTGCCCCCTCCCTCTCCTGACCCCTCCTTCCTCCTAGCCCCTCCCCTTCTCCTAACCCTTCCCATCGCCTAGCTCCCCCCCTCCTCCTAGCTCCTCCCCTCCTCCTAGCCCCTCCCCTCCTCCTGACCCCCTCTAACTCCTAGCCCCTCCCCTTCCCTAACCCTTCCTACCTCCTAACCCCGCCCACCTCCTAGCCCCTCCCCTCCTCCTGATCCTTCCCACCTCCTAGCTCCTCCCCTCCTCCTGACCCCTCCCACCTCCTAGCCCTTCCCCTCCTCCTCATCCCTCCTAACTTCTGATCCTTCCCTCCTCCTGGCTTCTCCCTCCTCTTGACCCCTCCAACCTCCTGACCCCTCCCCCTCCTGACCCCTCCAACCTCCTGACCCCTCCCCTCCTCCCAGCCTCTCCGCACCTCCTGACCCCTCCCCACTTCCCTGAGCCCTGTTGACAGGAATGACAAGGCCTCAGACTGGTGCCCTAGTTTCTGAGGAAGACCCGGGCCCTCCCGAGGGCAGGCATGTGGTGGAAGGCGCACCGACAGGCCATTGCTCCAGGGGAGAGACCAAGGCTTCTCTTCTGCAGCCTGTGGCCCTATGTCAGGCAGCTAGTTCCTGGTCCTGATTGGCATGAAGACACTGAAGAGGCATAGGGGTGGGCAGGGAGTTGTTTCCACGTGTTTGTCCTGTGGAGACAGAACTGTGGCCTGGCGGGGAGTCCATGCGTTAGTGTGTGGCCCGAATGAGATGCGAAGCAGAGAACATGAGTGTGTGTGTGCGCACATGTCCACATTCAGGAATCACACCTTGGTAGAAAGAGCCTATCTCTCTGTGCACCTCTAGAGGCCGCGGGAACCCCGCACTCGGCTCCCCCGCCCTCTGCCTGCGGACCTCGGCCAAGTCTCATCCTCTGTGGGCCTCACTCGCTCTCTCATCCAATAGGCATTTCCTGAGCACCGGAGCCCCCTCGCTGGGGCAGTGAGGCCAGAGAGCTACCTACGCAGACCGATTTTGATCAGCTCCCAAGAGATGACAGAAATGGGGACCGAGCCGGGGCGCTGGCTGGGGCTGCACCGCCGGGCAGTGAGTCAGGGGCTGAGTCAGGACCAGGGCAGGGGGAGGGAGGGGGGTGGGGAGGAGGGAGGGGGCGGTGGGGGGAGGGAGGGGGCAGGGCAGATCTGCGAGGGGGCAGGAGGCCTGCGAGCGTGGGTGCTGTGCCAGGGTTATGGGCATTAGCGCCCCCATCTACTGTCGAGGAAGCGGAGGCCCAGAGGAGGAGACTCACAGGTAAACAAACACACACGTGGCCGGGGGACGCTGAGTCCCAGCCCTCGGCCGTTTCTGACACCGCCCAGCAGAGCAGAGAGGGTGCCCTGGAGGCCCCCGGGGTGAGGAGGGCAGGGCTGGGGGCCCCGGGTCCCGCGGGGCGCGCTCACCAGAACACGTGGTCTTTGGTCGCTCGCTCCTGCAGAAGGGTCCACTTCCGCCCCAAGTCAGACGACACGTAGAGCTTTAGGGCAGAAAGAGCAGAGAGGAAGGTCTGGTTATGACCGAGGAGCGAGCCTCTTCCCAGAGGCCCGTCTGCCCTGGACGCGGAGCGCCCCGCGAAGGTGGATCTTGCTCAGCCCCGCGGGGGAGCGGAGAGGGCAGGCCCTGCGCTCTAGGTGGCTGCAGACCAGCCTCCAAGATGCAGAAGGTCAGGTGGGAACTCCACACAGGGCCGTTCTTGACCCCAGGCCGGCCGGGAGGACCCTAGAGACGGCGGGTGCAGGTGTGTGTGGCAGAGGTCCTGGGCGTGGTGTGTCTGGGCGCAGGCACGTGGGAGGGACCTGAACGTCCCTTCAGCTCTCGTGGGGGCTGGGCGCTGGGGAGGAGGGGCAGGAAGGGAGAGCCGGTCAGTGCAGGAACAGCAACGCCCCCCCTGCAGGCTGGCTGGGGCCTTGACCGCTGCAGGGACCCAGGGCCTGCGCTTAGGGTTCATGCTCTGCAATCACTGACTCGAAAGACCTAATCCTTGAGTGAAGCCAGGTGGAACAATGAGCTGACGTGGGGCTCGGGGTCCCTTGGGGGAGTGTCCGCCCCACCATTCTCCTGGACAGAGCTGCACGGGGCGAGGCGGAGACCACAGGAGCCAGCACCCCACGCCCGCCTGGTCCCTCAATCCTGGTCTGTCCTGGGTCCACCCACACTGTCAGTCTGGGTGCCTGGACCTCCTCGCCCCCTTGCCAACAACGGCCCTGACCGCTGCAGACCCCACGGCTGCCTGGGAGAGAAACTTGTGGAAAACGTCCCTTCTGTCTTTGCCATAGCCGCAGAAAAGCAGACAAGCTCCTGCCTAAGTGTGTCCTCCTTGCCAAAAGCATCTCCGAACCTCCTAACCTCGGGGACTTGTGAGAAGACGCCCACTTCAGGGAGGCTGTCCCCGCCGTGAACATCACCAAGAGCCTCTAGAGAGTCACTCTGAATGGTCGTCTGACGGACACGCTGTGACCCTGGCAACGATCGTGAACACTTGTTCCTTTTTTTTTTTTTTTTAAAGACTGACTACTCCAGTTATTTTGCAAGTGTTTTTAAGTTTTTGGTACATTAAAAAAAAATCATTTTATTTGTTTATTTTTGGCTGTGCTGGGCCTCCGTTGCTGCCTGGGCTTTTATTTGGTTGTGGCCAGCAGGGGCCACTGTCCAGTTGTGACATGGGGGCTTCTCATTGCAGGGGCTTCTCTTGCTGCAGAGCACGGGTCCTGGCGTGCAGGGGCTTCAGGAGTGGCGGCACGTGAGCTCCGGAGTTTTGGTTCCTGGTCTCTAGAGCAGAAGCTCAACAGGTGTGCTGCACAGGCTGAGTCCTCACGGCACGTGGGATCTTTCCCCGACCGGGGATCGAACCTGCATCTCCTCACTGGCAAGTGGATTCTTTACCATGGAGCCACCAGGGGAGCCTGGTCCTTTCCCATAAACTTGGAGTTGCTCAGCTGCTCTCCTCTGCTCTCACCTGCAGGGAGGGAACACCCAGTCTGCGAGGGTTTCTTCCCCGAAGAGGCTGAGAGTCGGCATCTTAGTCCGTCTCCCACTCAGTGCCGGTCGCCTCCCCAGCTACCCGTCCAGGGCTTCCCAGCCCTGGGCTACTTAGAACCAGAGGCTCTTTCGCAGCTTTCTCAACAGGCTCCCATTGTGTTCGACCCTCGCTCTTTTCTGGGTCCATCTCTGTCCTCTCTCTTGCCTCTTGGCCTTCACACATGCTGCCCCTCCACCTGGAACAGCCCTCCTCCCCTCTCCCGCCCCCAGGCTGACTCCTCTCCCTGAGGGCAGTCTCGCTTTACCCATCTGCAGATTGAGAGAGCATGGCTCAGATCCTCAGGCAGTGTAAGTGAAGGAAAAAGGAGATGGTAGCTGTCAGTTTCCAGCTGCAAGTTATGAGACCCCCAGCTTAATGGCTGGTGGGCTTGTTTCCATCGCTGCCGACGCTTCTGTGTTTATGACACCCGCCCGGAACTTTATGAAGCCTTTCCAATTCGCTCTCGTGGGAGGTGATTTCATACTGCACAGCCAGTCGCTGCAGAAATAGAACATTTCTGCTGAGTAAAAGACCAATACCAGTGAATACACAAGAATAAACACATCAGGGACGTCCTAGTTACCACAGCTAAAATCTGCACGGCAGCATCCTGGGGATGAGCGGGCTTGCTTTAGATGGAGGCTTCAAGACACGGAGTGGAACGGGGTGCCGTAGCACGTGCCGCTCTGATGTGAGGATGAAACCGATCGGGAGTCAGGACAAGGGAGAAATAAAGGAGAAAGAGGGGGAGGAGGGCGGAGGGAAGGTGCGTTCGCAGACACGTGTGCCGGGGGTCTCACGCAATTCTCAGAAGCACGGCAATTCCACCCGGCGTTCAGCGGCAGGCTGGAGATATGGTTGGAACTCAGCACCCTTTTCTCCCTTGCTGTAGGGTAACTGGTCATGCCGCAAAGGCTGCAAAGCTGAAATCCAACGTTGCTCAGACTCCCTCGAAGCTAGACTTCTGGGTCAGACAGACGCTCCCGTGCGAGGTTTGGAAGGCCAGAGTGCCGTGGAATCAGTTCCCTACGGCCTTGGCCATCTATTTCTTGAAGTACAGTTTTGATGTACAATGTCATGTTCGTGTCAGCTGTACGGTACAGTAATTTATATATATATATGATTTGTTTATAAATAATGTATATAATTTTTTTGTATACATTCCCTTTCTCTTCTCCAGGGGATCTTCCCAAGCCAGGGAATTGAACCCAGGTCTCTCGCATTGCAGGCAGATTCGTTACCAGCTGAGCTACCAGGGAAGCCCAATGTATATAATAATATATAATAAATAATATATATATGCTTTCTATATATATGTTCTTTACTTTTCAGATTCTTTTCCTTATAAGTTATTTCAAAATGCGAGTCTGGTTCCCTGTACTATGCCATAGTTTCTTATTTATTTTATATATAGTAATGTGTATATACAGAGAAGGCAGTAGCACCCCACTCCAGTACTCTTGCCTGGAAACTCCCATGGGCGGAGGAGCCTGGTAGGCTGCAGTCCGTGGGGTCGCTAAGAGTCAGACATGACTGAGCGACTTCCGTTTCACTTTCCAGTTTCATGCATTGGAGAAGGAAATGGCAACCCACTCCAGTGTTCTTGCCTGGAGAATCCCAGGGATGGAGGAGCCTGATGGGCTGCCATCTATGGGGTCGCACAGAGTCGGACACGACTGAAGCGACTTCACTTTCGCTTTCCAGTTTCATGCATTGGAGAAGGAAATGGCAACCCACTCCAGTGTTCTTGCCTGGAGAATCCCAGGGGCGGAGGAGCCTGGTGAGCTGCCGTCTATGGGGTCGCACAGAGTCAGACATGTCTGAAGTGACTTAGCAGCAGCAGCAGCAGCAATGTGTATGTATGTTAGGCTTCCCAGGTGGCGCTAGTGGTAAAGAGCCTGCCTGCCAATGCAGGAAGCGTAACAGACGTGGGTTTGATCCCTGGGTAAGGAAGATCCCATGGAGATGGGCCTGGCAAGCCACTCCAGTATTCTTGCCTGGAGAATTCCACGGACAGAGGAAGTTGGTGAGCTACAGTCTATAGGGTCGCAGAGAGTCGGACATGACTGAAGCGACTTTGCGTGCACGCATGGGTATGTTAATCCCAACCTTCTAATTTATTCTTCCTCCTTCAGTAACCGTAAGTTTCTTCTCTATGTCTGTGGGTCTATTTCTGCTTTGTAAATAGATTTATTCATGCCTTTATTTTTAGATTCCACATGTGTGTGCTGTCATATGGTACTTGTCTTTCTCTGCCTGGCTTACTTGGTATGATAATCTCTAGATCCAGCCATGTTTTTGCAAATGGCGTTATGTCATTCTCTCTTGCTGCTGAGTAACGTTCCGTTGTGTGTATGGACCGCCTCTTCGTCATCCACTCCTCTGCTGATGCACAGTCAGGCTGTAGTGAACAATGGGATACACGTGTCTTTTCAAATTACGGTGTGCTCTGGATATATGCCCAGGGAGTGGGATTGCTGGATCACGTGGTAACTCTGTTTTGCTGGTCAACAAGGTCATGGGGACGTGCTTGGCATCCATCCTCCAGTTCTGGGGGCTGGAAGGGCATTTGTGGTGGAGGCAGCCACAGGACCAATCACTGGCTTTGTGGACGTTCCCAGGCAGTTTGTGGGCTGCAGCAGTGATGACTTCAGATGCCTGGACCCCAGCATCAGCTGCGTGTTCTTGATCTTGGTGACCTCACAGAGCTTCTGGTACCCTGCCTTCCCCTCCTGGTCCAGATCCTCAGGCTTCTGGGAGGATCCTTGGGAGTCTGGTCTGAAGCCCCCCATCCAGAGTCCCAGCAATTTAGAGAGGACCCAATTGCCCTAAATCCTAAATCCTTCTTCTACTTAAAATATCCAGAGTGAGGTCGCTTTCCTGCCTGAGCCCCATCAGACACAAAGGTCAGAGCAAAAATGAACATACTCAGAGCTGTAAAATTCTCACTGCTTGCAAAGCTGTTCTCCTGACCACAGATCCCGCTCATCCCTTCTTAGGAGAGCTCTTGTCTGTCCCCCCCACCAACCCCTGGAGGACTACCGGGGCTCATTTTCCTTTCTTTTCTTGTGCAATTATCTTTGCTGCTCAGAAGTTCTATTAAAAAGTAAACTTACATCCTGACTCATTCTCTAAGCCCCTGTTCAACCCCCCTTCTCCAGGCAGGCTTCCCTGATTGGCCAAGGTGTCTTTTCTCCTCTACTAAGTTGTCAATCCTAAAGGAAATCAGTTGGAAGGACTGATGTTGAAGCTGAAACTCCAATACTTTGGCCACCTGATGTGAAGAGCTGACTCATTTGAAAAGACCCTGAATGCTGGGAAAGACTGAAGATGGGAGAAGGGGACGACAGAGGATGAGATGGTTGGATGGCATCACCAACTCGATGAACGGTGAGTTTGAACAAGCTCCGGGAGTTGGTGATGGACAGGGAGGCCTGGTGTGCTGCAGTCCATGGGGTTGCAAAGAGTCGGACACGACTGAGCGACTGAACTGAACTGAACTGAAGTTTCTGGAAGGCACTCTCATGCTCAGGCCAATTTCTCACAGTGCTGGAAAGCGAGGAGGCTCTTGACAGGAAGCAGAATAAAACATAAGAGTGGGTCTACTGATGTCTTAGAGGTTAAGTGCCCAGGGCTCTGTCTGTGAGCAGGTCTGAGGCTCGAGCGGAAGGAAACAGACTGATCAGTGTCATACCAGGGGTCCCTAGCGAGCTGACATGGGGGCCGGGCTGTCCGGCTCTGACATCCTTTTGATCCCAGGAGCCTAATGCAATTTGCTGAGCCTTGAAAGAAAAACCACTGCCTTTGGATCTCACCCAGGGAGCCTGTCCAGGATCCAAATAGGGTAGCCTCAGTGACACAGTAAAGGAGGGAACTAGAAATAGGGAGTTAGGGCAGTCTGAGCAGGGGAAGAGGGTCTGTCTGCTAGAGGGGGCAGGCATCTGAGCGGGGAGGGGTGGGGAGGGGGCAGAGGAAGGCATTTGGTTTTGCAGACATCTGTCAGCCCCTGTGAGTCGGATATTTATGTCCAGCCTGCGGTCCACGTGCCTTTGGCACGTGACTTGCTTTGCCCGTGGGAGGGGGTGTTATGTTCTCCAGGTATAAGCAGACACATGAAGGTCCCCGTGCGGTTTCCTCTGCCCCTCTGCCGTGAGACTAGCACGTCCGCAAGTAACCACTGATTCCAGAACTAGAGACCTGAACCCTGCCCAGGAGCCACGGCTAGGCAGTCCCAGCCAAACCCGCCAGGACCCCCGCTGACTCAGAGACCCGGGAATGAGAAAGAATGCTTGCTGCTGGGAGCCGAGGAGCTCTGGGGCTGTGTGTTACTCAGCTCTAGAGCAGCAGACACTGCCTGACACACCGGGTCTGTGGGCATCAAAGTTGACGCTGTCCACCCATGCCATCTGGCTTCTGGGGAGTTAGCGAGCTTCCTAAACCACGAAGCCTAAAAAGCCGAAAGCCCTGCTGTCACTGTTATTGATGTCCTCAAATTCCTCATTCCCATTACAACCACAGCACAGCCTGTCTTCTCCCCTTTTTCTTTCCTGATAGTGACAAAAAAGAACCAAAGAAAATAACTGAGATTTCAGCTCCATTAATTTTTCAGGGCACCATAAATTAAAGAGCAATTGCAATGCAGTGGATTTCTGTGGGAAAATAAGTCTCTGTGATTGTGCTTTAGTCTAATTACATGGAAAGCTAAGTAGCGCTATTAATACCCCAAAGCACATGCTGTCCCAAAGGAAAGCACCCGGAACAGAGGCAACCCGCCAGGCCAGGGAATTTCAGGGACATCCTGAACTTCAGTCAATCAGTGAGGACCAGGTCTTGGCACAAGACTTGCTTTGGCCAGTGGTGTGTGAGTGGGTGTGATGTATTCCAGGTCAAAGCAGACACACTAACTTGAGGACCAGCAAGGAGGCCAGGTCCTGTAGATAGCCATGGCTCAGGCCAGGCAGGAAGTTTCATTTGGAGGTCCCTGACCATGGTGGTCCCTACTGGTAGAAATTCTTTCATTCATTCATTAAACTGCCATTGATCCATCTACGTCATCCATCCACCCCTACGCATCCACCCACCCATCATCCATCCACCCCCACGCATCCATCCTCCCATCCATCCAGCATCCACCATCCACCCTCCCACCCACCTATCCATTCACCTATCCATCCATCCCCCCACC
>NW_024070187.1:112612333-112612456 GCF_014754425.2 Oryx dammah | reverse complement strand
CAGCCCCGGGGAGCAGGGGGTGATGGGGTCCCCGACCCCAGCCCCGGGGAGCAGGGGGTGAGGAGGTTCCTGACCTCAGCCCCGGGGAGCAGGGGGTGATGGGGTCCCCGACCCCAGCCCCGG
>NW_024070187.1:112598046-112612233 GCF_014754425.2 Oryx dammah | reverse complement strand
GCTCACCTTGCCCTCCTTGGTGTAGGCCAGCACCTTGTCCTCCTCCCGGGGGTGGAAGATGAGCGTCTCCACGGAGAAGGGGACGACCTGTTTCTGGAAGGTGGCGCCCTCGTCCGCGCTGAGGAACAGGCTCTGGTCCCGGTCGCTGAGCGAGGAGCTCACGAGGATGATCTGAAAGACACGGGTCAGGAGATGCGTTTGCACTCTTCGAGGCCACTGCCTGCAGCGGGCTCCCCGCAGCCCCCAGAGGCAACTGGCCCAGCCGACACTTGGCTCCAGACTTCCCGCCTGCAGAGCCCGGACGGCAGATTCCTGCGGTTCGGAGCCCTGTTTGCGGTACTTCGTTACGGCCGCCCCAGGACACTGACTTGTCCAGTGAGAGCTCTGCAAGGGCTGGGGCAGGGGGTGGGGAGTGCCCGGAGGAGGCTTATTGTGAAGAGCGCCGGGAGCAGGGGCCTGAGGGAGGCTGCCTCGTCCTAGCTGGAGGCTTCGGGGTGGAGTCGGAGCCCACCCTCCGTATTCTCCCCCTGACCTCAAGCCCAGCATTGGGTCGCGCTGGAGATGACGGGAGATGCATACGTCTTTGAGTGGCCCCGACTCCACTCCGACGTGACACTGATGGCAAGGCGCCCCCCGAGAGGACGAGGGGCACCTCCACCACGCGCAGCCCCCAGCCCCCACCCCCCGAGGTCCCTTCTCGTTTGCCTTCCCTCCAGGTTCCTCTTCTCACAGGTCCAAGCCCTGCCGGACTGTGTGTGAGGATTGTCCCCCGTGTCACAGAAAGGCCAGGACAGGCCAGCCAAGGGTCAGAACAGGGCGGCCCTGGGGCCACTCGGCAGAATGACAGGGCCCTGCGGAGGGACACACACGAGCTCCCGGAGCCGAGGCTGAGTGAAGAGCACCGGAACGCAGGGGGAGGAGCACCGGAACGCAGGGGGAGGAGCACCGGAACGCAGGGGCAGGAGCACCGGAACGCAGGGGGAGGGGCTGGGAGCCACTTGGTCCCGCCCCCGCCCCCCAGCACCATGGCCCCGCCTCCCGCTCCATCAGAAGAACCATTCCCCGCACGGAAGCCGGGGGACTCTCCTACACACGGACCTCGTAGAACCGTCACGGCTCTTCACAGCCCCAGGAGATGCCGACTCCATCATGGGGGTCCTAGGACCCTCCCGACCGCCTCCCTCCCAGCCTCACATGCGGCCTGGCCTTGCCTGGCAAGGTCCACATCCCCGCCCGTGCCCCTTCCCACCTGGGCGCACACCCTGGGATGGCTTTGCCCTCAGGCTGGTTGGCGCTCCTGCTGGAAGGCTGCTGGGGGCCCAGGACTTGTCCTCAACACTCTCACCCCATTTCATGGAAGAGGCCTCCTGCACGGGGACTGGAGCCCTGTCGGGTCGGGGGTACACTGTGGAGGTCACTACTGATGCCCTCCGCTCCCCTCCCCACAGGGCCTGGGGGTTCCACATGCAGGATGAGGGAGTGAGTGAATGAATGAATGACGGAAGGAATGAATGAATGAGGGAAAGAATGAACGAGGGAATGAGGAATGCACTAGGGGTTGGTGGAGCAGGGGGCTGGGCACACACACTCCGTCTTTGGGTAACCCAGCTCAAATTCCGTATCTGTGTGACCAGTGCCTTCTGTGCTCCTTGTCTGTACAATGGGAAATGACAGGCTGAGCCCGCCATGGAGGTCTGATATGAACGCGACAGCCGGCCTGCATTACATTCCGACTGTCCACGTGTCGCTGTCCCCCATGCTTGGCAGGTGGGGAGACTGAGGGCAGGCGACCCCCTGTGGTCACAGAGCCACGATGGGTAGGGCCGGGGTCAGTGGCGATTCCACACAGGGCGGGGTTTTAGCTGGGCTGGAGCTGGCAGCCTGGGTTGAACTAGCCTGGCCCAAGATGAGCTCAGCTTTCCCTGGGAGGGAAAGTACAATGAGATGCCCCCGGAATGACTTTCCCAAACCCCGACATGCCTCTGGAAGACAACGAAGCATGTGGAGCATAAATCGATGAGCTGCATGAAACTCCTGTTTCTTGTGAACAAAGGATACACCAGTGTGTTCCTTCTTTCCAAGGAAACCTTACTGGGCTCCTGGGTGAGGTCATTCACTTTCAGCAGAAAGCCTTCTGTCCCCCCAGCAAGCAGAGGGGCTTGGAGCTTGATTCCTTGTGACTCTGATCCCTGAAAGGGGGACACGTGCTCGGAGATGTTCTTCATGGTGTGGTTTACATGCAGGGAAAAATGGGAGGGGGTGGCGGAGATGGTTAGGGGAGCCAGAGAGCGTGTACAGATGTTTCCATGGTGTTTAGTGACAAGAGAACTAATGCACTCACACACAAAAAAGCAGGACCTTATAAGCAAGTTCAGTTTCTGTACATTTCCCATTGACAAAACTGCAAGGATGTATATAATAGTTTTGTCATGGTAGGCGTAGAAAAGTAAGTGTGATTTTGTCAGTGGAAAATGCATAGAAAGAAGGGTGGAAGGATTATTACTCAGCCATAAAAAAGAATGAAACTTGCCATTTGTGACAACCCAGATGGACTTGGAGGGCATTATGCTAAGTACAGTAAATCGGACGGAGAAAGCAAATACTGTGTGATCTCACTTATATGTGGAATCTAAGAAGAAAAAGAAAAAAAAAAAGCTCACAGATACAGAGAAGAGACTGGTGGTAGCAGAGGTGGGGGATTGGGGATGGGCAAAATGGGTGGGTGGGGTCGAAAGGTACAAATGCCCGGTTATAAGATGAAGAAGCCCTGGGGAGGGACTGCAGCACGCTGAGAATAACCAACAAAACTCTACTGCACATTTGAAAGTTGCTAAGAGAGTAGATCTTAAAAGTTTCATCACACAAAGAATTCTGTAACTATGTAAGGGGACCAATATTGCCTAGAGTTGTTGTGGTTATCATTTCACAATGTGAACAAATTTTATTATGTTGCACTTCTGAAACTAATATTGCTTGTCAGTTACAGCTCTGTTTTTTAAAAAGAGAAAGGAAAGAAACACAGGGGGTTATTAATAGTGGTTAGTCTTAAGTGGTGGGGTTAAGATTTTTTTAAAATTTGAAATAAACTTTTTAGCTTAGAATAGTTTGATATTTTTGAAGATTTTTTTTTGATGTGGACCATTTTTGCAGTCTGTGTTGAATTTGTTACAATATCGCTTCTGTTTTAGGCATGTGGGGGTCATCTTAGCTCCTCAACCAGGGATTGAACCTGCACCCCCTACACTGGAAGGCAAAGTCTTAACCGCTGGATGGCCAGGGAAGTCCCAAACAGTTTTAGATTGATGGAAAAGTTGCAACGGTAGTACAGGACACTCCCACACAGCGCATACCCCGCTTCCTCTATTACTGATAGCCGACATCAACATTATGTGTTTGTCACAATAAGGACCCAACATCGACACGTTGGTTGTATCTAAACACGCACTACATTTCACCCGTTTTCCGCTGATGTCTTTCTCTGTCCCTGTGCCAGGTTCCCACGTGACCCTTAGTTGCCACTTCTCCTCGGGCTCCTCTAGGCTGTGACACTTTCTCAGATTTCCCTTGTTGTTGATGACCTTGGCAGTTTTGAGGAGGACTGGCTGGATATTTTGTAATTGTGTCTCCGTTGGGGTTTGTCTGCTGTTTTTCTCTTGCTGATGCTGAGGTTCTGGGTTTGAGGGAAAGAGCCGGGGAGTAGGGGAGGTTCTAGGTTCCCTGATCACAGGGGTAGGGACTTAACTCCTTTTGCTCCCTCCAGCATCCAGCACATGTCTGACCTCGAGCTGTGGGTCAACCCAGGCCTGCAGGATTTTTACCTAAATCATGCAAGAATTTAGGTTGCCCAGGGTTTATGGGAGCAGAGCAGGGGAGGAGCAGAGCGGGGACGTCAGATCCAAGTGCAGAACAAAAGGAGGGTTTGGGAGGAGGCGACGCCCAGATGAGCTTTGAAGAATGAACGGGAATTTGATCCAGACCTGGGGAAGGGGGTTCTCAGACAGAGAGGCCAGCAGGACCGAAGACAAGCAGATGGGGGTCCCTGCTGAGACCGTTCATGTCCTCCTCCCACGTGTGTACTGTTCCCTCTGGCTGGAGTGCACAGCAGGACCGAGACCCCCCCATCTCCGACCTCACCACTCACAATGAAGAATCAGATTTCCAGATTTTTTAAATGTCACAAAATCCATGTGTGATAAAATGAAAATTTTTGAAGTTTTCTGAGCCCTGAGTTCTGGGCAACTTCACCAAGGCTGAATGTTTCTCATTTATTTTTCATGTGCCTGCTTTGCGGTGCCCCCAGCTTGAGTTCAGCCTGTTTTTATGGTGGGACATCCTCTTCTTTTCCAGTGCTTCTCCAATACCTCTTTATCCGGCACAGCTAATTTCGAAGGTCACCTCCTCCAGGAAGACGTCCATGATATACATCCTCCAACAGTTTTTCTCATCCCTCCTCTGCCCCTTCCCCAGCATCTCATGTGTTCATTGGCTCCAGTCTAACATTCCTAGGGTTCTCTCTGTGAGTCTGCCTTTCCCTCCAGGCGGGGAGGCTGTGCAGCCTGGCAGGGCGCAGTCCTCGTCCTTGCCATTCAGCCCAGAGGATGGGTGTTGGCATTCCCACACAGAATGAGGTCCCTGGGCACAAAGTCGCCTCTCCATGACAACCCTCAGTTACAGCTAAGGCCCTGTTCATGGTGTCACCCAGGCAGAAGGAAAAGGAACCTGAGGAAGTGATTCTGGCCAGGGGCCCAGCAATCTGGATCACGGGCTATTTTTGGCCTCAGAGTGGGACAAGCCAGGAAAGACGGGGGAAGAAGAAAGTGCTGACAAGGAAAGGATTATTGGAGCAAAGAAAACAAATCAATTAGCATCGTGCAGAGAGGAGGCTGGCAGATTGTTCCTCCAAATTGGGAACCAGACTATTTTCAATGGTGTGTTTTCACTGCTTACTATTCTGGGGAAACATATGGTACCCGAGCGAGGTTCTGGGGGCCTGCAAGGCTGGATGCCTCAAAATCAGAGGCAACTCAGTTAAAGGGAACTATCTGATAGATTCACTGGACTAACAGCCAGCCCATATGAAGCCTGAGTTTCAGGGTCTAATTTGCCAGGCCACGTACATGGTGCAAACATGGGGCCCCTTGTTCAAAGAGAATCAGGAATTTCAAGATGGGACCAGCAGAGCATCAGACCAAGCATGGATTCTCCTGAGATGGCTTGGAGAGTGGACTCTTCCCAGAGCTATTTGGTTAATAAGCTCCAGGACCAGTGGTAGCAGCATCCTTGGAGACTGTCAGACTCACGGTGCCTTGAGTCCCAGGTGCCCTCCCTTGGGTGGGGGGGTGCTGCCTTAGGTCACAGGTCCTGCTCATTTCGGCCCTGTGCCCAACTCCAAGCACGCTGGCGGTCCTGGCCTCTGCTCCCCGCCAAGTGACAAGGAAATAACCAGCGGCACCAGAACCCTGCTCTCAGCCTCCTACTCATCCCATCCACTGCAATGCTGCCCCGTAGGATGGAGGCACCCACGACAGCCCCGGAGTCCAGGGAGGCCACGCCACTCATGGACACGGAGGCCACAGCAGAGGCCTGCCAGCGCGGGGGCAGTGCAGGCTCTGGAGGCCTCACCCCTCCAGAGCTGGAGGTGAGGAGCTGGCCTCACCCCTCCTTTGCTCCTGCAAGCTGTGCAACCTTGGGCAAATCACTTCACGTCTCTGAGCCTGTTTCCTCCCCTGTAAAATGAAGATAGGATTCCCACGGCAGAGGTGACTGGAAGAGATAAAGGAAGCAAAGTGCATAACAGGCTGAGATGACAGCGGGTTTATTCTCGTGGTATTTTATTCTAAAGAAGCTGGGTTCACCAAGCATCTCCTTGGGTCAAGGCCCTGGAGCTGAGGCAGCTCAAAGGCGGTGGTGAGAAGGACAGTATAGGAGGCACATGGCAGGAAGCTCCAGGACAGATGAGGACAAAGGCCAACAAGCTGTCCCCAGGGTGACGAGCTCTTTCTCTAAGGGGTGAGAGTAAGGCCAGGGCATGTGGGTTTGACTGCCTCCCTGTGTACCCTGAGCTGCCCTTGCCCCAGTGCAGGCCTGGCCTGGGGTCGAGGGTTTCCTGCAGGTGGCGTCACCTGAGCTGGGTCTTGAAGGATGAATAGGAGTTTGCTAGGGGAACCAGTGATGGTGGAGTTCGGGGGAACAGCACATTGATGCTGAGCGGGAATGACCCTTGTTTTGAAGAGAGTCACCTGCTTGGGGATTTGGTTTTCGGTCACATTACTGACATGTGCTTTATTGGATATGCTCCACCCACACCAAAGTAGCCTGGATGTCGGTGGGTCGGTCTACCAGATTTGCTCCCCTGCATAGGATTTGTGGTAGAAATGGGGTGGGGGAGGCCTGACCCTGGGCAGTGGGCACAGAGGAGGGCCAGTCCTGTGCAGGACACGAATACGAGTCACTGTGACGCGGAGTGGCAGGAGCTGCCATGAAGCTGGCCTGCAGCACGGGTGTGGGCAGAGAGCTCCCTGTGGTCCGCTGCAGGCGAAGGGGCATGGGGCTGGGGTGCTTGTCTCCCTGAGGCTAAGTTCCCCAGGCCTGCAGCCTCTGTGCCTCCCCCAGAGCCTCTGTCTGTGTTAAAACAGATCGATTAGCTCTCTCCGCCAGGTGTTCTGGGTGGGAAGCCTGCACAGAGACCCGGCCTTGGAGGCCTAAAAATTAACAACCCTTCTGTCATTTCCCTGCCAAGCCCGGCAGGTGTCCCCAGGGTCCCACTCGCACCTGGTTGGAGAGACGCAGGAAGTACTAAGCAGGGTAGCTCTGGGGCGGCGCAGCAGGGGCAGGTGGGGGTGGTGTGAATTGCTGACTGCACTTCGCGGTCACTGCAGACCTGCTAAGCTTAGGTGTGATCATTCCCATTTCTCAGATGGGAAAGCAGAGGCCAGAAGGCCTCGTGGAAGTTTGTACTGTCAGCCAGGTTTGCACCCAGCACTTCCTGCATCATTCATCCACACCACATCATGACCAGTGATGTGACTGCGTCAGCCCAGAACGTGGAAACGACATGAGGCAACGGGCCTGGGTGGGTCTAGACAGATTCGCTCCTCCGTCCCCCACCACCGCTCTAAAGACTATTAGGCGTGGCTTCCAGACTGCAGGTCAGTCCTGAATTTGGGGGATTTCTGATCCCATAGACCGCAGAGGAAGACCGGGATGGTGGGGGAGGCAGGCTTTCTGTCCATCTTCATCTTTGTTTCCCCTGCTTGGTCCACCATTCTATTCTCTGAGGCCATTCACGCACCCATGCACCTATGCTTCAGACCGCAAGCTGGGAGATGAATCTCACCGGAGCCTGGCCGCCAGGGAGCCCATAGCAGACAAGGGGAGTTGTTGAATGATGTGAGCCGTGCACTGGGACAGGCGGTCCTGAGAAGGGGCTGGAATGGAGGCGAGCTGTGCGCTCCCGGCAGGAGTGGGTCAGCGTCGGCCAAGTGCAGAGAGGTCCCCCAGGAAGGGCAGAATGTGCAAGATGCCGATGTGGGCCTCCCACGACCAGGTCAGGAGGTTTGCCTGAACCTGGCACCCTGCACGCCCTTCTGGGACCCTTCGACATGGGCCTGCCCCTCCCTGCCTGCCCGGATCGTGTCCACCTGGCCTCCCGCTCAGACCTGCCCTGCCTGAGTCACCCTGCATGAACCACGTGTGGTCCCACCTGCCAAGTCGCCTCCGCTGGTGCCCTGCTGAGCTTCCATTCCCCCATCTCCTCCAAAAGGTGGTGCCAACATCCCAGTCTGCCTCGCAGCGTAAACCCTAGCTCTGAAACCTTGAGTTAAAAAAGGAAAACAAACAGCAACCAGCAAGTGGTTCTCACCTCTGCCAGAGCTCTGGCTGGGTACGCCACAGATCTTGGGTTTCCCTTCAGACTCTTTATCAAGGAGAAGACTTGTTTTTCATCTTCTCTTTACCAAGTGGAGCCCTCAGAGGCTTCCTTCCGCATCCCCGGGGATGGGGGTCCTCAGGAAATTTCCTTCGTATTTAAAACCCAATCGTCCAGTGCATTCCTTGCCAGACAGATGCGCCCAGCTGGGGACACAGGAAACTGGGCTTTGATGCCCGGAGAGGGAGACAGTGGAGACAAACAAATACAGCAGCATCCGCCCCCTGGGTCTCAAATTAGAATCTGTGCACAGCATCTTACATACACCAGTGTGAGTCATCATGAGCGAGAATAACTCTGCTACTCGGCAAGGAGAACGCGCGGATGAATGCCTCTCGCTGGGCTATTCAGCACACACTCGGATTGCTACCCAGGGTGTTAGCAGAAAGTTACTCCACGTGACGGCTTTCAGTCTGGGGGACGCCGAGAGAAAGCAGAGCCTGGCGGAGATGCCACTCTACTGGGTAACCTTGGGCTCGTCTCTCTCCTCACCTTCAATTCAGAAACAATCGTCTGTTCTGGGCTGAGGTCCTAAATTAGGTGCCACGTGTGAAACTGTGGCAGAAATAGAAGGGCTCTTCATGGCTTTTGTGCTTTCTTAAGCCAGAAAGTAGGAAGTGACAGGCAACTCGCTCCAGTATCCTTGACTGGAGAATTCTCTGGACAGAGGAGCCTGGCTGGCTACAGTCCATGGGGTCGCAAAGAGCCAAACACAATAGAGCACGCAGGCAATCCAGAAATATCTATTCTTGAAGAAGTCACAGATCATCGGAATTTGTGCAAATACAAGTGTGTGGTGCTGTGTCCCTGCTTGAAACCCTCAGGGCCTCTGCTGCCGGGGCTCCTGGGTCTGATGTTCACGACTCGCCCCAGTGACCTCACCCGGCTGACTTTACTCCCCAGCACCAGCCCAGGTCCAGACCTCAGACCATGTCCACATCCCCAGATGTCCGCTGCACCCTCACACTTCTTTGCCCTGGGAAGCCCTGGCTGTCTTCTCTCTGACCGCAGTGAGGAAGCGGGCCTGGAGGGGGCAGGCCAGAGGCTGACTAGGAGGACTCAGGGGTTGTCAGCTGAGATAAGCTGGTGGCCTGGGCTGGGGCAGACATCATGCAACTGGAGGGGAGCGGGCGGGTGTCCGTGACATTTCATGGTCAGAGTTCAGTGGGTTTGGTGAAGGAAATAGAGGGAGAAATAACGGAACACTAAGCGCTTGGCTCGGGCGGGTGTGTGGACGCTGGTACCGCTGGTGGACATGAGGACCAGCCAGTGAGGGGGAGGGCTGGCTTAGGGGATGAAGATGGGCCCAGGGTGAGCCTCACGCTGGGGCTGAGCTTCCTGAGGGTCACCCCAGATGGATAGAGGAGCTCGGGGTTGGTACTTGGGGTAAGTTCAGCAGAGAAACCTGCCCTGGGGTAGGCCTTTGGAAGGTCCATGCTCAGACATGTGACTGGGGGTCCTGGGAGTGGAGGACCCTCCCAAGGAGTGAGAAAAGAACTGGCCAGGGATGGGGACCAGAGAGACCACTGCAGAGAGGTGCCTACGGGGAGGGCCCTTCCCCTGGGCCTTACGGCTGAGGGGGAGAGACAGAGAGTAAAGCAAATGCTGGAACACGATGATTTCAGACAGTGAGACTCACTACGAGAAAAATAAAATGAGGGGATTAAACGACTGTATGTATATACCTATGTCCATGTGTACATACACACACAAGCTTGTATGTATGTGTGACCACGAGAAAAATAAAATCAGGTGATTAAACGACTGTGTGTATATGCCTGTGTCCATGTGTATATACACACGTAAGCTTGTATGTATATATGACATGAGAAAAATAAAATCAGATGATTAAACGACTGTGTGTATATACATGCGTCCATGTGTATATACACACACAAGCTTGTATGTATGTATGACCACGAGAAAAATAAAATCAGGTGATTAAACGACTTACCCGTGTCCCTGTGTATATACACACACAAGCTTGTATGCATATATGGCACACAGGCATTCATATATGTTTGTATAAAGAGATACATACACATGAATATGGGCTTCCCCAGAGGTGCAGACGGTAAAGAATCTGCCTGCAATGCAGGAGACCGGGGTTTGATCCGTGGGAAGATCTCCTGGAGAAGGGAATGGCAGCCCACTCCAGTATTATCAACTGGAGAATCCCATGGACAGAGGAGCCTGGCGGGCTACAGCCCATGGGGTGGCACAGAGTCGGGTACGACTAAGGGACTAACACACGTGAATGAGCATCTGTGGAAAGGTGAATGGAGCAGCCCAGAAGGATAAAAGCACTGTTTCCGGCTGATGAGACTGCGGGTGTTAAGTTTTTCTGTCTCACTGTTTCTACTTCCGTTTTTACTATGTCACGTTTACCTAAGATGGGAGAGGTACTCAGTACATATCTGTGGGATCAACAGATACATTTTCATCAATTAATATTTTAAGATGAAAGTGTGCTGAATGTACTATCAGAAAAGAACAATATATACTTTACGAAAAGAAGAACTGGCTTGCAGGCAAAGGCCTAAGAATGTATGTGCAGTTCTCTATCGAGTGAACAAGATAGGAAGATAGTTTTTTTAAATGAAGGTTTACTTTTAGAAAATCATGAACAGTTATTAATATGTTAAATTGTATTTCCTTTTCTCTCTCTGCCCAGAGTCCAACCATCATCCATCCATCCATCTATCCATCCACCATGCATGCCTCCATCCAACCGTCATCCATCCATCTATCCATCATCCATCCACCCATCCACCCACCCATCCGTCCATCATCTACCCATCCATCTGTCCATCATGCATCCACCCATCCACCCATCCGTCCATCATCTACCCATCCATCTACTCATCCCTCATCCATCCATCCACCTAGCCATTCATTCAATCTTCCTTCCTCCCCTCCCTCCCTCCCTTTCTGCCTCCTTCCCTCTTCCAATTCACTATTCATCCTCCATCCATCGACCCAGTAAAAGTGGCTTTGGGGAGAGGCTGTACGAGCATATAGGAAGAGAGTGCCGCACACTTTGAGCCCTGCGCACTCTTTAGTCACCGGCTGTAACCATCATCACGCAGCCCAACACTCAACCCACCCTTCTTGACGTGGGCACCAGAGGCTTGTGCCTCCCAGTCTTGTCTCTGCATAAAGTTGAACTCCATCAAGTAGGGGTGGGAAAGCAAAAAGGAGATAACATTTACTGAACATGTACTCTGCACTGCCTCGGCTCCCCTGGTGGCTCAGCTGGTAAAGAATCTGCCTGCAATGTGGGAGACCTGGGTTTGATCCCTGGGGTTGGGAAGATTCCCCGGAGAAGGGAATGGCTACTCACTCCAGTATTCTGGCCTGGAGAATTCCATGGACTGTATGGTCTGTGGGGTCACAAAGAGTTGGGCACGACGGAGCGACTTTCACTTTACTTTGCTCCAGGCCCTGCACTAGGCACCAGCCTTTTATCATCTTATTTTCCCAACAGCCACAAGGCGGGAGGGGTTTTTGTTTCTATTTTAAAGACAGAAATAGGAGCTCAGAGGGTGAAATGAGCCGCTCCAGCCTGCACCGTCTGCGTGCCTCTGCCCTGGCACAGAGCCGACTCTGGTGCTGAGAACCCTTGTCCTGCTTCTGTGTCGAGATCGACAAGCATCCAACACAATTTAGTAAAGCATCCACTCAAACACAATTACAGAATTGATTGTCAGGAAAGGATTGGTTCAGTTTTAATTACCAACCTGACAATCACTGAAATGCCAAGAAACATCCCCAAGAACATCTGTAAATTGAATGAAGAGGCAGACCTTTTCCCTTTGGCTGGATGCTGACTTGGAAGATCTCGTGTCTGATCGATAGTAACCAGATAAGGCGAAACTATCACAGGACCTATAAAAACAACTCGTTGCCAATATTTTAGAGCTGCGGCTTATATATATAATTTTGTCTGTAACATTCGGGAAATATGAGGCCCCCATCTCACCCATAATTATTGATGATCTGAGTTCTCTACAGGCGCTGACGCTGAGGCTCTGGAGTGAGTAGGGTGTAATTGTTCTGTTTGGCTGTCTGAGGATGTTTTGCAAACCTAAAAAGCCTACTTGCTGGATGGAGGGTGGTGGACGGTTAATTCTCTGGAGTGACTGTGTTTGGGGAAATTGTCTTTTATCAGGACAGTTGTATTAACAATGCATGATCAGATCTGTGCACAATTTGCTCATTCATCTGCCCCTAACTGACCAGCAGAATGCGAGGGAATGATCTCCGTGCCTTCTCCAGGCTGCGTTTTCCAGGCTGGCTTGGGGAGCCTCCAGGGTACAGATGACAGCGTTTGACTGTGGAGTGACTGTGGAATCTCCAAAGGCTCTCTTTCAGTATGTGTGATTAGAGACCAAGATTATTACTGCCATGCTTGTTGGGGAAAGCACGGCCAAAGCCATGGTCCATCAGTGCAGGGACTATTGATGTTCTGTGCTCGGAGAAGCCAGTAAGGACAGAGCAGAAAGGAGCAGTACTGTAGCTTCCTCGTATCTGTGGGAGGAGGTTGACTCTACCAGGGGAGCCCCAGTCAATGGCCTGTAGCAGAAATCACCTGGATCGTGGTTTTCCTGAATGAGACACTCCTGCCTCATGTGGAGCGGATAATAGCATTGGTAATAATCCTCAGTCAGTTCAGTCGCTCAGTTATGTCCAACTCTTTGCGACCCCATGGACTGCAGCACACCAGGCCTCCCTGTCCTTCACCAACTCCTAGAGTTTGCTCAAACTCATGTCCATCGAGTCGGTGATGCCATCCAACCATCTCATCCTCTGTCATCCTCTTCTTCTCCTGCCTTCAATCTTTCCCAGCATCAGGGTCTTTTCCAATGAGTCAGTTCTTCTCATCAGGTGGCCAAAGTATTGGTGTTTCAACTTCAGCATCAGTCCTTCCAATGAATACTTAGGGCTGATTTCCTATAGGATGGACTGGTTGAATCTCCTTGCAGTCTGAGGGACTCTCAAGAGTCTTCTCCAACACCAGAGTTCAAAAGTATCAATTCTTCGGCGCTCAGCTTTCTTTATGGTCTGATTCTCACATCCATATATGACCACTGGATAAACTGTAGCTCTGACTGGATGGACTTTTGTCCACAAAGTAGTGAGCCATGCTGTGTAGGGCCACCCAAGATGGACAGGTCATGGTGGAGAGTTCTGACAAAATGTGGTCCACTGGAGAAGGGAATGGCAAGCCACTTTAATATTCTTGTCTTGAGAACCCCATGAACAGTATGAAAAGGCAAAAAACAATCCTATGTGTCATTTATCAAGCACTTACTGTGTGCCAGGCACTTATACTGAATACTTGACTCATGTTTTCAACGATCCTCTGATGAGGTGGTTGTTGTTATTATCCCTGTTTGATGGATGAAGTGAATCCCAGAGAGGGCAGTGACCTCAGGTCACATGGTGGGAACTGACCCGAGATGCAACCCAGGCAGCTTCCTTCCTACACACTGCAAAGATGGGGGGAGCATGTTGCTGAGGTTAGGGGCTATAGGCTACAGAGATGAGGGGTGCATGCTGCAGAGATGGTGGGGGCGCTCACGGCCCTTCCCTTGCTCTTTGCTTGTGCATCACAGAACCCATGTTGGCCAGTGTGAGGACAGAGGAAGCACAGCCTAGGTGTCCTTGCCTTCATGGAGCACACCGTCCAGTATGAGACGTGACCAAAGAAGTGCTCAAATGAGCGGCTCTGGGCTCTGGGCAGGGCCCCAACCCTTGACGAGGGGGTGGGGTGGGGAGAGGGGGCCCTGGCAAGAATACAGAGAGAGGGAGCCGGCCGGGTCCCGCAGGATGGGATGCAGAGGTGGGAGACGGGGAAGAGAGGACCACAGGCAACGTGGAGAAGGGAGACTTGGGGGCTGGATGCCCACTGGGCGGGGCAACAGGGAGTCTCCTGCCTGGGGTGCTGGGAGGAAGCAGTGAGCCACACAGACCTGGGACTGCCCTGGTGGCACTGACGGTCTTTAAAGGAGAAAAGCCTGGGGAGGAGACTGAGAAGTGGGCACAGAGGCGAGATGAGAGCAGAGAGCACAGGCCCAGGGGGCCTGGGCCCGAGGGGGTGGGCATGCGGGCAGCTCAGACAGGGGAGGGTGGAGCAAGCACCATGACTGTCACAGGTGGGTGTCCCTGTCACAGGTGTGTGTGTCCCTGGTTACCGCCGACTGTCACAGTGGTGTGTCCCTGGGTACCGCCGACTGTCACAGGTGGGGTGTCCCTGG
>NW_024070187.1:112570972-112597946 GCF_014754425.2 Oryx dammah | reverse complement strand
ACCACCGACTGTCACAGGTGGGGTGTTCCAGGGAACCACCGACTGTCACAGTGGTATGTCCCTGGGTACCACCGACTGTCACAGGTGGTATGTCCCTGGGTACCACCGACTGTCACAGGTGGTATGTCCCTGGGTACCACCGACTGTCACAGTGGTATGTCCCTGGGTACCACTGACTTTCACAGGTGGGGTGTCCCTGGGTACCAATGACTCACAGGTGGGTGTCCCTGGGTACCACCGACTGTCACAGTGGTGTGTCCCTGGGTACCACCGACTGTCACAGGTGGGGTGTCCCTGGGTACCACTGACTGTTACAGGTGGGGTGTCCTGGGGCACCAATGGCTGTCACAGACAGGGTCCTGGGGGCACTGGTGTTCCTGGGGGAAGGGTGATGCAGAGATGGTGCCATCTGCCACCCCTTCTTTCTGTCTCTTGACCATGTTCCATCAGGCATCAGTGAATTTTTCTGCTCCTTCGGGACAAGGAGTGGCCCTGGGGGCTGACCCACAGCTCCTCTCAGAACAGACGCCCCATAAGTGGTGGGTGAATTGAGCAAACTCTCGGTGATGATGGGAGACACCAGTCATCTGTCTTGTCAGTTTCTTCTCCTCCTCCAACTGCAGATGAATGATGATTTAATTAAAGTTCCCAGGGCAGCAGCCCTGCACCAGCAGGCTCCTGAGGGCTTGGGATCATGTGGAGACCGAGGTGAACTCAGGCTCTGATCTCCTGGGGCAACCACTAGTGTCGATGTTTCTGGATGGAGAAGTATGGACGTCCATCCTGCACGAAGGCTCCCGGAATCCTCCCCATGGCCCTCAAGGTGGAGGCCTGGCTGTACCTGTCGCAGAGGCACAGACCAGAGACAATGGGGGTGGGGGGGCAGATCTCAAGACACAGAGACACCCAGAAATAGGTGGCCCAGGCCGAGTCGCAGAGCCTCAGGGCTGACTGCAGCCCCAGCTGAACTGGCATAGTCTCTAATGATGGAAGTGCTGTGACTAGCCCCTGTCCCTCTGCTGGATACCACGTGACAAGGGGGGTCCCACCCCCACTCACTGGACCAGCATGCTTTCTGATGCTGCAATCACCACAATAACACCCCTTCCCCCTTTCTTGGTTACCTCCGGTGATGAGGGGCTCCCTACCTCACTGATTGTGTGTTTGTTTTTAAAAACAAGCTCAACCCTACAGACACACAACAAAGAGCTTGGGAGTCTGGCAGAGCTACGCTGACTTCTGGCCAAGCACGTACTGCAGCATGACCTGAATCAGTTCAGCGACCCTGGGATCCCAGAGCCCACCCTTTAAGCCCATCCTTGCTCCCCTGTCTGGCCTGGTCCTTCCACTGGAGCCTCAGGATGAGGAGGGAAGGTGGGTGGTGGGAGGAGGCCTTGGGAGGAGCATGGTGGTCCCGACCTGCCCCTGCAGCTTCTCTGTGGCATCTCTCCCTTGAGAGTTGACCTGGGTGAGGGGCTGCACTCAGGGGAGGGGGTGAGTATATCCTACTCAGGTCAGAATATCATTAAAACGCCACAGCATCCCTGATCACAGACCTGCTGTCAAAACGTGCAGCTGTGACAATGTACAGATGTCACCAAACCAGGCAGCAACCGTGGCAATAACAGTCATCATAGCAATAGCAATAAGAGTAACAGCCCCGGTGGACACCCAGTCCGGGCCGACGCTACTCTGAGTGCTTCATCTGTGACTGGTCGCTGGTCCCCCCCCACCAAGAATCTGTTCTGTCATTGTGTCCAGTTTCCAGTGAGGTTAACCCCTTGCCCTGAGGTCTCCCCGCTCACGTGAGGCTGAGCTGCTGACAGGGACGTTCCAGGCCACTAGGCCGAGCTGCCTTCTCTGATCTGACCTATTGATAGGATTTCTGTATAAGATTTTTTTCAGCAAAAATATAGATGTTTGAAAAAGAGACATACTTCCCCATGCTTGGTTCTGTCCAATCACCACTGTGCAACACACACACACACATAAACACACACACATACACACACACACACACACACGCATACACACACACATGCATACACACACCACATTTTATAAACCAGGGGAAGGAGCATTTAAGGAAAGCTTCTTGGGGAGAATTGAGAAGATTGCTCTGCTCCATGTAGGGAGCACCGCCCATGGGTAGGTTCTGGGATGAGCAGACTGCCCTCATCTCTGCTGGACTGGCCACCCCACCCAGGGCAGACACAACCACCCCCCGTCACTGGGGAGGCACTTGAGGTTCAGAGGACCTGGGGGTCCCTTCTCCACATCGGTCAGAGCTGATGGGACCCAGATCTGTGTGTCTGTCCCATCCACAGCCAGTTACCTCCCTCTCTGCTGGCCACTGCCCATCGGGGTCTCCTGCTGGTGGATTAACTACAGGGGTGGCAGACAGGAGAAGGATCGGGGACAGGGGCCACTCAGAGTGGCCTGGAATCCTCGGAGCATCCTCCTGGATGAGAAGCAGGTGAGCTGGCGATGACGTGTGCCAGGGCCTTCAGTCCCGGCCGGCTCCTGGCCAACCCCCAGGCCTGTACTTCAGCGTCTCATCTGAAGAAGAGGGCAGAGGCCTCTCGCCCTGCCACCCTCAGGCCGGCCTGTGGGAACCGAGACAAAGCCAGCTGTGTCACAGCATCAAGCTTGTAACACACGCCTGTCCAGACGGCGCCCCGAGCCTCATGGCTGATGGTGTGTTGAGTCCCAGACCCAGTGTTGGCCACCAACAGCTCACAGCTCAGCCCTTCCCGAGCAAACTGCCTGCAGTCTATAGGGGCCTCAGCCTGGAGATTTACACGCTCCCCTGGAGAACCCCAGACAGTGCCCCATGGACAGGGGAAGGCTGTCCCCACCTCAAGGAGGAGCACCCCTGAGCTGACCGTGGACCCGACCTGGCCAGGCTCAGCCTGAGGGCACGTCCCTCCTCGTCCACTTCTCCCTTCGGCCCATCCCCCAGGGGCCCCCGCTCAGGGTCACGTGCACCCAATCCCTGCCTCAGGCTCTGCTTCTGGGAACCTGATCTAAGGCTGCTGCCTTCTCTCCAAGCCGTGGGCTCCGGAGGCGGGGCCAGGTCCGGGAGAGCAGGGACCGGCCACGCTGTCCCTGTGGCTCTGGCACACACCAGGAAGGACTCCTCGGACATGGGTTGCAAGAAGCAATCAGGACCCGTTGTGAAAATTTGGGTTCATAAGAGGCTGAAAAGTGCCAGAGACCAGTGTCTGTGGCATGGGGTCTGGAAAATCATTGCTGTCAGCAAAAGTCCAGGCGAAATGCCTCACATTTTAACACTGGGTGTGTGTGTGTGTGCGTGTGTGAGCCGCTCAGTCGTGTCTGACTCTAGCTTGCCAGGCCCCTCTGTCCATGGCATTTCCCGGGCAAGAATACTGGAGTGGGTTGCCATCCCCTTCATCAGGGATCTTCCCTACCCAGGGATCAAACCTAGGTCTCCCACATCACAGGCAGATTCTTCACCATCTGAGTCACCACCAAGGAAAACAGCAAACGGTGGTATTGTGAGAGGGGCTGGTCTGGGAAAGGTCTTCTCCAACCAACTCCATCCTTCCAGCAGCTGAAGTGGTTTTGGGGTTGGGAAGGGCCGCATGGCTCCCAGCACCGGGGGCAGGGGGGGCACTCCCCACCCGCGAAGTGGGGGAGAGTCAGGATCAGGGTGAGTGGGGGAGGCGCTGGCAGTCTGCTGAGACCACTTTTATTTTTCTCGGTGTGATGTCCTGACGTGGCTGTAAAATCACACACACACATAAACGTGCAAACGCGCACACACAAGTACATTCCTAAAAGCGGCCCCTAACACGGGTGCACGACGACGTCTGGGTACCAGCCGGACACTTGCTCTTGGCAGAGCCCCCGGACTCCCTTGGGACAGCGGCAGGAAAATCTCACCAGCTGGTTTCACGTGGGGATTTGGGACCCAGAGGGCACATCCCGGAGTCCAAATGCCTCACATTACAGTCGACGACGCTAGCATCCGAGGAGCGGGGGCCACCTCCCCACAGTCCACAGAGCTGAGCCGAGGCCCTGGCTGCCTGATGCTGAGTCCAGGACAGGAGACTCTGCCCTGTCTCCGAGCATTGACTCCAGAGGTGCCTGGTCAGAGTGAGGTCCTGCTGGCCCAAAGCTTCCAGGCTGCTCTAAGAGAAATGCCTGCTGGAGGCATGAGGGTGGCTTGGGCTGGAGTGCCGACCTTGGAGTGGGACGTGGATGAGGCAGTGTGTTTGGGACACATCAACAGAGAACTTGCTGACGTACTTGATATGGGTGGTGAGGCAGAGGGGTCAAGAATGACCCCAAGGCTTTTGGCCCAACTAGGGGCAGCCCCTTGTTCTGGATGCTTACTCCTTGGAAGAAAAGCTATGACCAACCTAGACAGCATATTAAAAAGCTGAGACATTGCCAGCAAAGGTCCATCTAGTCAAAGCTATGGTTTTTCCAATAGTCATATATGGATGTGAGAGTTGGACTATAAAGAAAGCTGAGCACTGAAGAATTGATGCTTTTCAACTGTGGTGATGAAGACACTTAATAGTCCCTTGGACTGCAAGATCAAACCAGTCCATCCTAAAGAAAATAAGTCTTGAATATTCATTGGAAGGACTGATGTCGAAGCTGAAACTCCAATACTTTGGACACCTGATGAGAAGAGTTGACTCATTGGAAAAGACTGTGAGGCTGGGAAAGATTGAAGGCAGGAGGAGAAGGGATAACAGAGGATGAGATGGTTGGATGGCATCACCGACTCAACGGACATGAGTTTGAGCAAGCTCTGGGAGTTGGTGATGAACAGGGAGGCCTGGCATGCTGTAGTCCATGGGGTTGCAAAGAGTCAGACACAACTGAGCAACTGAACTGAACTTGTTCTGGAGAAGTGAAGGGTGGTGTTCTGACCACAGCTGATGGCTTGGAGATGCCTGTTAGTGATGCCCTGCAGGGGTCATGGAGGCCATGGCAGATCTGAGTGTGGAATCTGTAGGAGACGCCAGGACGGCGGTATGTGGGGGGTAAGAGTGCTATGTGAACTCTTAAAACCAGGTGGGATTTGGAAGAGAGAGGGAAGAGCCTTGGCACTGGGGAACATCCTGCCCCGCTGGTAAATTCCAGAGGGAAGGTGAGCTGAGAAGGTGAGCAAAGCTGCTCGGGAGGCCAGTAGGAAGTGAGTCTCCCCTTTGACAGGTGAGGAGACTGAAACTCAGCCCCAGAAACACAGCCGGGACAGTGGAGCCAGATTGTGAACTCAGAGTCCTTGATCATGAACTTCAGAACATTTAAGCGTTCCTTAGAATGCTCTACCCTCTTCTAGGTGGTCAACACCTATACATCCTTCAAGGGCCAACTTAAAAATCCCCTCATCTATGAAACACTCCTTGCTCCCTCCAGTGCCCAGTTCCCTACTGTGGTTCCACAGAAGCTGTCAACCTCCACTTTAGAACTTAGCCCACCTCAGGATCATGGTTCACGAGCCCCCTGGGTGATGAGCTCCTTGAGGTCAGAGAATGGGCTCTGTTTCCACCTTCTTCCCTCAACTTGCCCAGAAACTCAGCATTTGAGGGGTTCTCTGAAAGCTTGAGGGCTTGTTGAATGGATGGATGGATAAAGGGATGAATGAGTGAGTGGGTGGGTGGATGCGTGGATAGGTGTTCAGGTGGATAAAAGGTGGATTTAATAGTGGATAAACATATGGGTAAGTGGCTAGTTGAGTGGATGGGTGAGTGGATGATGGATACATGGATGGATGGATGGATGGATGTCTATAGAGACAAATGGCCCATGGATGGGTGGATGGATGGATATATGGATGGGTGGGTAGGTGTATGGGTAGGTGATGAATGGGACCATGAATGGACAGATAAGTAAACAGGTAAATGGCACTTGGATCGGCGGTTGGATGGATAAGTGGATGGATGAATGCAGGCATGATAGAAAGACAACAAAATTTGCAGTCAAGATATTTAGAATCCTGTCCTAGCTTCACTCTTGTGAGCTGCCTGGCAAGAATCACACATTTCCTATTGTTGGTCCCTTCGCTCCTCACCTTTCACATGGAGAGGGGGGACCAGTTGTCTATCTGCTGGGACTCTGTGAGGCTCACAGTGGCCGGGAGAGTGGCTGAGGGACAGCGCAGAGCCATGTACATGTGAGGCAGCCCCCAGGATCCTGGCAGGGTATGCTTCACCGTGGAGTTCTCTTTGCCAGAAATCACCTCCAAAACGTACATCAAGGGAACATAATTTCCACATGGCTGGTTTTAATACCAAGTAATTAAGTGGTTTTACAGTCAGTTTTTAAAACAAGCTCTTTAAGTTATGAGTATAAAGCATGTCCCTATAATAGCCAAGTTGTTCTGTTTTGTGATTTCTATTGCAATGGATTTTATAATTAGCAGGAAAAAAAATCTATCTAGGGCTGAGGTCATGCCACTGAACTTGATGTTTGGCTTCGTGTGATCTAGCCAACCCACAGAGGTGGGGCTCCCTCGGGTCTTGGCCCAGGTGGAGGCCTGTGGGGGTGTGCGGTGTAGAGGGTGACTGACACAGACATAGGACCGCCCACCTAGGATGGAGGGAAGCCAGGGCTATGGCTGTGTGGATGTGTGTGCTCCTCTAGGTGTGCGTGGGAGGTGGTCAGAGGAGGGGGAATGCAAGGAAGCCTCCTAATGAAGACTATATCCCCAGAACCCACAGTAGTGCCAGGTAAGCCTCTGGAAAATAGCATTGAGAGGGAGGGGGAGTAGATGGATGGATGGATGGGTGGATGGATGGATGGGTGGATGGATGGATGGATGGGTGGGTGGGTGAGTGGATGGATGGATGGATGGGTGGGTGGGTGAGTGGATGGATGCATGGATGGATGGGTGGATGGATGGGCAGGTGGATGGGTGGATGGTTGGGTGGGTGAATGGATGGATTCATGGATGGATGGGTGGATGGATGAATGGTTGGATGCATGGATGGATGGGTGGATGGATGAATGGTTGGATGGGTAGATAAATGGATGGATGGATGGATGAATGGGTGAATGGATGGGTGGGTGAATAGATGGATGGATGGATGGGTGGGTGAATGCATGGGTGGGTGGATGGGTGGATGGTTGGGTGGGTAAACGATGGATGGATGGGTGAATGGATGGGTGGGTGAATGGCTGGATGCATGGATGGATGGATGGATGGATGAGTAGGAGGATGAATGAACAGGTGAATGGGTGGATGTTTGAATGTGTGAATGGATGGTGGATGGATGGATACATAAATGGATGGGTGGATGGATGGGTGGGTGGGTGAAGGGATAGATGGTTGGATTGGGTGGGTGGATGGATGGGTGGATGGATGAGTGGATAGATGGATGGGTAGGTGGATGAATGAATAGGTGAATGGGTGAATGTGTGAATGGATGGATGGATGGGTGGGTAGATAAATGGATGGTGGATGGATGAATGGGTGGGTGGATGGATGGGTGGGTGGGTAGATAAATGGATGGTGGATGGATGGGTGGGTGGGTGGAGGGATGAGTGGATAAAGTGCAAGTTTCAGGATGGCAGGGCCCAGATCCACCATCTAGGGCCTCCTACCTGGGCAGTGAGTAGCAGTTTGTACTAAGAAATCAGTGAGAGTGTATGGAATTGGAGGAATTCCTAATCTGCCAGTTCCTGAGATATTTCCGCAAGCAGTGTTCCCAAGGATCATTCCTGGAAAACTGGGTTACATCGCTCGTTTGGTTTTAAACATCCCTCTTCTGTGATGCTAACCTCAGAGGCATCCTTCCACTGGGGCCAGTGTCCCTTAGTTCCTGGATGTGTGTTGGCACACTCCTGTGAGCAGGGCTGAGTTGCCTCTCTGACTGGATGGCCTGGGCTTGCCTTGGTGCACAACCATGCCCAGCTGGGTCCAATAAAATAAGGTCTATCACGGTTTCCACTGGTTCCTTGATGGAGAGGTGTGTGTTCGCACACACAGGGAATCAATAAGTACATTTTAAATCCTGTTGTATTTTCAAGGCCGCTGACCCAGCCTGAGGCCCCTGATGTTTGTCTATTCATTCAGCGAACAGTCCCTCTGCCCCCAATGCTAGGTTCTCCTTCAATGCCTAAGTGGCCCCAGCGTCTGTGGGCCCGGCCAGCCCTGGGACCCTGAGTGCCTGGTAGGCAGCGTCTGCGGCTCCTTGGCAGGAGGGAGGGGCGGGGAGGGAGGCTCCGCCTTCGGGGGAGGAGCGCTGGCCGGGGCAGTGCTGCTGGCCTCGGTCCTGGCTCTGCTTGAAGAAGGGCTCCTCCCTCCTACTCCCTGTCTCTTCCTCCCCTCCTCCCTTCCCCTCCCTCCTCTCCCCTCCTCTCCCCGCTCCAAGAGTTACAGCTTTCATTATTTCAGGTGCCTACTGTGGGGGCAGGCCCGTACCAGGGCTTAACTTGTATTATCTCCTCGTCCTGGCAGCTACCCGCAGGGTGGGATTAAAGGCATCATGGATGGGAAGGTACACGGCAAATTGGAAATTGCTGTAGTGATGTGACGGGTTATTACCGATATTGCTTTCTGCCAACAGAACAGGCCTTGATGGAGAGGTGAGGTGTGGGGTGGGCGGAGGTGGGGGTACCCTGCCGAGACCTGAACACGCTGGCCCAGCCACTCCTTTGCAGGATTCAGGGGAGGATGGGGACCCCAGAGCAGGTCTGGTTCTTGGGGGATTTGGATGAAAGCTTGGGGGCTGTGACCCCACACTCCCCTCCCCAGCCCAGCGTGCACGGGGGTGCACAGTCACTCTGTGGGGGACACCGAGGTGACTCAGGTCGAGGCCTGTCCCCGAGGAGATGGAGAAAGCCCCGTCTGCTCTCCCAGCACTGGCCATGGACCGGCCAGGGGGCAGCAGGAGGGCATGGCTGGCAGAAGCCCTAGGGGTGTGAACGAGGGGGCATCTCTGCCCCACCCCCAGGCTCCACACTCACTCTTCCCTCCCAGGCCTTCTCCCTGCAACCTCCACAAAACCGTCTTGGGTTCCTGTTCTGTCCTGTCTGGGCAAGCTCTTTATTTCATAACAAAACTCCAACATCCTGGCTGCAGCCACTCACATGGGCCTCCAGCCCAGCCTTCTCCTCGGCAGCCCCGGGAGTTAGGAGCCCGGGACCAGGCTTGGCGACCCTGCTCTGAAAGGACCAGAGAGTCACCCTTTTGGCCTGCAGGCCACACAGCCTCCGTCCTTGCTTCTCATGGACGGACATGGCCTGGGAGCAGCCGTGGTAGCAGATGGACAGATGGGGAAAATCCCACAGCTGCATGGAACAGAACATCTGTTCACACGTCGGGAAAGATGAGCACTCTTTAAATTTTTAAAACCATTTAAATTGTTGTCCAACCATTTGGAGAAATAACTGGGCACGTCCTGACTTCCTGGGGCTGTCCCTCTGGAGGGACGTGGACAGGCAGGGCAGTGATGCCCTCTGCTCCAAGCACGCACGTGGATGAATGAAAGCCCTGCGGACGGAAAACACCGCCATTCTGTGGGCCCAGCTGGGCTCCCGAGGGGACTGGAGGTGGGGGGACCCCACGAACAGGAGGTCCTGGGCTTGTCCGAGTGCCCTGCTCTCGCCCACCCCAGCCCAGACTTGGCCCCGGTCACCCTGGCTCCGTGGTCCTGGTTCCTCTGGATTTTGCTGACCTCCAAGCTCCCAGCTTCAACGCTCTCCACTGCCCGCAGTGCTAGGGCCCACTGGGCCCACGCGGCTCCACGCAGGGCGCCAGGCGGCCACGCTCTCTGGTCCCGAGACGTGGCGCCCTTTGGAGAGAACCGCCACCCAGTCTCAGGGTGTCTGTGTTTTCCCTGGCACCAGCAGCGGGGGGAGCGGGGCGCTTACACGGGCCGGGCGCTGAACTCCCTGGGGGCCCCAGCCCTCCCGCACCCACGCGTGTGCACAGGTGTGTGTGGCCAGGTGCCCAGTGACTAGAAGTCCTTCCGAACCACCGGGAACGGAAGAACGGCCTGAATCAGCAGCTCGGAAAGCCCATGCTGGGGCTGGCACCCCTGGGCACCAGGGGCTCTGGGTCCCTCCTGCGCCTCCCCAGCCTGAGACAGCGCCCGTCAGGGTCTCCTCACCCGGGCGGGGCTGTGAGGGCAGGGATCCCGGACCTCCATGGCTGAGACCCCGAGGGGGCCTGACGCGGTGCTGGCCAGGCTGCCGGGCAGTGAGCGCCGAGTGTGCCCCTACACACACACACACACACACGTTACACATGATACACCCCTGCACACACACCACACGCCAAACACACACACCACACACCACATACAAATACACACACGTTACACACACACGTTACACACACACACCTGCACACACACCACACAGACACACACACCACACACCACATACACACCACACACCACATACAAATACACACACGTTACACACACACACGTTACACATGACACACACATGCACACACACAACACACACAGGTACACACACGCACACACACACCCCCCTCACATAATCACACACACACATCACACATACACACATATGTTACACATAACACACACCTGCGCACACACAACACACACTACACATACACAACACACACATTACACACAGGTACACACACAGACACACACAGAGACACACACATGTACACACACATACACACATGCACACACACACACCCCTCACATAATCACACACACACATCACACATACACACATGTTACACAGGACACACACCTGCAGACACCACACTACATGCATTACACATATGCACACACCACACACCGCACATACACACGTCACACAGAACACACATGAACCATACACCACACACACACCTCACATACACAAACACACCCTACACACACACTTACACATGCAAACATGCACACACACCATACACCACACACCTCACACAAACACACACACATCACACACACACATACACACCACACACCTCATAGACACACACCACACACACACACACACACACACACACACACACACTCCCCTTGGTCTGCAGCTTTAAGGCACTCGGGAACCTTAGGGAAGCCGCAGTCACCTGTCCACAGGGGAAAGGACCTCAGCTGTGGCCTTCCCAGACAAAAGCAGGCTGCTGGTCAGCTTCAACTCTGCAAACAAGTCAGGAAACACAGCCCCTGGGCCTCATTCTGAGCGCCAGCCGAGCAGAGGGGAGGAGGGTGCAGAGGGGCGCAGACAGTGCCAAGGCAGGATGAAGCCACACACCCTCAGCCCCTGCCCTCACACCCTCACATAGGGGGCATCTCAGCACCACCCGCCCAACGTCTAGGGGATACCCAGGGGGGCCTGGGCGGTGGGGCGGGCTGGGAACCTGACTCTCAGAATTTTCTTCTCCAACAAGTCCCCATTCGACAACAGCTAATTGCATCTTTTGAACGCATTGACACTCAGTCCTTTCAGAGCTGGTAAGATTTCCAAAAAAGTCCCTGACACCGTGAACTTGACTTAGCATGTCTGGCGCTAATTAGTCTGGGAGCTCCATGGAGGCGGTCCGGGGAGAGGGCATTAGTGGGCTGATCATCAGCTTCATGATTGGAAAACGGGCCCAGGGATGATTATGGTCAAAAATTCATTGGACTATTCGCCCGGAGCACAATTGCCAAGTAATGAAGGAAATCAGACGCCAGGTTGCATTAGCCAAAAATGAAACACAAAGGGAGAGGCAGATAGCATTTGTGCTCAGAGACTGACGGAGCCCATCCAGACAGGCTGCGGGGAGAAGAGGCGGACCAGTGAGGCTCCAGAGACATGTCACCAAGAGCTCACCTCCTGGCTTGGCTCATCTCACCTCCCCAAGCTTATCCTCAGCTGATGGGGGTTGGGGGCTGGGACATAAACAGTCCCTGACCCTTCCTCAGGCCCGTGTCCCTGCTCATAGCTGCTCTGGCCCTGAGGCTTCCATTCTGATCATTTACCTGCCAGGCCTGGGCCAAGGACACAGAGCAGGACATGGTCCCTGCCTCCTGAAGCCCTTTATAACCCGGTGGGGGGAAGGACGAGGAGAGGAAGCCCTGAGGTCTAGGGAAAACCTAGAAGGGAAGCATCTGAGTCTGTAGGGTGTATCAGGGAGGCTTCCTGGAAGTGGTGACAGCCGAGGTGGGTGCTGAAGACTAAGCCTTCACTGAGGGGAGCAGAGGATGGGGTGAGCAGGGCAGCCCTGCTAGATGACCAGGCGGTGGGAAGGCATGCACAGCACATAGCAGTTGCCCAGGCAGGTCTGCAGGCTGGAGGGGCCCTGTGTCTAGACTTTCAGCTTCCATCACAATCTGTGAGAACGGAAGCCTTGTGTAGGAAGCACTGGAGTGGCGTGTTTGGGGAGGGCCGTGAATGGGGAGGCCATGAATGGGTAGGGCCAGTGGCTTTGAAGCAGGGTGGGGACGGGGTCAGATCTGGTTCTGCAGCAGGCCTGGCATCTAGAGGGTGGCTTACATGCAGCTGCCAGCCCAGGGTGCAAGACCTCCCATCTCATCCTCCCTGCCTGTCTCCTGGAGTGGCCCCTGGAAGGCTCCAGCCTTGACCTTCTAATCAACAGAGTGAGCATGGGGATCAATGCAGCCTTGAGATCCCAACTGCTCTGCAACCTTAGTGATAAAGGGTGACCCAGTGGAGAGAGTCAGAGAGACTTCGCTGGAATCTCAGACCCACCCACAATTGGATAGAGCTGCCTTGAGAAAAAGTCCCTTCCTTCTCCGAGCCCCAGTTTTATCTGTGAGGCCAGGGTCTAAATTCCTGGCACCTAGGACTGTCATTGGTGTTGTGGTGTTGGAGAAGACTCTTGAGAGTCCCTTGCACTGCAAGGAGATCCAACCAGTCCATCCTAAAGAAATTAGTCCTGAATATTCATTGGAAGGACTGATGCCTAAACTGAAGCTCCAACATTTGGCCACCTGATGCGAAGAACTGACTCATTGGAAAAGATCCTAATGCTGGGAAAGATTGAAGGTGGGAGGAGAAGGGGATGATAGAGGATGAGATGGCTGGATGGCATCACTGACTCAACAGATATGAGTCTGAGTAGTCTCTGGGAGTTGGTGATGGACAGGGAAGCCTGGCGTGCTGCAGTCCATGGGGTTGCAAAGAGTCAGAAACGACTGAGCGACTGAACTGAACTGAACTGAGGACTGTCATTAAAGAGGACATGAGGCCATCCCTGCAGCACCAAGCATCCAGGAGTACTTGGAGCCGAAGAAGGAGGGGCAGGAGAATGGAGGACTTCCTGGAGGAAGTGACACAGGCTGAACTGGGAGGAGGGGACAGTCCATAATGCAAGACTTCTCCCAGGTGACCTCTCCACCTCGCCCTGAGGACTCCAGAGCAGAGTGCGTCTCCCGAAATGAACTCATTTAAATGCTGGACACAAATTTCTTTTCATCGCTGAAAGGTAAGTGAAAGATACAAATGAACTCCAGAAACCCAGAGAGAGCGCTTTTCAGGATGGCAACCCACGTCTTCCCAAGTGCAGATCTGTGGCCAGACCACACAGTCAATTAAAACACCGAAGTCAAAAGCTATCAGCAGGGCTTTTCATCAGCAGACAGGTGACAGGGAGATGGATCCTGGTCTTGGAGCTCGCGGGGACTAGATTGGACACTCATAGTTGAATAGCTTCAAAGGAAAACTCAGGGGCTTCCCTGGTGTATGGTGGATAAGACTCTGCCTGCCAATGCAGGGGGACGCGGGTTCGATCCCTGGTCCGGGAAGACTCTACATGCCTTGGAGCAACCAGAGCCCGTGGGCCACAACTGCTGAAGCCCCCACACTCTAAAGCTTGTGCTCTGCAGTGTGAGAAGCCGTGGCTGTGAGAAGCCCACTCACCGCAACTAGAGCAAGCCCAGCACAGCAACAAAGGCCCAGCGCAGCCGAGATTAATTAATTTAAAAATATATCTTATTTATATATATACATAATTCATAAATGGGCTTCTCTTGTGGCCCAGATGGTAAAGAATCTGCCTGCAATGCGGGAAGACCTGGGTTTGATCCCTGAGTTGGGAAGATCCCCTGGAGGAAGGCATGGCAACCCAACTCTAGTAGTCTTGCCTGGAGAATCCCGTGAATAGAGGAGCCTGGTGGGCTACAGTTCATAGAGTCGCAAAGAGTCGGACACGATCGTGTGACTAAGCACACAATTTATATATATTTAACTTATTTATATATATGAAGGGAAGCTCACTATGGAGAATGATTCACCAGTGGCCTCATCCCGTTTATTCAGAAATGCAGTCAGTGGGTCCCCAACAGCCCTGGGGGCCCCCATAACATTTTGATGGAGGCTGTGACTACAGAAGCTAAGTTCGCAGTGGATGCTGTGCTTGGGGTCATGATCAACAGCTCAGCCCTCCCATCCTGGCAGCGCCGCTACGTGCCGTGCCCACTCTGCAGAAGGCGAGATGAAGTGGGCACAGATGGGGCAGGGCCAGGGGAGCCCAAAGAGACAGCCCCAAGGACACACGTGTCCCTGTTCTGGGGAAGCTGCAGAAGCTACGCCTTGTTAGAAGTCCGCCACGAGAAAGGCACCCTGGAAAATTCTGAGAGGAGTGAGTGAATCTTACAGAGCAACCGCTCCCAGCAAAAAGCCAAGAGTCAGACCAAGACGCAGGCATGCCAGAGAACCGTCTCAGCTTGAGTGACAACCGCTGGGGTCTTGAGGCCACAAGGACAATCCTTTAATAAATACTAACAAAATGCAATCCACAGTCAAATGGGTTTGAACGGATGTCATCCACAGCTAGAAAGACCCAAGCGCTCTTCTCCAAAAGGCCATAAAGTGCAAATTGTTCCGTGATTTAAAACGGCTCCTCATTGGAATAACTCAACTGCTGCTCAGCTTAAAGAGTCGTAAGACCTTTATACCCAAGCCACTGAAACTCAGCTTTAAAGAGTAAATTATTAAGGAGACAGGCTGGTGTGGAAATGGAAATGGACTGGTCCAAGTTCAAGGGCTTGAGATTAAAGAAGCACTTGCACAGCTGCTGCCCCCTCTCTGGCCTGAGGGGACCCCACTCTCCTCGCCCTGGAACCCTGTGTGTGTCCCATCTGTGACTTGCTTGATGTAGGTCCCCGGACCATCTCCACCAAGATGGCCTCCTGGAGGATTGTCTGCGGGCTTTTGAGGTCGCTCTGCTGCCTGAGTATCCACCAGCGGCAGCCTCCTGCCCTCGTGGGGGGGGCTATGTGACCCAACTCTGCATCCCCCCCACCCTGACTTTGGCTCCCCCAGGATGGACACGGAGCTGCGCACGTGTTTTACAAACATGTGACGAATGAAACTGAACAGAGAGCAGAGGCTGGTGTGAAGGAGCAGGTTTCCCTGAAAAGTCCCCCTGGGGAGACATCATTTTACTGGCAAGATGGCACACTGAATGACAGCGAACTCCTCACTGTGTGAACAACCAAGCTTAATGGAATGCACCTTAAAGGATTTTAAAGGGCATCACTGAGCTGGCAAGGACATAGGGAGTTTTAGAAACGCCAAGTGCAAAGTGTTCATGGAGTAGCTTAGAGCCAGCCTTCCTTAGTGGGTCTGCCACATCCTGGAAGGACAGGTTCCAGAGCTGTAGCCATCCTCCTCTTCTTTCTAATGATAAAGCCCCAACTTTCAGCTGGACATAGGACCACCCTTCTTAGACTCCCCTGAAACTTGGGGTGACTATATAACTATGTTTGACCCAAGAACATGAGTAGAAGAGCTGTGTGAAGCACTGGAAAGTGTCCTTAAAATGAAAGCATGTTGTTCTTCACTCCCTTTCTCCTTCCCAATAACTGGAATATGGACACAATGGCTGGCATTGCAGCAGCCACTCTGGACTGTGAGGGACCTTGAATGAACATGAAGATGAAACCTGAATCCCTTATGCTGAGGATCATCAAACCAGCCTTGCAATGACCACTGCCAGATTTAGTGGTCATAAGAGAGAAACAGACTGGTAAATATCTGTCTGTTAAGTCACGCTGCTTTGAGTTTGTAGGTTAGTATTTATGCCTGAAATGGATTCTAGCACAATGGGAGACCTTGGATGTCTGTTTTGATGGCTGCATGACGGGAGGGGGTCAGGAGATAAAGCCCAGAAAGGGAATCCAGTAAGAAGCCCTCTGCCCAAAGCTGGGACCCCAGAGGGCCACATCTTTGGGGTAAGGCTGAAGTAGAGAGAAAATGATGATGTCGAAAAAAATCTGGCCCATCTTTATCTTGTCCCTGAGAAGAGGAGCCAAGTGCATACAAACACACACACACACGAGAGACACACACCCGTCTCAGGCAAGATCACTGCTAAACAGATGAAAGTTCACTAATTTAGTGATAAAAGTTTCAATTTACAAGAAAGATAAAACAATATGTAATATTCTAATCTCAGAATATAGCCTGCAAATAAATAAAAGTTGACAGGACTACAAGCAAAAAAGTCGCAAATCTATATTCGCTATAGACATTTTAGCACATCTCTCTCAACAGTCAGCAGGCAAGTAGACAAAAAAAAAAAAAAAATCAGTGAGTCTATAGGAGATTCAAATGACAGTTTAAACAAGCTTGATCCAAGTATATGTTCGGGGTGCTCTAACCAACTGGGGAACACCATTCTTTGGGGGAACTTAGGAAACGTTCAGCATAGTACACTATGTTGCTGCTGCTAAGTCACTTCAGTCGTGTCTGACCCCACCAGGCTCCCCTGTCCCTGGGATTCTCCAGGCAAGAACACCAGGGTGGGTTGCCATTTCCTTCTCCAGTGCATGAAAGTGAAAAGTGAAAGTGAAGTCGCTCAGTTGTGTCCGACTCTTAGCGACCCCATGCACTGCAGCCCACCAGACTCCTCTGTCCATGGGATTTTCCAGGCAAGAGTGCTGGAGTGGGGTGCCATTGCCTTCTCTGATAATACACTATACACTGTGTCAAAAAGCAAGTTTCTACTGATTTAAAGGACTCATGCAGGCCACATGCTCTGTGTGGCCACCTGGGTGGCTGGCAGAATAACAGCTGCCTAGAGACGGCCAGGCTGTAATCCTCGGAACCAGTAAGGATGTTGCCTCTCACGGCCACAGAGACTTTGCATGTGAGATTACATGGAAGATCTTGAAATAGGAAAATATCCTGGATTATCTGGTTGGGCCTCATACAATCACAAGTGTCCTTACGAGAGGGAGGCGGGAGCGTCAGAGTGAGAGGGTCAGAGTGTCCGTGGAAGCGGAGGGTCTGAATCAAGTTGGAGATGCTCTGTTCCTGGCTTTGAAGATGAAGAAGCAGCCGTAAGCCAAGGAATGCAGCTAGAGGCTGGAGAGGGCCAGGAACAGAGTCTCCACAAGAGTCCCTGCAAGGGGCACGGCCTCTGAATCCACGTGCAAGGGCAGACGGGCTAGCTGGGTGAGGACGGGCATCCCCAAGGCTGCTGAGGGAACCACCTCTGCCCAGTGCAGAGAGCCTGGCTCGGTGCCTGGCACCGGGACAGCAGTCACTTTCATGATCACATGTGCTGCTTGGAGGCCACACCCGGCTGGGTAGGTTAGCAGCAGCTGAAGGGCAACGGGGGTCATTCTGGAGTCACGATGATTCTACTCAGCAACTCACGCACCCCGAGGGCCTGGCGGTTGGTGCCAGGCCTGGGCTGCCAGGCCAGCGTGGGGCCCACTCTGCAGAAGGAAGCTTCGTCCCCTCTTGACTAAGCCTGTTCCCCACGGACGACGGGTCTCAGCGAGGCTCCTCCCAGCTGCTTTCCTCGCACTGCGCTTCATTCCAGGCATCGGCGAGAGCATCAGTGTGGGGCCACAGCAAAGCCAAGGTGTTCCCGGCCCCTCGGGGGCAGGGTTTCCATGCCGGGCCAGCAATGAGTGGACTTCTTTTCCATCTGACAGAGGAAGCCAGCCCCCAGGCCCAGCCCAGTGTGACAGCTCCCCCTGTGACACTTTGTCATCGCTCCTCGGGGGCTCCTCCTGGGGTTCTCCAAATGCAAAAAGCTGTGCCCCTTACTCAGAACCCCCCAGGGTGTCCTGTGAGCCCCTCACCACTTGAATAGGGTGGCTTACGGAGTCTCTCCACTCAGCGAGTGAGCCCCTGCATTCCGCCACAGGCAGGATTGGCCTGGCCCCTGGGGTCCCCCGACACCTGTCTCAGCTGTCCTCCCGAGGGGGGTTGCTGCATGGCGCCTGGTGCCAGGACTTCTCCTGTAACTCTGGGTGGTGTGGGTGTGGACGAGAGAGCCCAGCAGGTGCCAAGTCCCCCTGGAGGTGGAGATGACTGAGCCGAGACGCACCCACTCCCGGGATCCCGGAGCTCCCGGAGCAGGGCCCCCTCTCAACGGCTCCCCAAAGGCAGGCAGGCTTCCTCCTGGAATATCCTTTTAAGATTACATTAAAAAAAAGTTAACAAGCTTGTCTGGGTGGGTGGGGCTGGAAACGGGTTAGCACACAAAAGAAGAGCAAATTTGAAAGAATGGGTTCTTCCAGGCCAATTTACCCGTAATTGGGTATCTTTTTGAGCCTGCTAATTAAACAGCGTTTTTCCCCCGAGTCAAAGAGTAGAGTGTTGGCACAGAAAGGGACTTTGAAGACGGAATGGGAAAGTCCTTACAAAGAGCCACCTGAGCCGAGAGCACCGTCTGGGGCCACAGAGAAAAGATGCTGCCCTCCGGAGGCAGAGCCGTAAGCCACACCCCCTGCCTTCAGCACCTTCTGGGGTCCGTCTGTACCCTCTTCCCTCCCAGGAAATGGTCCTCGAACACCCCTCACTGCACACTTCTGCGCCAGGCTCACAAACCCACTCTTTAATGTGCTTGATTTCTGCTAACCCAGCGTGGAGGTGTGTACGTCTCCTGAAAGCAGCAGAACTGGTGAAAAGGTGCCACGTGCTCCCGAGGCGGATCCGAGAGCAGGGCCTCTGCACGTGCCAATGAAAAGTCTCATTTGCAGCCTTGCAGCCCAAATGAGTGCCTGCCACTTCCTGCAGCAGTAACACACGATGGGGAGAGGTGGAAAGGGCAGCTGCTGGGCACTTGTGCGTCCCCCCAGACCCAGGGAGGGCAGCACAGACACTAGACCGCGACCCCCGAGGACAGACACTGGCCTCTGCGCCCGGTGCACCAAGAAATACCCAAGTGTAGCCTGGCGCCCGGCATCTATAAGTGTTTAGTGCTCATCTGTGAGTGTGCAGATTAAACAGACCCACCGCCCACCCGTATCCAGCAGTGTAGACATGAGGAAGCCACCGAATCCTGGCATCCAGGTACTGCGGCGGAGTAAGTCTTAATCCGTCTTCCTCCCGGTTTCCTGGTGCACACACAGGTCCTAAGATCTGGGCAGTCTCCAGGGTGATGAGAGTGTCTTTTGTATGCTAATGACACCGTGGGGGGCTGGTGGCCCCTGAATAGCTTCAGGATGGAGGCTCACCAACAAACAGGTGAGATTAAAAGGTCCAAACTGACAGCCTCCCCTGACCCTTGTCTTCAGCAAAGGGAGAGCTAGAGCTTCAGTTCAATAACCAAGGGTCAGTGAAGGAAGCCATCAGACCATGTAATGAAACCTCCACACAACCCCCAGAGTGGGTCTCCAAAGCTTCCTGGTTGGCGAACCAGCATCTCCCATACAGGTGCTAGGAGGGTGATACTCCCAGAGAGGGCGTGGCAGCCCCCACCACCCCCACCCCCCACCTTGCCCTGTGCAGCTCTTCCCCTGCCTGTCCTGAGCGGCATCCTGTATGGCAAACCAGCAGGAGTAAGTGAAGCTCCAGTCTAGCTCTGTGATTTGTTCTAGCACAGCCTCAGCCCTGGGTGGGGGCGGTGGGAACCCCCCGGAATTCATAGCAGATCCATCAGAAGCACAGGCCTGGAGGGCTGGGGGCCGCTTCCTGGGATGGAGCCCTTAACCTTTGGTCTCTGCTGACCCCAGGTGACCAAGCAGAACTGACCTGGAGAGTTGAGAGGAGGGGTTGGGGTGGGGTTGTGCATCAGGAGACGCGTTGATCTGGTACACTGTGTCTCGTCCCCTTTAGGCTTTAAAACAGGTACACGAAGCTGCCACCGTCATTGTCCTGGTTTTGCAGAGGAGGAAACTGAGGCACCAAGACGATGCATCCTTAGATGACAGACGAATGATGAGGGAGAATCAGACCCCAGGGCACGCCTCTGAGATGCTCAGAACTCCACCTGGAACCCCTGTGCGGGGCCGGTACAGAAGAGGCAGGCCCGCAACACCCCAGATCAGCGCCTCTTCCATGACCCCCGAGAGAGACGAGCAGGGCTCCGTTTATTCTGTAAGTTATGAAGGCACATTCACTTTACTGCCTACTCGAGGCCACGTGCAGATCCTGTTGCAGGCGATGACAATTTCCGTTTGTGAATCCCATAGCCACCGAGGTGAACAACTGAACCTGTTTGGCCAGCAGGGAAACTGAGGCACAGGGAGACTAAAGCTCGGGGCCAAAGTGTTTCCCCAAGGCACATGGTTGGCAGTGTCCACACTGGGATGGGAGCCCAGCGCCCTTGAGCTGGACAATCCATCCAGCCCTCTCTCTCCTCGTTTTATTTCCCTGGAGACCGGGGACATGTGAAGGCAGGACTGAGTGTCTCTATTTTGGTGTCACTTGGTCTTTCCCAGTGGTGCTAGTGGTAAAGAACCCGCCCGCCAATGCAGGAGACGTAAGAGATGTGAGTTTAATTCCTGGGTCGGGAAGATCCCCTAGAGAAGGAAATGGCAACGCACTCCAGTATCCTTGCCTGGAAGATCCCCATGGACAGAGGAGCCTGGCGGACTACAGTCCATGGGGTCTCAGAGTCGGATATGCCTGAAGCAACTTAGCATACTGAAGCATGATCTTCCCAGCTCCACACAGATGAACGTGCTCAAGAAAGGCCTAATAACTGAACGAGTTAAAAACCATCTCGGAGTGGAGAATGTCTGGATGGTTCCGGTCTGGGCTGCCTTTCATTATGAGCAGTGTTCCTCCAAAAGGTATCTTCTCTGCACAGGCTCCCAAGAGGGCAGAGGAGTCACTGCCATTGACGGGGCTACCCATAATGGCAGCATTATTCATGTAAAATTGGGCAATTTCTGCACAGTAAGTTACAATGGCTCAGCTGCAGGCTCCTGTGCTAATTGGTGAATGGCACTCCCGCCTGTTTCCACGGAGTCTGCTCTTGTTTCTGTGGCCCACCTGGGGCCACCCCCACTCACAGGTGCCCTCGGTGTGGCCCAGTTTCTGCAGGGCTCTGAGCCCCAGCATCACCAGGAACTGAGCTGCTCTTTAAAGGACCACGGAGGCCCACCGGGGGCGAAGGTGGCAGAGCCGACCCTCGAAGGCCGAGAGGCTGGGGACCAGAGGGAAGACTGGACAGCTGGGGGCACTTATTGCCCCTGATGAGTCCATTTGCCGTGACATCAGCAGGTGCTTTCCCCCCTTGATTATAGGCACCTGCAGCAGACGGCGTTTTCCCACAACCCACAGGGACATTGCCCATCTCACCCGATCCTGCGCAGCAGAAGCAATCATAAGAAGCCTTGCGTGTCTATCTGAGCCAATTGGGAAGCTCAGAAATCTTCCCTCTTAAAACATAGCCACTAGGACACACAGACCAACGCAGAGGTCGTGTGTGTCTGAGCTCCTGCGGAAGTCCGGTTGAGTTCTTAGCCAACTGCCGGCATCAACGGAGGAACCAACCTGGACGTCCAGCCCAGGACATTGAGGCTTCAGGTGAGAGCAGCCCAGACAACATCCACCCTAAACCACACTGGAGACTCAAGTAAGAGCCTTGCAGCTGAGCCAGGCAATGTACAGAACCCTGGGAGATAAGGATAAATGAGTGTTTAAGCCTGAGTTCTGGGGGATTTTCTTATGCAGTGGTACAGAACCAGAGCAACCCCTAGAAACTGGCATTACTTTCAAGTGGGGAAAATTCTAACATTTACTGTACACTCACCAGGGTGGCTCAGATGGTAAAGTCTGCCTGCAATGCAGGAGACCCGAGTTCAATCCCTGGGTCAGGAAGATCCCCTGGAGAAGGGAATGGCTGCCCATTCTCGTATCCTTGCCAGGAGCATCCCACGGACAGAGGAGCCTGGCTGGCACAAAGAGTTGGACACGGCTGAGTAACTAACACACTTTGTGGGGAGCCAGATATTCTGTTTGGTGGTTTATGTCATTCTTTCATTCCCTCATTCAACAAACCCTCACAATATCATGAAATCAGCACTACGTTTTAGAAACGACAGGTGGGTTTGCGGCAAGTTCAGGCTGAAGTCCCAGCGGCCTGACGCAGCGAAGGTTTACGTCTCTGGTGTGCAGCGTCAGTCCAGATTTCGCTCCACACAGCCGTGCCGGGACCCAGGCCCTGGAGCCCTTGACCTTCTCAGCTCAGTCGGGGAGGGAGGCTGCAGACTTGCACGCGGGCTTCTCACGCGTCACTTCTCAGCCTCCCACAAGGCCACGCCTGCTTTGTGTGTCTGGGGAGTACCCACGCCCACACAGCCTAAGGAAAGGTGAAGTGGAGGTAATCTACCCCTGATCTTCTCTGGCTTTATGCGGGGGCGGGAGGGACACCCAGGCTTGAGCCCAAGTTCATGGCTGCGGTCAAGGCGTTAGTGAGTCGGTGGTAGAACCGACCTGTTTGGCTCCAGATACACCACCAGGGCCTCTGGGTACAGCTGGAATTTTTCTTTTCTTTTTTTTTCTTTTTTAAGATGATCATTAGAGTAGCAACGGAGGGATGAGAGCGGCCAGTTGGTGGAGCCCACAGAAATAATGACCAGGATCGGCTGCTGTAAACACCAGAGCCCGGAGGGAATGAAAGGGGCTTTGTTGAGAGGTCTAAACCAGTTGCTGGTCCTTTGAAACTGTAAAGAAGAGAAGCTCAAGGCTGCGTGCTATGCTTAAAAGCCTCGAGCATGACAGCCCGGCGGCTTCCTGGGTGCTCAGCCAATTTAAAGGAGGTTTTTTTCCCCCCTCACCCGCGGCCTGCTGGGGTTTTCTGTTTGTCCGCTGAAATGGCCCCATAGAAACCTTTGAGAAGGTCTCGAATGCCTTTTGGAGGCTGACACAGAGGCAGAGAGAAGTGTAACGACTGTTCCAAGTGACCCAGATAAGCGCAGACATGGCTGGAGGAGGGCAGCCGGCGTCGGTCAGAGACCCACCCACCCGTCCATGGGTCAGAAGCCTCAGGGCTGCAGGCCTGCACCCAGACTCTGGGGCTTTAGGGCGGCCTCAGAAAGCCCTCTGGGGTGGGGCGGGGGGTGGGGCTGGGCTTGGCTTTGCTTCAAAGCTAACACTTTCTCCCCCAACGACATCTTCAGTCCTCATGAGCCAGCTGCCCGAGGGAGCGCCCGAGGGTTGACCGGGCTGGACGCTCAGGCCCACAGAGGGCCCCGAAGTCAGTACAGGGGTCTGCTCCTCCCCGGTCCAGGGCCAGGAATTTCCTGTATTAATGGCTGAACTTGGGCCTAGCGAGCTGTGCTAACGGCTCCTCCACCCCAAGCCTTCAAGTGGCTCCTCCTGAGATTTCCCCTGGACCAGATGGAGCTAAGGTTCCGCCAGCCTTGGAGGAAGAAAACTGCCCCCTGCCGCCACCCAGCTCAGGGACTCTGGACAGCTCCAGGCTGGGCTGCAAAATGGGGCAACAGCTGTGTGGGTTGGAGAGAAGCCTTAGGCTGTGGACACACCCCACACACTCAGGAAGTGGGAGCGGGAAGGAGAAGGTGGGGGGTGAAGAAACTCCAGATGGTTTGGAAAGGGGAGGAGGGAGGAAGCCGAGGTTGGAGGGGAGAGCCAGTTGGAAGGAAGGAGGCAGGAAGGACAGACGGGATGGGTCCAGTCCTGGCTTCCCCGCTGTGTGCCTAGGGGCTCCCTGAACCTTCCCCCCCCCCCCCCCCCCCCCGGCAGAGAGTGGGCCTGGGCGTGAGGCATCAGCAAGTGTGCCGCGGGGTCAGATAATGTGGCTATCTGCACCAGCCCTGCAAGACCCCTTTTTGGTTTAAACCACCGGCAAGCTGCAAAGACATTTTCTACATTTTAAAGACAATGAACTTTTGGTTGCTGGGGGAAGGGATAGTTAGGGACTTTGGGAAGGTTATGTACACACTGCTGTATTTAAAAATGGGTAACCAACAAGGACCTATTGCATAGCACGGGACTGTAGCCCACCAGGCTCCTCTGTCCGTGGGATTCTCCAGTCAAGAATACTGGAGTAGGTTGCCATGCCCTTCTCCAGGGGATCTTCCCCACCCAGGGATCAAACCCAGGTCTCCCGCACTGCGGGCAGATTCTTTACCATTTGAGCTTCCCCAGGAAGCCCATTGCACAGGGAACTCAGCTAATGTTGGGTGCTAGCCTGGATGGGAGGGCGCTGGGGGAGAATGGATACATGTAGGTGCATGGCTGAGTCCCTTTGCTGCTCACCGGAAACTACCACAACATTCTTAATGGGCTAACCCCAACACAAAATAACAGGGTTAAAGTTTGGGGAAAAATAAAGATGAGAAAGTTAACTCGTATAAACAGAGTGATGCCTTAGCACCCTAATGCTTCCATAGCAAATGGCCACAAGCAAAGAAACTTAAGACCAGATATATTTATTATTTTACAGGTCTGGTGGTCAGAGGTTGAACACAGGGCTCACGGAACTAACAACAAGCTGTGGGCAGGGCTGGTTCCTGCTGGGAGCTCTGGGGAGCTTTCTTGCCTTTTCCAGCTCCCAGGGGTGCCTGCATTCCTTTACTCATGGCCCCTTCCTCCATCTTCAAATCCAGCCACTCTTCCAAGTCACATCTCCCCACACCAGGCTCAGAAAGTTTTTCCGCTTTTAAGGGCCAGTGTGATGGGATGGGGTCACCAGGATCCTCTGGGACCACCCTTCTGCTAGGTCAGGTGGAGATGTGACAGGTTCCAGGGACAGGTTCCTCTCCAGGTTCCAGGAGAGAGGGGCCTTGACTCTGCCTGCCAAGGTGGGCTCTACAAACAGTGTATAAAGATGAAGCCAAAGGCCAAGCAGCTGTGCTCAAGCAGAGGCTGGTTTTCTGCTCATAAACCTTCAGGTGGGAAGGGGGCGTGGGACCTGATTCAGCTGGGCTAACCTCTCCCGTGGCAGGGCATGAGGCTTGGAGCCCAAGTGAGATCCACCAGCTCCTTTCTATGGGTATTTGTGGCAACCCTTTCCTGTGCTGGAACACAGTTAGGCAACCATCATCCTGTGACCCTGCTGGGGCTCGGTGGCCTCTGTGCATCTGACAAGTGAACGGAGGTCTCCAGGGCAGGGCTGGGGCCTCGGGATGAGGTGACTCTGAACCCACGCCATCCTTAGCAGCAACGTGGTCTTGCCAGTTTGTCTCCCTCCTCAGTTGCCACATCTCAAAAATGGGTATCTTTATCTACCTCCTTCATCCGTGCATTTGGAGGTGACAAGCCACGTGGCGATGATCCACAGTGTACCCAGGGTCCCACGCCCCAGGGCCTGCAAGGAGAGTCAAGCCCCTGGACTCCCGGGTCAGCCCAGCGTGTTCATAAGCCCTTTCCTCCTTGGAGTCAGCAAATAACAAGGAGAATCCAGTTGGCAAGATTGAAGCACAGCCATGAATATGCATGACTCATTGAGTAATCAAACACCCGGAATCCTTTCCAGAAGAAGGGATCGCAGCTTAATTTTCCACCACAGACTTAAATTCAAATCAGTCATTATTTAATGTTGGGACAAGTCACCGGAGAAGGACATATTTTCAGTGTAATGTCTCTCTGTTAACAAGCGTGGCCGACTCCCGGACAGGGTGCGCATGCCCTGGTAAGGCTGGGTTTCTTTTTCTCGCTCTACTTGTGCTGAAGAGCGGTGCCCTTGAAACGGCGGTGAAAGGCCGCTCCCATTCTTGGCTTGTACCGACGTCCTGCCGATGTCAGGATGTGTCTCCTCTCCTCCAGAGGCACCATCGCTTCCCACCCACCCTGGTGCCAGATCTCCTTGTGTCTCCAGACACATCCAGACCGTCTGGCTTCAGGTCCTGCCCTGCCATTTCTCAGCTGTGTGACTCTAGCTGTGTTACTTAACCTCTCTGAGTCTCAGTTTCCTCATCTGTAAAGGGCGGATGATGGTAGTTCCTGCTGCCTAGGTCACCGTGCGGATGGCCACATGCAAGATGCTTAGAAAGGCGCTCAGGCAAAGGTCACACCCGTGGTGGTTCAGTCGCTCAGTCGTGTCCGACTCATCGTGAGCCCGTGGATTGTAGCCCGCCAGGCTCCTCTGTCCACGAGATTTTCCAGGCAAGAATACTGGAGTGAGTTGCCATTTCCTTCTCCAGGGGATCTTTCCCACCCAGGGACTGAACCTGGGTGTGCTGCTTTGCAGGTGGATGCTTTACCAGCTGAGCCACGAGGGAAGCCCATGTCACACCTATGAATGTCACCTATTAACATCATGCTGCTATTGTTATTGTCACTAACACAGCCAGCCACCAAGACCACATATTCTATGCCCAAGGCTCTCTCAGCCTCTCCACACTCATTGGCAATGTCAGACTTCACCCCTGGGCTATTGCCCTGGCCCAGGTGGCCTCTCAGATGGAAAATATGGGCTCACCAGGAGGAGCTAAGACTCTGCAATGGGCTTTCAGGGCCCTCACAGCTTCACCCTGCCCTGCAGAAGGGCTCACCCCCCACCCCCTGTGCACTAGACTCACTGGAAGGCCCACCATCTCCCAAACAGGCTATGCTCTTTCAGTTCTCTGAGGCTTTGCACACACTGTTCCCTGGGCTCTCAATGCTTATCCATTTATCTCTGAATTACCAGTGACCCTCAGAGAAGCAATTCTGGGTCCTCTGTGAAGTGTCCCAACTCTGGCTGAGTTAGTCACCAGGCCCTCTGTGCTTGGAGAGAAAAAGAACAGAACAAAATGAAAGCAGAATAATACAGAAATCTTGCCTACATCACTGCCTGAGCGTTCATGACACTGTGTTATAGATGGGTGGATGGGTGGATGGATGGATGGATGGATGG